>NW_019211454.1:38641694-39079194 GCF_002443255.2 Varroa destructor
TCAGAGTTAAGTGTAAAATAGGTTGAAGAAAAAGGGAAATTAGAAAGTGTGTATTTTGTGGCAGCCGGCAGATTGGACCGGGAGAGGCAGATAGTGTAAGGGTAACAATACGAAAAGTCTGCCCCCTTAAGCGGATGGCGTTTGGATTAGATCAATTAAGGAAAACGAGAAGAAAGTGTGATCATAGATTATATAATTAACAGATGAGTTAATTGATAGTAGTACGAATGATTGGCTTTTGATATATACCGCGGCGGAGTCAGGAGAAGATGGCTGTGGTAACGTTTCGTCCTGTAAAATTGAACCACAATAGCGGATCGAGTCATCATCATCCCTCCAACTGGTGACATCGAAAGGGTAAACATCACACCTTTCGTTGGTAATCAAGTAAAATCTGCTGCAATGTGCCCGGCAAAATCAGATACATTAATGTTACACGTCGTTATGTGCTTACGGCTAGAACTTTTTTACCTAGCCGTTTTCTAACCGTTGTGTTGTCACCATAGATAACAGTGTGCCGTCGTGTACCAAAATGTACTAACAATAAATGTAACTAGAAGTTGAACTAAGTACCGGTAATTATTACCCCTAACGTACGTTGTTCTGTGCTACGCTTGCAAGAGCCAGGATAAATGGCTAGTCCGGTATAGAAATCTCGGCTTAAATAGCTCGGCTTAAAATTGGAAAACGTATTAGTGGTTACCTTAGCATAAGTAAACGACCTTAGCGTACATCCAGGTAAACCATAGGTAGTGGTCCTCGCGGTTGCAGATCGATCCTCGTCAATAAACAGACAGCTATGTCAGATGAGCTCGATCCCGACTACTGCGTTGCACGTACGCAGTCAGAGTAAGCCTAGTCCCTCTAATGTCTAAATCCCTCCCCGTAATGGAAGAACAAGGCAACTGAAATAGGACCTCCATAACGTGCTCGATTGATAGCACAAGACGTGCGCCATCATCCAAGCAAGAGCTACGACGTGCTGAATCTCGGACCGATCGACCAATCACTAGTACACAGTATATGCACGTATATATATATATATATATATATATATATATATATATACGTAAGTTTGAGGCATAGGTTATATAGATTGCATTTCATTCCAACATCAGGCGCAGCACATAATGCATATATCTATAAGTTACCTATAAGCGGTATTAGACCCATGTACGTATTAGAAGTACGTAAACAGTATCTACTATGCTGCTATTTTTTATATGCGTAGGCTGTCTTCTGTTGAGGTGACTAAGTACACAAGACGACGTAGGTGACTAAATTTAGATAAGAAAGTTGCCTATAATCTACGATCGTATATCATCACACCACTGTGCACTGGATATTCATTGATTTGGCATTTCCACTCGAGCATAACTAACCATTAGAGCTAGCCAGTTATTAGGTAAGCTCTTTGTTCTCATATCTTAATCATCTCAGAGAGGTCGTAGTCAATCAGCTAATTGGCCATCGCATCAGTTCGGGCAATGCAACGCAGACGACTGCGGCTCCAAGCAAAGTTACGTAGCAGCCATTCATCATTGACATCGCAGCCAGCTTTGCAAACAATAGTCACCTTAGTAGTAATAGAATACTAATTATCATATGGAATGATAGGTGTGACAGTGAGCGCCTATAGACACTGACGAGGTAAGACATGTGCTGAGCACCTACATTTTGTTTACTCGGATAGGTCTGTTTAGGTGAGTCCGTACATGACGCTCGCGAGTTGCGGGAGACTACGGAGGAGACACGTGAAAAGGAAAGTAATTCGGTTCCCGTCGTTGCCTATACGGGCTGTACGCGGACGCTTTTGTTGCCTACATTTTGGAAACAAATAGATCTGTGAACAATGGCGAAGGCCAGCTATTGCTGCAAGTACGTCAGATTTTTAATTGCGAACGACTTCATTACATTTCTATATATTTTCTGCAGTCAGTTCTTTAAGCAGAGGTACGACGAGCTAGATTGTTTAGACAATAACTTCCACAGTCTTATTTGTTCCGCACCATATAAAAGAGAAATAAGCCTTTCCACGTTAATGGATTTTGAACTGGGATCGAACGTCTTCCGCCGTGATTGAGTGAGCATTCAGAATGTACGCCACCTTTCGCGCCCGTTTTATCAAACTCTTATGTTATACATTAGCATCTATTGCAAATGCAAATTATTTCTATGCAATTATATACCTAGCTGTAACACACAGGCAAAAAGGTTCGGCATCCTTACGCATACTAAGGAAACACGCGTTTCCTTGATTGGACAGCGTCGCGAACCTACATGTGCTTTTCGTAGTTTTTCTCGTGACACTTAGACGAAAAAAGAGGAGGATATCCAAATTTTCAATGCGTGCACGTTATCGGTTCACAAGTATCGCCAGTTTCATTCCCTAACACGAACAGGAAAACACATACGTCACGATCATTCTAATTCATTCAGACTTCGTCCAGCACGCACTGGCAACGAATCACTTATTATCATCACGAATCAGTACGCGCATACATATAGAAAGACGCAATGGCAGCGACCTGCAACTTCAGGTACCACATCACAGCAGCCGTCACTGGTCAGACAAATGATAGTCAGTATCAGCCAAGCGAGCTAAGACGATCCAACCTAATCAATCAATAGTCACGAACGTTTTGTTAAGAGCGATACGGCCAGTGTTCAGCCAGGCCTATGTTAGCAATGCATGATTTGTCGAACATGGGATCGTCGACTGGTCACACTTTTCTCATCATAAGTCACGAACGTTCTCATCTGTCGAGAGCTGTTGCTCCGGCCAGCGACAGTTTGTCTGGACACTAGCACGCTTCACGCCATTCAATATGAGCTATTTGTTTCATGGAGAACAACACTAGGAACATCATAACACGGACCACGAACAATTGCAGCATTGAGTCAGCCTGTTTCATTCGCCAATAACCAGACAATATAGCAATCATAACTGGACTAATAGTCATAATAAAAATATCGATCATAAGCCATTTCGACACTGCTGTCGCACTCTGCTAGACTAGATTGTATAAAGATGAATGATAATAATAAATAAACAAAAAATAATTACGAACTCCAAGCGATTATGCTGCGCATACTCGACGTTCGAATACACGGCCTGGGCTAGTAATGCGTAGAACATTCGTGAAGTTCAGTAGATTTTTTTTCGAAGCCTAAAAATAGAATAGTGCCACAACGAGCTTCGCTACACTACGATCGACTCATTGGCTTGTTGTCGATAGCTACTCAACCTATTTTGTCGGATATACACTATAGCCTACTATACATTTTTCTGTAGAGGTACGACTTCGCCTCAGAAGATGGTGCCAATCGAATGCGTTACACTGATATGCAGCCAGCATAAAACACATTGTTTATCAATGGCTTACTTACCGCGCCTAATGCACCAGGAATCTGCCCGAATCTGGTGCCTTTCCAATTTTCTAAAATAAGCAGACCGCCGTATATCTTGCCTACTGTGAGTTTTCCAGTACGCAGCTCTGAAAAGCAAAATAGATCCTCTCGATTAAGTCGTTCTCGTGTAAATTCAAGGCAAAAGCTAATAGGACGGTGAGCGGCGTAGTTTCTCGACAGACCTTGCACAAAAGTCCGATGAAAACTTTAAATATTTGCGAGTCCTTAAGCAAATGCCAAGTTGGAGCGCCGAAAAGTTCTTTGCTAGATCAGTTTGTCTCCGCTATTTCATTGCAGTGTCTTCAGGTGTGAAGGTGATTCATGTTTAGCTTGCGCCCAGGTCTGCGGTACAACTTAACAGCTGTTCGAGGCACCATGGCAAGTAGCGAAACCTGCATATATCTAATATTTCAACTTCTCGGACAGATATATATTGAAGCTATTTTAGATGTCGCCTCTAAAGTTGCACGTCTCTACAATAATGTTATAACTAAACTAAACTGAAAAAATAGCTAACGAAGGTAAAATTCGTAATTTAATTGCCCCAGTCAAAAGGTTGGTCTCTTTTGTACTTTAACAGAATGCGTATGTATTGTTTTTCCGAACTTCCATGGCAAAAATAAATGTACCTATTTAAATAGACTCATTTTAATATCTTTATATCCGACTTTATGACCCGCGCGCATAATCAGATTACCTAACTATGAAAGCAGACGCTGAAATGATTTCTTGTCCAACTATCGTAAAAACGGTAATTTGTAACCTACTTGTAGTACAAATAGCCCACTTACCCGAGTCAGGGGGAATAAACTTGTCGGTCACCTTCTTGGCCTGCAGGGGCCACAGCTTCTGGATGGTCACCCTGAGCTCCTTATCGGCTTGGTCCATCTCTTCGGCCGGTCGCATTTTGATTGACAGGTTTTCACGGATCAACGCAAACAGCGTTGAGGTAAAGTTGACCTTGCCATCCTCCGTTAGCGGCATATTCATCCGAATAAGTTTTTTGTATGCAAGGCGGTACGGACATTTGTTTCCAAAACCAAGTGGTGGGTCCATATTCCGTAGCATATCATACATTTCACCGTAGTGAATGTAACCCCTGTAAGATGGCAGACACCGATAAGTACGTCTTAATTCTGAAGAAAATCTTAGGTATTCTTCAAGTATAAACCGCTTCTTTCTTCACTCCGTCCTAGTTAATTAACAAGAAATCACCCAGAGGCAGCAATCATCTCGTAATGAAAACCGGTCTAACATCGCCTCAGGGATGCTGAGATGTAGAAAAATACTCATCGTATCGTTATATGTGTAGCCAGGTCTAACAGCGAATAAAATGTTTGACGAAATGGGCTCAGAATCTTGGAAAATAAGTTGGTGAAACAGAAGCTCCGTATATGAAGGCAGTTACAACTTGTGTGATCGTATTAATAATCGGAGTAGATCATAGCAATAATCAGGTGACCGAAATACTAGCACCGAATGGGAGAACTTTGCAGCTTTGTCGGATCAATCAGAAATCAGTGCTGTCAATCAATGCAATAGATGAACGGAAGGACAAACGCTAGTTCTTACGTGGCATTTGGATCGTACTCGGCCCACACTCGAATGAACTCGTCGAGGTGATGGGCTCCGAGAATAGACGAGTCTCTTGTCAAGTAATCGAAGTTGTCCATGATCACAGCCACGAATAGATTCAGCATCTGCAACAATCGTAAATTTTTAGCACCATATTCTATAGATTGCATTCATATGACTTGGCCTCGCGGCCACATTTTACCAAACCACCTAGGCCTCACAGCTCACTACGTCTCACCTGATAGGGTAGCCACTCAGAAGAAAGGTAAAATCTTTCTAAGGCCGATAAAACATGTTTCCTCGCTGTTAACCCTATCGAATACAAGTTTGCGCTGGGAAGATTATATGAAAAGAACCTAAGTGTATTAGAAATGCTCTATGGAAATCATTTGCTTATCCAAGGGATAATACATTCAGCTTTGTTCATGAACCCTTCTTACATGTACAGTTATACAAGCTGAATACTGACTTGTATTTTTTTAATTTATCTCGAGAACGATGAGATTCACGAAAATATATGTATATATATATATATGGCATCTAGCAGTATAATGAGATTTCTCTCAAAAACTACTGATTTTCGGGTCCCTTCACAAACGCCTTCGTTCTTTATGAAACGGGAACTTTTTCTCTTAAATTCATGTTTTTCGACTAAAACAAAGTTTTTGGTTTGGCCTTTGACCGATGTTTGATTATCCTAAACTTTATTTATTATAATTATAATGCTTTCACCGTGCACTACGCTGTATTCGATAAAGTAAATTCAATGCAAAATACGTATAAATATATACCTATCTCAATTATCTCCTTATGGTTAGAAAATACTATTTAAGAATTTAATTTCTAACCGTTTTTTACGAGCTAAAGAACGCTGTAACGATTTCAGCCAAATATAAAGTAAATTCTCGATGATTAAGGTATTCTCAAAAAATATCAGGCTTTTGAGGAAATTTAAAGAGCTTTAAATTTTGAATTTTTAAATAATTTTTCATAGAAAAAAACATATTCTCGTAACAAAAACTAAGTAGAATAGGCAAACATTTTCATATACATCGTTAAAGTTTATTAGTTGACCGTGACAAAAGCTACCGATTACGGATATCGCAAATGTTCGACAGTGAATTCACTCAGTGATCAAATCTGATCAACTAGGGCTGAAGGATACCAATCCGCTCCAAACAAGTTGGCGAAACTTGAGGGAGATAGAGGTGGAAGACTATTTTGCTAATAGCTTTATGCAAATGCGATCGCTTTAGACATCGGTATCTGTGTTCGGTATCTATCTGGTATCGGTAAGACTGCATTAGTAGAGATTGCCGATAAATAAAGTTCTTACATATCCTCGTGAAGCACATCGCAATGGAGACGATTGCGAGGGACTGTTTCTTCATTCATCCCAAACATTCGTACCTCTATAGATTTTTTACATCGGTAAATCTAGTTACAGATTGTTTGATGTACAATAAAGTACATTTTACTTTACTAAGTAGTTGCTATAGTCTAACACTTTCTCTGCTAACCGTTGTAGAAATCCGTAGATACATACCAAAAACGAGCAAAAAAAAATAAACGATACGAAGTAGGCGTAAGCGAGATTCGATCCACAGTCGTTGGTCGTTTTCCGACTTTGCGGGTCGCATGGACGTCCTTTAATGCATGCCAGCATGATACCCTGCCATGCTTCGCCCGTAGCGCATCTGTTTAGAATGGGTTTACCAAGAACCGCGATTAAGGTGGATTGTACCGTAGCGATGGGTGAATGAGTGGTCGATGAGTGCGAGTCATCCAACATACACGTTAAGTAACGATTGATATAACGAAATCATTCATTAGTATACTACACGGATGAGAATATGAATAGGGAAGATGTAAGCTTTATCGAACGAATGAATCCATAAACCTGCACAGGAGTATTCGGTATTGAGGCACAATAATACGAGCAGTTGAACAGAGGGAGTACAATGACGGGAATAATTTCCACTACGTATTTTCAGTTAATTGAGTAGAAGATTACCTGAGAAAATTCTGCATTTTTCACATATCGTACCCATTTTGATTTCAGTTCGTATATGTGTGTGTGTGTGTGTGTGTGTGTGTGTGTGTGTGTGTGTGTGTGTGTGTGTGTGTGTGTGTGTGTGTGTGTGTGTGTGTGTGTGTGTGTGTGTGTGTGTTGGTGTGTGTGGGTGTGTGTGTGTGTGTGTATCTAGGTGGAAGCGACTGGTACCGATAGCACAATACACTAACGCCCAACTAATCGCATATTAAAATGATTTGAGACGGGGGCATGAAACGTTGAGGTGGTCCAAATTGGTAACTTGCCTGAATAACAACATGAGTCCTTGAAAAAAGTTCCGGAAGTTATTATGCCGTGTAATTTGGGAGTCGGATGCTAGCTGGATGTTACCGAAAACCTATGAAAGACGAGGGAAGAAATCATGTTACGATTGTGGTCTGCACTATTTTGACCACATTGAGGTATCACTGGAAACTGAGCTCTACTATGATACAGGCAATTAACGCTTAATACGGGCGTGAAACAGAAACTGATAGTTTGTAGAGATCTTTTGAGCCAGCAATCACTGTGTAAATGTACCATTGCAGGACTTTTAGCCGAAAAGAGAACTATCCGTGAAACGGATTCTGTCAGCAATGTCTATCCTCTTTGCGGCTTCAGTATAGGTAAAAAGTGTCGATAGATATAAAACTAGAATGAAGATAAAAACAAGCTCCATTATAACTTGTGCAAAGTGGCAAAGAAATAGCATAAGTAAAGGCTGTATTTCCCACTAATATAGTAGATAGTGAATCTGTAAAAATACCTATGCAAAGCTCGCCAAATTATTAGATTCCAATAGAGGGACCTTCATATAGGCAGCTTTAGACTGCTTGCATTCATAGCGTAATTTGGACATAAGCACAACAATTTCATAATAGATAGGTTACTTCCTGATATCTAGCACAAACCTGCACGCGCTGTGTACATGTAGATATAAAAAGTAATACATGGAGCTATAGTTTACTGTAATCAACAGCTACCTAGGGTCGTATTTTTTTTTTACTTATGTCTGATCTAATGAGAAACGCTGAAAATAATGCTACTAAGGACAACTGGTCGTTTTTCAGTCGCAGGTAACTCCTTTAACAAACAGCTTAATTTCTATCATGCAAGTTATATATAGGACTGGAAGTTGTCATCGTTCGCTTTAGGGAGATTTCCTGTTTCAATATTGCGGCAGAATGTATCCACGGTAAGGAAACATCTCTTGCCGACGCCTGACCTCAGAGGTCGTGCTGAATGTAATGTATTCAGACTCTTCTCACGACAGGCAACACTGAACGGTCAGACGAAGCGTTTTTATGATTCACTTAAATAGTAACACCAATAAGAAATAGGTTCTAAGAGTTGTTGCGTCAATCTAGTTTCATCAGGTTCCAGAATACTGAAGACCTAAGGGTGCTACACGCACGTCCGTATTCAGCTCAAACATACCTGGGCGAATTTAAAGCTATCTAGTATAAAGTGAAGTTAATCTAATAACAAAAATGGATGTAGATGCTCGGCATAGCTTCGTCGCTGTGTCAGGATAGGGTTAATGGGTTATGATATCATGCATAAGATGGATATAATAACACTTACTTGCATGCCGATGATGGCATAGATGAAGAATAACATTGCAATCAGTAGGCACACATATGGTAGAGCCTGAAATAAAAGTTGATGCGTTTCTTTATGACGTCAGGCATGTTTGTATGTTACCATTATAAGTCTTGTTGCTAGTGTCTTCAAAAAAATATATATGGCCTCATTGGTAGAAGACGCCCATATAGGGCCGATGGACCGGCGTCCGGATAAGCATTCAAATCCTCTTGCTAAGCTTCCGATGCTATGTCTGGCCGCATAATAGAACAACGGAAATACAATCGCCCGATTTTTTTATTCCTCACTTTCCTTGTCGATAGGAACTAGTCATGACGCTTGATCAGGCGGCTATTTCTAGTACGTTATTAGCGATCTGAAAAAGATTATCGGAGCTTACCTTAAAAGATTGTATAAAGGTCCACAGTAGAATCCGAATAGTGTATCCCTGTCTCAAAAGCTTGATGAGACGGGCTGCTCGGAACAAGCGGAGGAATCCTACGTTGAAGAAGCTAATCTGCAAATGTCGGGTTCATCATTAGAGAAGCCACCCAGGCAATCCGTTCAGAGTTCGGTGACTTGATTCGTGCGGTCGCATTTGTTTTGTTCTGTGTGACGAGCACCCATGCGACAACGCTGCCGGATGATACGAGATATGGATGTACACTACCGGTGGATCTACTAGTAAGATTGATTGGTAAGGGTGACAATGGTCAGAGAGGTTTATTGTACTCTGACTTTCTAAAACCATGTCATTGGATCGAAACGAAATGTGCTTGGATGGATCTATGGATAACTTCATATTGAATTGATTGAAGTAGCAGATTTCTGCGAAGTGCAAAGTTGCCAGTGTTTTATTTAGTACGCCATATTTTTGTAGGAGAAAAGTGCTGACACAGTTTGAACAAGGTGGTAGCTTACGGTACAAGGTGGTACGCAAAATATTTGTGTTTAGTGAACGGTTTTCTATATTCGTTTTTGGCTTTGCATATTTAAATGGTTTCTGCGACCGTCCCTAATGACCACTCTACGAATCCTTGCTATATGTTTAGCTGTCTTTCTTTGTTGAAAAAAGGATCTGCGCTTGCGGCTACTTTGTTTTTATAGTATTTGCAACTGAATATACGTTCAATCCTGTTGGTCGAGTTAGAAAATTTAGTTGTGTGATGACAAAACTGGGGCCCCTAGAGACCATCAGAGATAAAGCCAATATATCAATGTAAACACGGGTTCGGGAAAGTTGAATCGAACTGAAACAAATTGACGGGCTACTGTGGGAAAGATCTGCGGAAAGGAGAAGGGGGATAATCATCGGCAGAAAAGTAGCGTCCTCGGTAGATTCAAACATTTTTGAGGCTTACGCCGAAGGTGTAACGGCCAAACAGAATAGGGCTCTAATTATTACTAAAACGGTTAGATGTACGTAAGTGCTGTCACATGGGATAGATTGAAGGCGTCCGAAACTACCTAGCAATCTTCGTGAGTATTTCTACTAAAATTGATTCAACTGGGCTTAATAGCATTTATTTTTATCTACATATGACAGGGTGTAGAAGGTCGTCTGTGTTCGCATAGTTTGGTCATATCTGACAAACTATGCTTAACTGTTCCTTGCCTCAGAAGGGTTATATCGTTGGCTGTATAGCTAAAAACGTATCTCATATGTGCACAAATTGTTTGTTTATGTTTGGGTTTTGAAACAAGATACATTATAGACATCTTGTGGTGTAGAATCGCTTGACCTTCTCGAACTTAATGGAAAAAAATGGCGTAAAAAAATCATATTGTTAATGTCTGGATAGGTTCGCGTCCTTTGAAGGAAGTTTGTTTGTCTCGCATCGCATGTTCATGCAAAGTGAAAGAGCTGTGTGCCATTATATTCGTGGCTTTTCAGCGAAGATAAATAACATTTTTTCCTGCTTCAGGTGAAATGGTGCGCGTGTTTGTAAGAACAGCGTCGACAACGACCGACTAAGCGTCATATTGATATTGTCACATGACGCTTGTTCCGACAACCACCCACGAACGCGTAACTGTATAAATGTATGGGTCTCAATCGAAAATTAAATTTTTTATTGCAAAATATTTATTACAAAATCAAACACAGATTGGCCATTCTGTAACTAGTTCTTGTAAGGCCGTCAAAAAGGCCTTCATATATCTAATAATAAGACGTCTAAATGACTAATCGTAAGTGGGTCCTCAAAATGCCATACACCCCAAATCAGCCCAAGGGTGGTCGTGATTACCAGCATAATACCCAGATGCTACGGCACTCGTAAAACCATTTATACATTATGAACAAATGAAAACCGAACGGATGCACAGTGAGATAACATTGAAACAAGTCACCAGAGCCGGCAAAATTCTAACATTCGTGATTTGACAATTGCGACACTGAGTAGAATCGAAGGAGCATCGGATCAGAACAATAAATCTACCGTGACTGGAAAAATAGGATAAAACCTTTCCTTTAGGCAGGTTCGAAATTAGAAAGTAGGAACAAAGCATGTAATATCGTTTTTAAAAAACGATCAGTCTAAAGAGTTCAACGCATAGGGTGTGATCTCATTCCAACGCGCAATCTATTTTGCTCTGTGACATATGTCATAAATATATATATATATATAGGTCTGACTAGATACTTGGTGCTTGTTTGGCACTGCGTTTGGATAGACGTTGAAAACAGAGTTGACTTGAGACATTGCTGTGATATGAATGTTGCGGTGTGTAACAAACGTCCGATTCGAACAAAATGATATTTATGATTAAAAAAAGAAAGAATAAGGAACGTCGTTGTCTTACTTTTGCTCCACTAATGCTCTGCTGCGGAAAATTAAAGAAGGCACTTAGTCATAATTCAAATAATATCTGTGGGCGCACTGGGCTACTGCCTATGACTGTACAGTGTCACCATAATGGCTATGTATACATGTACACCATGATTACAAAAGCAGCGCTTAAGTCGACATGAGCGATCGACTAGGCAAAAATTTCATATTGGACGCGACTATTACTCTGGCTAAGAACCGTCAATGAATTGCATCGGATCCATGGCTGCGGTTTCCAGTGCTGCTTAGATTTAATAGTCATAACAGTATGCCATTTTTATTGGTCCCCGTCGACAGTTATAGTAAGTATAGATTTTACTTAACGTTTGTTATCGTCTATAGTCGTTAATGCTAATTATCCCTTTATGATGGGATTATGAGTCGTATGCTCAACTCTGCGAGCCAATCGTTGGTTTCTATCTACAGTATCCCTTCGCATAATGCGATGGTTTCACCTGAGCTGCCACAGGATAGACTCATCTTGCCATTACAGACGCATTATAAAAGTAAGAAAAATTATACATACACAAAGGAGTTTTATAGGCAGGCTACTGCTGTACACGGGCCAGAAGTTGGTCTCTGCGGACTAGGCGGCGAGTAATCACGGCCCGGATTAGAGTTAGATGAGGATTTCTAAGGGTTGTTGGGTTTCACAAAGCAGGACTTCAGGAGAGATAGAATAACAGCTTCTCGGCAGCAGGTTTGCTGAACAGTTATACGGGAAAGAGGGGACTAGGCCAAGGAACGCATCCAACGCATGAACGAACTATTATCAATTTGCCAACAATTTTCATTTTCACAAGACACTCAAAAGGTCGAACGATTGCAGGCGTTGATAGTCACGAAACCCGCTGTGGTCCACTGGGAGGAAAGTTCGGTATGACAGAAAGAACAAGTATAAAAAGCCGTTCACATCTATCTCAATGGTAAGCCTACATTTGTCAGGACAGCACTTGCCATTCGGTAAAATCAGTTTCAAGGATACTCTGATGTTTTACGGGACCATTTGGTACTTTTTACATTTTTTTTTTTAAAACAAAAATTCATTGAAGCTTCAAACCAGAAATAATCGGAATGGATGACCTAGTTAGTTGAATAAGGTGAAATTAAGTACTGCACTCCGATGCGCCAATAGCATTATAGGATTGATACTGGCTGTAGCAATTCGGTAGAAAATTGGGTTTAAGATAAAGACGTCTTGCCAAATAAATAAGAGATGTATTGGTAAGACAATATAGAAGGCATAAGCGCACATATAAAGCTGTTACGGACCCTATCTCTAGCCTGGTCCTCGAACGCAGGCTGCAGACAGAAATTTATATAGACGTGTTTTACTCACCCCATATTCGACTACTAGCACATCAATAATCGAGCCTATTACGGTTATCGAGTCGAAGGTGTTCCACGAATCCTTGAAGAAATTCTGCAAATACATTAGATCCAGTCAGCTTATGGTACTGGTGCATATGAAAGGCCCACGTCGAGATTGTTATGACACGTTATTATTCCCTTGTAACTCATGTGGTTATTAGTTTAGAACTTGACTGGAACAAGAAGGTCGATAAAGCTTTTCGCTACCAAATGGCCACTCGAGGCCCCTTTTTAATCTAATCTACCCTATAAATGTTAACATGTAATAGTCGGCCAATACTTTTTGTCAATTATTAAATTGAGCAAGGCAATGTTCGCACCTCGACGAAGGCCTGGGGCTCGTAGATGTGCGGGACAGTGTTTAGACGTACATGTATGAACATATATATATATACGATTCTGTTCTTGAGAGCACATGTATATTGTTCCTCGTGTATTTTCTTGAAAATAGTCTGCCATCGTGTAATAATGTTCTTTAATTAACATTGAAGGCATCAGTGATTAAGCGCTTAGTTGACTTTCAGAAAGCATCAGCCGCCGATGATGAGAGACTCTTTTATATATGGGAGAGTTGCTTTTGGCCTCTGCTGGAACTCAACATTCAACAATTAAAACAATTAAATGCACTATTGTATCATCTAATTCTATTACCTTATCGGGTTCGTCTAACAAATTTATGTAAATACGTAAAGTCCTACTAAGATTTAGCTATTAGCACATAGCCGCGACACATTTGAATCTACATAAATAGAAATTACGTGATAAGTAAGCTATATAGATTACGAGAGTCCACGGTAAGCAATGTATTTTTATATGTCATTTAGCTAGTTTATTACGATTACTGTCCTTATTTAATGAAGGCCCATTTCAGCTGAATCTACTATTTAGCGTGGGATGTCTACTATACCGTTGATTGTTGATTATTATCCGTAAGTTTTTCGCCGATTGCGTGTTCTATGCTATATTTTAGATATGATTTTATTTGGGTAGGCTTGAATAGCTCTCAACAAGCAATTAATTGTGTTAGGTCAAAGTGGCCCACCTCACATCTAAGGTGGGTATTTGTCAACTAATACTACAGTAGCTGCTTTTTTTTTCTTTTCACCTATAAGGTTCTTTCGCAGCAAATTCTCTGTTGGAAAATCCTAAAATATTCTGTGAAGAGAAAAACTTCCTTGTTTGACAGACCCCCATTGATACTTCGTAATCCGTTAGATGCCTCTTGGGAATTTGAGCTAGTAGTTTGAAGACACCCACTTATTCAAGCAATGTAATCAATTAGACAATCTCATCCTATTGTAAAGCCATCTTCGGTTGGTGAACTATCTATTAAATGCTTTTGTGTATTTTATCTTATTATGTTGATATACCTAATGGGGTTTGTTTGTTTGTAGATAAAGCAAACCTTGTATCCAAAGGCGACAAATTTCAGTATACACTCAAGGAGGAACATCAATGTGAAGGCGGAATTTAATGCATCACAGATGTTAGAGAAAAGCTCGCCAGCCTTGTGGAACTACCGTCGTAGACGAAAAGCAGATTTAATAAACGGGACCAGGTCCCAAAATGTGTTTTTTCAGGAAGTTTTTGTCGTCGCGCATGTGACATATATAATAGTGGCAAATTAGAGGAATAAGATAGATATATAATAAACGGAGAAAGACAATAGTGCTTATTTAGATGGAGTTAACGTCAAGTTGAAGAACATGAATGAAAAGACATTGGGTAAAATCAGCAAAACATTGATTCGATAAATATGTCGATGCAGGAAGGATTTTAGCATGTAGAAAGGGGCTCCCCAATACACGACGATCAGATAGAATTGCATACGGATTGTGCATACACACAATTGTGTGTGTGGGTTAATATTAGTAGAAAAAAATCAGTTGTAGTTGCAATAATATGGTCATTCGTTGATTGTACGGAAGATACACAAAAAAGAAAAATCGATTTACGGAATAAATATAGCAAGATGGAGTGAAAGCAATCGTTTGAAGAAGTCGAAGCAGACAAAGTTGTAGATCACCGTCGATTAATATAGGTTGTTGTTGTTGTTGTTGTTGTTATTATTATTGTTGTTGTTGTTGTTGTTGTTGTTGTCATTTTGTTCGTCGATCCGATACCATACCATGATGATCGACGATGAGAGAATGATGCGGCCAGTTGGCGAATGGGTCGCCATCAGCGTTGATTGACGAGAGCAGGCGAAAATAGAAAAATGATTCAGTTGACATGACTTTTTCGTGATTTGTTTTTTTTTAATATGTTTTTGTTCTTAATTTACTTACAAACCGAAATGAATGATTTGAGGATATATCAAACATCCCCGAGCACGTAAGACATTGCAATCAACGCACACCACGGCGGTGGAGCCACGGTTGGGTGCGGGATTTACCGTAGCGGAAATACGATCGACGAAAGATTTTATCAATCCCGCGATCAGGTGCTCTCGAATGTGGAGCGCCTACCCAGAGTGCACCACTGCCGGTACTATATAGAGTATATGATATGTATAAATGAAGGGAAAAGGGATTTGCCATGGAGTTTAGTTCACTCCAGTTCAATTCAACGCAAGTCACTCAACGACGGCAAGACCGCTGGCATATTACAAAGAAAAATCATACGAGCAGATATGTACTTGGCCTCAGAGCTGCCGAGCCTTGAGGTGTCTTGGCAGAGCGGGGCCACCGCAGCTGCGACCAATCAATCAGTCAATCACCGATCAATACTCAACCAGTTTTTCCAACCACACAAAATCGATTCGAAAATGCAACAGTGCTCGTATGGTAACCGCTCGCCTGTTTGTTTGCTAGCTTAGTTATCAATCACCGTTCTCAGCCGTGTTCTCATTTTCCTTTATCACTATTAGCCGTTGTTTCATAATAACCATATTGAAAAGAGAAGATATGTGAGAAATGATGCCTGTCTTTTCCAGTGCCATAAGGGCTTCATGCTTCTCGCACTTCGGAAGACTATCGAGCGAACGCTCAAGCTGGATCGTGGAAATGGTAATCGTTTCTTTTGTTAATTCCTACCTAATTTTATAAAATCATAATGTACATAATTACCCTTGATACAGGCAAATGACGGTGCGATCTAGTCGAGGAGCATGTGTATTTATTATTATTATTAAAGTTATTAATCATATAAAAAAAAAACGGTTTTTAAGAACTGTTGGCTGAAGCTGTCATTGATTGGAGACGCTTGGATAGTTTCCGAAGAGCGAGGAAAGATGGCTGGTTATAGCCAAGCTTGGTATCCTCGAAAGCTGCCGAACAGATGACAAGACGATGGTCTCGTATAACGACATTCTGATAATAATGGCGACACCGTAAATGATTAGCCTTAAACTGAAAACTTCTCATTGATATCTGTGCAAGTCCAAAGCACATCTTATTGAGTAACTTCCCGATCTATGCTTTCTCTAGATGAATCTTATGATGGTGCCAAGCAGATGGAAAAATTCGTTTCCATAATAAAAAAATACAATGGGTTTTAGTGTTTGAAACTATACATTCCCTTTAAACTGCAGTAGATAATGAGAAAAAAAATGATGAAGAGGCGTAAGATGTACACAGGAAATAGCCACATGGGTTAGCAGAGAGCGTGACTCTCGTGAGAACGCGAGGCCTTCTACAACAATTCAGTGAAAACCGATCAGAACAAAATATAACGAATGAGCAAAAAATCTAGACAGATAGTCAACCTGCACGGTGCGTGACGTATGCTATTAGCCTGCTTTTTTGTTACAGAAATGGTAAAAGTTTCCTCTTTAATGAGGACCTTTGAGCTCACCGTCTTGTACTCATCTTAATCCATATTTTTAACTTTATTTATCTTTCGCTTGATTTAGATAATCTTGGAGCGCGCTAACCGGACTAATGGCTGCAGGACTGCAAGGAAAAAAAATGTAAAATGCATGCAAACTTCACGCAAAGTGCAAACGGAATCTAAGTACTCGGGGAAAGCACAAATCAATCTAGAAATAACCAAAGCTGCCTCAGAAATCAAATCGTGGTAGCACTCATCAGTCTTCAATGAAAATTTTTGTCGCATAATATCTATTTACGTATATCATTTTACGTTCGAAGGTTAATTCATCAGTTCAGGAAGGTAGCAGGACGCGCTGCTCACTGTTATCAATAAGTCACAACCTTGAATCTACAGTCAGCGGCGTTAGTCACTTCTAATGGTTTTAATGCACAAAGCACTATCATAAGTAGATGATTTGTCGAATTTCGATGATATACAAGGATCGCTAGGAGCAAGCAAAAATGTTTTCTTGGAACTAGGGTACCAGCATGGTGCAGATAATTACAATATTTTTAAAATATATTATATTTTGGAGGGCCCGGAACTGTCAGGAAGAAGGGGAGCTGGGTACCAGAGAAAATGCCCTAAAGCCTTGTCTTTGTTTAGTCAAGCCATCGTCTGCAATGCATTTTGATATTTCTTCGGCAAAAAGTATAGTCGTGTGTTTCCACATGGGAAGCTATAGGCGCTTAATAGCAAATGGTGTTGTCCCTGAAGTGTCGAAAATGGAACTGAAAAGAAGCAGCCTGAGGCCCAGCCTGGAGTGAGCCCCTGTGGGAAACAGAACAAACAGAGCAACAGGTAAACAAAAGAGAGACAGTATGTAACAACAGACCTCGAGAAATATGAACGGATAACTTTCGTACGACACGATGCGTAGCGGGCACAATCGGATGTTTAAAGCATGTAGGACACGTCTGTCATTGAACGTGTCGTAATGTTAGTCATCCTTTCCACAAGGCCAAATCCACAGAATAGCTTAATCTTCTCACACACACGCACACTCACTTCACACATGAAGTTATCAAGTCACATTTACGTGTACAGGTGACCAAGAAAAAGAATAGATATGGATCGATTGTCATTAAAGGGTGTTCGCTAGGTAAATAAATTTAGTGCCATTTGCGCAGACGGCAGAATCAGGAGAACCTGTCATCTCAAAAAATGGTTTGCTGTGATCGGTCCCAGAATAGCTACACGTATCTCTACAGAGGGTTTCGGCACACGCACGCATCCAAAGAAAAGCTAAGCTACACTCGATGAGTATAAACACTGTAGACATTTTTAACGTATGATTATTACTAAGAATTAGTTATTTATTACATACACACAGGCACGAGCGCGAGACATTTTTTTGTGAGCGGCTTGGCATACGAGCATTCATATTCAATTCTGTTGCGGCACGTTACTGAAAAAAGCACAGTCTACGCAATTAGCAGCAAAAGGGTTACACTGATGCTATATTATATATATGTATATATATATACATATATAGACCCAATCGTCACGTTGCGTACATTGATTGTTGTGGCATTACTATGGCGTTATTTCAGAATTTTGAGATGGCAAGGGCTTTTGACAGACTTCTAGATTTTGGCTTCTACCGGATATTTGAATTCAACTGATAGCAGACTTACGTCGATTATGCCATCTATGCTTTGTTTCATCACCATGGAGACAGCAGAGGATGCACACATAAGATTCAAGGTGCCTTTCTGTACCATTCAATCAACGATCGGACCAGTAAAAGCCTTTTCTGTGCTTTGAAAAACCGTCGAGCTTTTAAATTTATCGATTCTAGACAAATCCAAGGTAATCAGTAGCGAAAAAGAGGCACTTACGAGGACCGCTACATATGGTCTAGCTAGATCCTTTTAGTCATCGACGTATTTACTACTCGAAGCGTTAGTAGCTTAGCATATACGACTACCAAGGAAAAACTTCTACCTCATAACAAACGGTATGATACGATAATTATGCCATAACAATGACGCTTCGCTAGCAAGTGAGGCGTTATGTTCTAGGCTGTTGTAATGTGAACAGTCTTCCTGTGTATTTGCTCTTACTATTCTTGGGATGCGGAAGGGAATCTGTATGTGTGATGGGGTGTGATCGAGCCCTTTGTCATAATTACTAGTATTCGTGGGGTATGTCATTATACTTCTGATTCTCGGCTTCGACGCGCTGCGCTTTGGTCGCTCAATAGGCAACGCAAGCGACGAAGCCTCCAACATTTGCGTTACAATAGCTTACCCTTACTCCGAACGCAACCAGCTTTAGAATGGACTCAACCGTGAATAAGCCAGTGAACGTAGCATTTAGGTAATGTAGGACCCTCGTGAGTTGGGGGTGCTGGTTGTGGAACTGTCGGTCGAAGAACGTAGTCCAGCCGAGGGGGCGGTAGAGTCAAATGGGTTCGGTTCAGATTCCGTCGAGAAGAACAAGAAGAAGTAGAAGAGGAAGGTCGTAATGAGCAGCGGCAGAGAACGACGCCATCACGCACAATCGTCATCACGCATCGGCATCACGACAGGTAATGAAAAGCATAACCGATGTTTAACTCAATGAATGGCACGCGCCATTCCAATTCACCACCGCAAAAATGGTTCTGTCCATACCCCAATCGGCTTTCTATAGTTATTGCCATGAATGGGGCATCCCATCGCCAGCTGACGGCTGACATCATCTGGACAACCCACGCCAGAGAAAATTCCACTCTTTGTGGAGTACGTAATCTATGCTCATCAATGCTTTCGTACAATGTGGGCTGAGACGGCTCCGTCGGTATTACTAGTAAAACCGGTTGTCACCACTATCAGTCAATAGATCCGTTAGACAATCAAAAAGATCCACGTGAATCAGCGCCATCATGCCCATTATCATTTTATGAGGGCCTTATGTGTATGATGGCATTGCCTCTAATCAAACCAGAGCAATCAGCGAAGTTGATTGTTGCTTATACTTGTGTTATGCAACTTTTTTTCTGGGCTTTTCAATATTACGAGTCTCTGATTCTAGATATCATTTCTGTTAAAGTTTCGGCACGGCCGTTCTCTGATCTAGTTGCTTAAATATCTAGTAGATACACACATATATATACGTATATATATATATATACACGTATATATATAGTTGCTTGCTGTATAGGATGTAGCTACCCGTTTGTCGCTCGTTCACAAGTAGAGAAAACACTCAGTGAGATATCACTATGGGGTGAGAGGGGCTAAAGGGCACTGAAAGGTGCTACAAAATTGTTTTTAACTTATTTTTTGTTTTTTTTTCTATTGTTCTTGTTGCTGCCGCTGCTTGTAGTTGTTGAAACCACACATACAGGTAGTAGATATAACGAAGTAATAAATGAAGACACTAATAGCTACAGAGAGAGAAAAAGGTATGAAAGATGTAGTCAGCAGGTAAGAGAGGGTCGAAAAATAAAAAGGATTGATTGTACTACAGGGACAATGTCAAATGTAGTATAATTGTTGATGTTAATAATAATAATAGTAAGGGTATACCTGTATTGTGAGAAAGCGGTTGACATGTTATTCGACAATCGTGTTCTTTCGTATGCATGAGAAACGTATTGAATTAGCAATAGTACGACTTTGAAACGATTCTTAGCTCTTTTCTTCGAGTTACGTGAAGTGATCTCAAAATATGTGAAGTATAAATTAGGAGAAGCAGAACATTTGTACTTGAGGCCCTGCTTTTTGTTTGTGATTGTTTGTCGTCAATACGCTGTTACCACAGGGACCTATTGGAACTAAGTTAGTCCGACGGCGATTCATTTGACGAGTCGAAATAGCGTCACAATGCTCGGTTAGCAAAATGAATACGCCGACAGACATGAACGAAGGAGAATGGAAAAGTTAAATAGGAAAAACAAGTCTGCTATTGGACGGCATACGGCGCTTATGGTAAATAACTAGAATACTGTCATATTTTTGCTGCTCAGAACACCACGTCAAATGTTTTGTTCGGCCAAATGTGAGCTCCTTGTCAAGCCGGTAAATTGCCTAAGCAGACGGTCGTGTTTGAGATTGAGACAAAAAACCGGGACGATAAATAGCAAACGGAATTCAACCACTTATTATACAGGCAAGTTCTTTATATACCCAATAATCAATTATTTCTTACTTAATCTGCGTACACTTTCATCACGCCATTTTTAAGTCGGTTTCAAAACAGAGTATGTAGACAGAACGGACTCACTAAGTGCTTTTAGTAATGACCCTGTCCTTAGCGCGACAGTATGCTAGGCACGCCGGCGGACAATGTCCTTAAAGCGGATAATGCCCAAGGTTTGGAGATCATGCGGAACAAGTGCCCAAGATGCCATGCTCATCTCCTACTGTGCATCGAGCTAGGGCATACGTGCACAACGCCGCTAGCTACAGGGCAGGGGGCTGGACTGAGATGTTTATCTAAGGTGCTGCTGTTTTCATTTTGGCGGTGTACTCACTTTCATCATGAGAAGGACGGTATTGAGGACAATCAGGGCTAGGATGAAATATTCGAACGGTGTCGAAACAACAACTTTCCATACTTTATATTTAACGCTGTCCTTGTTCTTAGGCATATACCGTTGTAGAGGCTTTGCCTGAATAGCAAAGTCGATACACGATTTCTGCAGTAAACGGATTAGGAGATGAATAAAGGATCAGGAACATCAACAGCCAGAAGCATCGACAAGAGAAATGCAAAATACGCCGGTTAACGCGCTGACAGCGGCAACAATAACACTTACGGTATTCAAGACTGGGTCTTGATTTAGTGGCAGTGTAAAACTGATGTTAAATCCATTCTGCAGAGTGGTATGAAATAGCAATCTGGATGGTAAAGTGTAATGAGTATTTGCGGTTAAAGATATTACTCTCAATAAGCCACGGCTTCTTGTCCGTAGTCCTGGAAATACTCCCTGATTAAGTTAGCTGTGACATGTTTTGTTCCATGATAATTCACTAGTCGCAATTCGCTAATACCACAATTCGAGTACGGTTGTTTTACGTCAGGACCATACTGTATTTTCTCACCTGGTTCTTATCCAGTTCTCCTTCTTCGAGTTCTTTTTCACCCTGCTCTTGGAACGTGATAATGATCAATGCAACGAATATGTTCACAAAAAAGAACGGAAATACGATGAAAAATACGATATAGAATAGGGACATCTCAATTCGATATCGAGGCACAGGGCCTTTGTCCTCGTCCGTCGAGTCCATCGAGTTTTGTAGTACCTGGCAAACGTCATGCAGTAACGTTAGCATGAATGCGTACGTATGTTGCTGTTTGCTAACGTGAACCAGTTCATAAGTATTTGAAGTTAATTTTCCACTCAAGTTTACAGATTATTATTTTTAGTAAAAGAAGATCGCACTCAGAATAAAAGCCTTCGAAGACTTTTACCATTTATCTGAACGTTAATGTGGTGCGGTTTACTAGATAATGGTTTAGTTCTAATGAACGAGTACAGATAAAAGTCGAAGACCCACTCTGCTCCAGGGATCCATTTGTAGGGTGAAAGGTGTTCTCAGCCTAAAGCAAAACAATCTCCAAGATCTCTCTCCCTAAGATATCCCTTAAGAGATGCTCACCTGTGGCCAACCTTCGCCGGTTTGCACTGTGAACAGTGTTAGCATAGCAGCCGATATGTCATCGTAATGAAAATCCTGTCGTTTCCAGTGGCGTTTCATTACCTTCGGGGGCTTCCGTGCATCGTTATACTGAAAATATTCTCCCCTGTTGCGATGACACAGTAAAGAAGGTTAAATCGAGCAAAAAAGAGTTGTTACTTTTGCTTTTATTTATTTTATATTGCGTACACTAACTACTTTCAAATCTGGGCCCAATTATCATTTGACAAACCAGAGATAATGAGTTACGAAGAATTGTGTGGACGATATTTTTTGCTATTCGGAATTAAATTATGCATTGTTTTATATTTTTTATAACTGTCATACTGGCAAATAGCAAAGAGGTCAAGATTCATCAACAAGGTCCAAACGGATACTCACTGGCAGTCTCGCTCAAAGAGCATTGAGTGGTCCGAGCAGAAGTAGAATTTGCCGTTGAACAGCTGCACGGCGATTACGGCGAAGATGAATTGGAAGAGAATGTACACAATGAGTATATTGAATACGTTTTTTAGTGAAGTCACAACGCAATCGAATACAGCCTTCAGTTTAGGCACTCGTTTAATTGTTTTTAACGGTCGCAAAACTCTCAGGACTCGGAGTGATTTGATCGTACTCAAATTCTGTCCGGTTGAACTCCCGCTGAAAATTCAAACCATTAAACATGTGTCGGAAAATTTTGAAAAAATCTACGATGCAAAGTAAACAGAACTCAGGATTAGCTAGTGACCGAATCGTGCGTGCATGACGATATACATGGATCCCTTAGTTAACTAGATAAAAATATCCATAGGCTGCTATTAGCAAGTAAATTAAAGACTAAAGAACATGTGCATATTACAGTCTGGCTGATGTACTTACGCAAACGCGAATGCAATAAGTGCGCATATGACGACGATAGCATCAAGAATGTTCCACGGGTCTCGACAATACGAGCCCGGATGCAAGATCACCCCCTGGTCCAACACTTTGAGAATCATCTCTACAGTAAATACGCCCGTGAATGCGTAATCAAAATAGTTAAGGATTGTATTCGATGCCGATTCTTCGTCGACTGGGTCTTCGGCCGCAAGGGCAATTGAGCTCATCGAGATCGTTACCATGATGAACAGATCGAAATATCGCAAGTTCACCACAAAGTGAGCCGCTCGCCGTATGCTGAAGGGGGAAAGTAGACACGTAAATCATCGTCATGTATCTGCCGCTTTTACGACGCTTAACTTTCTAGTGACCTAAAGACAACAGTTGTGGTGATATAAGAGCGACATTCCATGTGACCGCTACAAGTCGATTTGTGACAAAAGCAATAGAAACAGATCAGAGTACCAGCATGCCGTGGCTGTACGCAATGCGCCATAAGAAGAGCGAGCCGCTGTAGCATGGCTCGTTCTTTTTGCAACGCAGTGAGAAATTACTTACGGATTTGTCGGGGAACAAATAAACATCGATGAGTAGGGCAGCATCGGCTTTGGGCCACTTGGCTCCTCGTCCTCGTCTTCCTCTAAAATTTATAAATACATAAATAATATAAATAGACCAACATTTACTTAGGCCAGGTACGTTTCTAGTTGCCCAGATGGTCGATTATTATTATTATATTAGTATTTTCTATATAGCTTCGATATAGGTACGAGATATTCTCAACAAACCTAGCGTTACACTAGAGAAGCTTGTCGCGCTCTAAACATTAACAGATTCATTTCGATTGAGTAAGGACTTTTTCATCTATACAAACCATTTTCAATACTCCTGGAAGCCCTGAGGCTCACACTTGAAGCTTCAGCTGATCCATCTTTGTCACTGAAACAGGCAACCGAAGACAGCCGTTAGAAGCAGCTAGATATATATATGTATATGCTCACTGCGCATGGAGTCAAAAAATCAATGAGGAAGGGTATTGTTTCCATAAGCTAGGATTCGATTAGTCAAAAAAATTTCCTAAACCGTCGCGCTTCAGTTTCTTATTTTAGAGCATGGATATGTACAGCTGAATGATTGACATTATCCTCCCGTAACTCCGCAGCTTCGAACTATATAAATCCATATGTTAGGGGGTACAGCTTTATCGGATGTGATCACCCTTGGTAGGGATAATAGACAGATATTCTAGATAAAGGAAAAATGAGTTATTTACAAGCTGAAGTTTTTCGCCTTTGCCGGTGTAGAGGCGGAGTTCTGAGAGGGTGATGGCGGACAAATGTTGACTTGCGGTGGATCGTGTCCGCCGGTAGTTGCCGGTTGCTGGCGTTGCAGGTCAGCCATCTCCTTCTCGAGTTCCTCCTTGGCACGTTCGCGTTCCTCCTCGGCGTCCTCTTCCTCGGCGGCTGTCAGTTCCTGGGCGTTGGCCAAATTGTCAACGGCGATGGCCAAGAATACGTTTAGCAGGGTATAATTGCCGAACAGTACCAAGATAATAAAGTACAACGAATAGATCATGCCGCCCTTAATCCCGCCTTGACTCTGGATCCCTCTGTACATCACTTCATTCCAGTCTTCACCGGTCAAAATCTAAAAGGCAGAAACGTTTGCAAATAACAATACCAGTTTATTCAGGCTGAACTGTCCAACTATTATTAGCATAAGCTAAACGCGATTTGTAGTTTCAGAAAACGTTAGATTCGGTGAATAGGAACTGAACACTGATGCTGTTTCTAACAAGAGTGACGGAAAGCGAGTGATGATAAAAATTAGATATAGACCCAAGTCTTTTAATCCGTCGAGCAGGGTTATTTACATGCTTATCAAATAAACTAGGTATCGTCTCACACTTTGGGCAAACGATCCGTCTAAATCGTTCAAATGGATCCGAAGACTGACTTACTTGAAACACGGTGAGCAAAGCGATTGGAAACGTGTTAAAATTGGCAGGTGGGGTGCCGTCGGCGAAGTTGAAGACTCCACCGAACAGCTGCATGCCGAGCAAGGCAAAAATCAGTATGAACAAGAATAGCAGAAATAGCAGCGAGATAATGGATCGCATCGAGTTCAATAGCGATATGACCAGGTTACGAAGGGACGACCAATATTTTGTAAATTTGAATATTCGGAGCAGGCGCAAGGCGCGCAGCACAGAGAGACCGAATGATCCTTCTTTGAAGGACGACCAGATCACCTAACAAATCAAACGCAGTGTACTTGTGACTCGTTGTAAATATCAATCAATATAGGGGAAAAAAGCGAATTATCATATTTAAAAAAGGATTATCTTTCACAATCAAAGATAGGGCTAAGAATATAAAGAAAAATAAACGCATGTGTTTGCTAAGTGCATTTCCATGATTAGTAGCATTAGTACCTTACTAAGTTATTCCAATACGTTCTTTATGACAATGCCTGTCTCTCATAAGCAGTCATTGTGCTAAGCCAACAATTACCTCAAAAATGCTACCTGCAATGACCACGCAATCGAATCGGTTGAAGGACGACTCGAAATAAATGCGCGGTCCGAGCGCATACACCTTAATTAGCATTTCGAAAATAAATAAGCCCAAGAAGGCGAACTCGGCATAATATAGAAAGTCGGTCAGCCATTGTGGCTGCTTATGATGTTCTACGGCCACACAGGCGGTGTTGAGAAAGACGAGCACGATTACGATCCAATAGAACGTCTGTGTCTTCACGACGTGCCGGATCATGAAGCTGCAAGTGCCACCAAAGAATACTGTTATCAATATCCGTAGAAGTAGCAGTAGTATACAAGTAACTTCATTTATCAACACAAAGCCCAGAAGGTTGAACTTCAGGGAAAACATTCGTCTTGTCGCAAGAGAAACACGCAACTTCCAGCTGCGTTCATTCAACATGAAAACCTCAATATGACAATACCTCTATATTGGGATTACCAAATTGTATAAAATAAAAATCTTCCAACAGACCCAAAAGGTTATTTGTCACTGTTGTAAGCCTAGTGTTACTAAGCAGCTGATTACTCACCGGAAGCGTTTCTCAGCGCGCCAAAAAGCTTTGCAAGCTCCTTTGTTCTTCATCTTGGTTTTCAAGTAAGAAGCTCTTGCGAAACCTGCGGGAGAAATTACGATTAGTCGCCAGAAGCCTTGTCTCTACTCGATGGAAGATTTTAAAGCGCTAGCGTCGATTCAAAAACAGCGGCTGTTGGTGTTTACCTACATCTGATATTAAAAAGACAGGTAATGTACCGGAGTAATGCTTTGCACAAAACAACACCTGGACAGAACGCCGAGAAGTTCTATGCAGATTCATTAAATGTCACATAATTGAATCGATAAATTTTCTGGCATAGAAAAATCAGTTGCGGAACGCTCAAGTGCAGTGCAAGAACGCGTTACCTCATGGGGTATCTAGGACTAGAAAAAGCGTATTCAATTTGCTGAAAAAAAAAATAGGCTCAAAAGCTGTGCTAGCGTTCAGAGTCTAAACTTGCTAGCCTATAACGGAAAGAAAGATCATCCAGATAGAATCATGCCAGTGTCATTGAGTACTACATTAAAAAGCTGGTTGGATAATCATGCGGGCTGAAATAATTTGGGGACACCTGAACTTTATTGCACCTGCCAGACGGCGAACCCTTGGCCTCCTCCATATTAGGTAAGGGAAGCTTAGGGTCATCAACAGGCCCCTCTGCACCTTAGCAGTGATAAGTGTGAATTCTGGACAAGTGAGGAAATGCATTTGACACGATACTATACAATAAAGATAATCGTGTTGTCGAAAAAATATAGCTCTTTGTTGCTATTTTCCTCGTGTACTTCATTGCAGCTTTCCGATGAACGGTTAGATCTTCGAACACGGTCAGGGTCTTTATCGACACACCATGCCAGTGCGTATATGAATTTATTGCTATCGAATTATGAATCAGTCACGGTCGCATATTATGCGAGCGGAGCCGAACTACAGTTGAGGCAAAGGAATCGAACTCTACCTTGTTTACAACTCTAAGATACATATAGGTATGATAGGATTGCAATGGGTCAACTTGAAAAGCGAGTATTTGTTACTCGGCTGGCAAAAGCCTCACATTATGGGCAGAGGATATCCACAGTTGAATGAACATTCGAACACTGCTAAGGGCAGGAACCCTATAAAGCCAGCTATAAATATTCATCAGACCGTTAAAAAATACTTAATAAACGTTAATAATAACAACAACGTTAAAAATTAATAAGAGAATTTCTCAAAAAGCATCTACAATTAAGGCAATTCGCGTACTTATACTGAGTTAAATCGATAATATTTTGCTCATTTATGTGTTTCTAATTTTCAAACAATAAACTAATAAATCAAGCAGAGCTAAATGAAACGCTCTTGAAGAAGAGGTCATCTACCTTTTCTTCGATACAAAGTTTTTAAGGGTAGGTGTACAAACTCGGCGAACTGAAAGATTGTTACTACATAGTTAACAATTCGATTGCTGGAATGATTTTGGGCAAAAAACATAAACAGGTAATAAGCGTTTTTAAATAGCAAAGCCACCAATGCTTCGATCAAACCCCTTCAAAAAAGGCTATAGAGATCAAAGAGTCTACGTTGGGATTAAGCACAAATAATCACTCGTAGTTAGCTCGATTTCAATCTATGGGGTTTACGAAAGTGGTGAGATCTACGGCTGCGTGCTCGATACACCGTAGATCGGCCACAGCAGTACGCTAAATTATAGGCTTTTCGACTGTCTACGAAGGATTTTCATGTGGGGAGAAGTCTACGAATATAGGGAGTTGATGTAAAGATCTGATAAAGTGAAGAATAGATTTATAGAGGCCAAATTAATTACATTGTACGAGACTAAAGTACCTTTTAGCTTAACACCCTTCCTAGGAGTTAGATCTGTGGCGGACGCGCAGGATTTTTTCACAGGATAGCGCAGTGATATGAGATTACGTCGAGCGTAAATACACCCACACGTATGCGCGAACGCGAGAATATATAAGTGCCGCCAGCAGCAGCAGCAGCAGCAGTAGCAGCAGTAGTAGAAGTAGCAGTTGAAGTACGTTGTAGCAGATAAGTAAGTCGTCAATGGCGTGAGTGTGACGGCAGGGCATAAGGACGAGTATTGGTGGGTCGTGGACGATTGACGGTTGGATTGATGGTGGATGGCACGGGCAAGGGCGCACGTCCGCAGGACGAATGTAGTAGTGACGGTAATGCACGTTCGAATCGAACGAACGATTGAACCATAAGCCATTGTGGCGATAGTGGGTTAGTTGGCAGCATCGTGGTTTATTCGAAAATAGGTGTCGGTGAGTTTGAAGAAGGTTTCGGAGATGAACAGAGGTCGTGTCGAAGTTGTAGCAGTGGCAGCAGCAATTGTAGAAGTTGATAGTGGCGATGGCAGAGAAAAAGAAGAAGAAGATGATGATGGTGGTTGTAATGGTAACACAATAAAAGGAGAGAGAGATGAAGTGACAGAATGGGCAACGCCGGCGAAAGAAACGCGGTATAAGATTCATGAGGAAGAAAAATAAAGGAAATCAAGACAGTGAAAAACACAGAGTTTAGAGCAAAATTGAGCGGAAATATTGTTCGGCGATGATTGTGACATGAACTGAATTTGTTATAATTGGTGGCGAAACAACACAAATAGAAAAAGACAGGGCCGTGGACAGAAAATATAGATGAAGGGCCGATTAAAGGGCGCGATAGAAGAGGCAAAATGTCCATGTTTATTGCCGTTATCAATTTGTGGATACTGACCGAATGGAGCGACGAAGCCATATAACGTCAAGTTCATATTGACAGAATCATTGTAAGCAGATGGACCACGTATAGAATTGTTATCCGGCAATTTTTAAATAAACGTCGTGCAAGAAAAAAGCCAGCCGCAACAACAACAACAACAATAGGGCAATTAATTATTTTCATATGTTCAAAATAGATGTATATATTTTTTTGTACGATAATGCATGTGTGTACGTGTGTCACAGATAGAGAAGACCTGCATTGCCACAACGTTATAGAAAGGAACAACAATCACCCGCCAAAAATTTGAATTATGACGATATATAAGGCAAGTGGTCGTCGAACGAGGCAGTTTCGAAGGGTTTAAGACAAATCGGGGGAAAAAGAGCAGGAAAGAGAAATGGATAGCGGGCAAGGGAGGATAAAGATGCCGTTTGTTAGACTGAGCCGAAGATGAAGATCACAAAAAGTGTTTATACAGAAAGATACGCATACGCTATTGCCCCTAAAAGACCGATATAGTCTCATGATCTTGAGGCGAGTGTTATTTTATGATCACGGCTTTGGAAAACATCAATTTCAATAAAAAGTTAAAATGTATTTTCAGTTAGTATTATCAAGCAGTAACTTACGGCGCTTGGCAAGATCATGTGGTCTCTGGTCCGAACTCCCAATTATCTATAGCGCACTTCTGCCATGCCTGACAGAACCAAACTGGCTATCCGATTCATCGTTACCTTTGTATATCATATTCTTCGTTTCTCCCCCCCCCCCCCCCTTTTCTTTTTCCCTTAAAATATAGAATTGTAGATATTATTGATGCATTAGATATTGATAAATATTGATTCGGCAATACCATACTCTGTGTTTGCGTACAAATTAAATTTCAGTCTACCCTATCGCCCTAAGTAGAAAGCCGATCAAACACACTCACATACGTCGGCGTCTATCCCTATTCGTTACGTGGAAAATGGCATGTATCAATCTGTCTGTTACGGCAAAATCTGGGATTCTCAGTGACTTATTTAAATTCATTTCAGCATATGAATTGGCAAGAAGTTGAAGGATATACAAAGAGGCAGAGACAGAGAGGGGCGATAGTGAGCGGGATCCACAAAGCGAAGTCGGCGAGGAAGGATAGCGGAGCTGTATGGAACAATAACCAGTATTCAATATACATGTAGAGAGATTCGGTTAGTCGTTAGCGAGAACAATAAAAGGTCGATACATGATTGTGCAATTGGTATAAATGCTAGAGGGATTTATTATAAGAAGACATCGGTAGACGTTCGTTATTGTATACAACATCAACAATAGATGTTCGATATAAAATTTGCTACCGGCAGCGGTAGGACGGGAGAGAGGGACTAAGGCTATTATTCACTCGTAACATTCTTCGGTGTCTGAGTCTGCAATACATGTGAGTCGAAGTACGCATGAATGAGTCATGAAACGTGGGAAGTCAGGTAGCGCCAGTGACGAGGAGTGATATAGAGAGCACTCATCTACAAACTGTGTATGACACAGATCAATTGATTGATCGATAACAACGCAACGGCAGTCGACAGACTGTTATTCCGGTGATAAGATTTGGGCAAAAAGCTAAAAGCGGCCATTTTTCTAAGGATTGTACAATCGACTTATTTCTAAGCGACGTCATGTTTGCAGAGGTGCAACTATCTATAGATGCATATGTATATGGACGTACATGTTGGAGTAATACAACAACAGCGGAACGAGGAGCAACAGAAATAACCAATAACATGAAAATTAATCGCGCAAAAAGATTATGCAGAAAGATCACACTTACACGTATTGCGCAGTGACAACAGTTCGCGTAGCTCTCAGAAAACGCCAAACTATATGTAGAGATATTTTTTCATTTATATAAAGTAGTACATGATGAATATCAGTGGAGAAAGAGTTGGCGCGCGGTGGAAAAACGTCTATGAGAAGCTTTACACGGCTAAATCATATGATCGTCTAATGTTTGTGTACACACAGGTATGATATAAAATTTTTTTACATACACACAAGTTCATAAACAACAGTGCGCTGCGTATCATGGAGTAGGGTTAGTTGCTCATATTTAGAGAGCGGTCATATGAATAGGATGAAAAACGGTAGTGATCCAACCAGTTGATCTAACCCAGCATACAACATTAACGACAAATGATCGTCACGTCAATTTATCGTAGTTATACAACGCCTACATGTTAACACGTTACCTCCAGGTTCGGAATCTGCGGGTACCTCCGGGCGATTTTGACGCGTTGTTTGTTGTTAAGGGCAGCGTATGCAAAAAAAAAAAGAAAAAAACAGCAAGGAAAAATATTAAAGCCAAAAGCAAAAGTCATCTTTGCCTTGACAAATTTGAGCGTTTGTAAAGCTTAATAACTTCCACCTGCCTGTGTTTCAGCGTGACTTTCTTTAGCGGTTTCCACTTGTAGCGTAATTGTATAGCATCAACTATTTAGTAGAGGTGGAGAAAATGAAGGAGTCTGGTAGGTATTCAGGTGGGCTTATTTCGTCATCACCAAAATAGCTTGGCCAAATCGTTTATGCCCCGTTAACTTAACGAAGCCAACGTGCTGGTCTATAACTGAGTAGTGCAAACGTGCATCGAGTCAAGCGGCACAGTAGAAATCCCCTGATGGTTCTATTGGGGGTTGTAAAAAACTATGCAGTCACCATTTAAACATGTAGAAAGAAAGATACGTGCACGTTGCACGTTTTGGCTCGCGTACAAAAGAGACTACGACAAATACGGGAGTAACAGAATTATAATGCGCTGAAAAGTAAAGCTTGAGTTTAGCTGCGAAAAACAGGCGCCAACTTGGGCCGATTGCGCTTTCACCTAAAACAGCTTAGTCATAAATTGGCGGGAGCTAGCCAACTGTTACAATTCAGTATAAGTCTCCTAGAAGAAAAAAAGGATAAGGACAAGAGCGGGCCTTTGAAAACGTACCTTCGTCCTCCGCGTCTTCTTCGTCATCTTCTTCTTCGTCAGTTGACTTGCTATGCATACTTTTCAACTTCTTACGCTTGGCGGCTGCTCTGCGACGGGCTACGTGGGAGATATGCATGCAGGCAAGATTATTAACACTTTCATGAATCTTCTTTCGCCTCCTTTGAATATAGGTGGCATCGTTGATTATCTCAGACGCTATCAGAAACGTTTGAACGCAATATTAATTATGAATATCAATTGGTAGGAGAGCAAAGGAAAGATATAAGACGATATAGAAGAGCTTACCTTCTAAGATATGCATTCTTTCTTCCTCAGTGGTTCGTTCCTCGGCCAGTATAACCTCCTCTGTAATTAGGGAAACATTTTTAATTCATCTTATCTGTATGCATATCTAAAAAGAGAGGCTACGTAAACCAAATGTACTTAACTGTCCGATATTTCCAGCTATCAGATATTACTTACATGGTCAGTACGCTATCGAAACTTCAACATCAACTCAGACAATACGAACCGGCCTTACAAATCCATTCCACATAACCGTTAAGTTCCCTCTCTAGTTGCTGCTGCCGGCGTATCTTGAGAAAGGCTTGACGGTTTTCGACCCTCTCTCTTTCCTTGGCGAACTCCCCACTGAGTACTCCGAGAACCAGGTTGAGCATGAAGAACGATCCTAATATAATGAGTGGCACAAAGTAGATCCAGTTGAAGGCATTGCCCATTGCATCGTTTGTCCAATAGAGCATTTGTGTCCATCCTGAGAAACAATGCGGAAGACAACTCCTGTTAAGTGCAAATCGAGCTTTATATTTAGTAAACATTATTGTACTCCGCCGACTTATCTATCGGATTCAGAAAATAATATCAAACGTTTTGAATTTGTGTATCGCTAATTTATTTCGTATCTATGAAATTCCTTAAATTCTCTCTACCTTATATTATTAGTAGCATGCCCGCGAGTTTTTTAACTACTTGATTTAGAGATTTACGTATAAAAAAACTGATTTTACGTCAGAGACCATACGTACATGGTAATTGGTTAAATCTTCGGCAGGCCCCTGCCATAACGGCATATCTTCATCGTTAGATTATTACATCATACTTTTATAAATGCACACACATATATTTTTACAGTACTACATGGAATTTCGTGCAGCAACGTATGCATTTCATGATGGATTACGTGATGTAACGAGATTTTCTCTTACGTATATTGGTATATATATATATATATATATACGCTTACGTATATTGGTTACCGTCGGAAACATCTCGTACTTATTTACCTCCATCTTTTTAATTGCCTATATTACCATGCTTCACACAGACTCTACAGAGAATGTCTGTGCGTGCCTCAATTTCACTGAACATGCTTTCAGTAAGTCCTTTTTTCATATCGTAGGCCAGAAACCTTTACATGGACCCGAGAAGCAGATTTCGAATCCCGCTTGTGCCTGTTTTTCTTAAACACGTCAAGCTTCTCGCGCCTTGCCTCTGTATACATAACTTCATTTTGCCATCTGTTATTGACATGATATGGGTCGTCTTTTGGCGCTGCTAAGTTCACGCCAAGCAGTTCTATCGGCCATCTTGTCCTAAACCGACATGGCCGGGTATTCATTGAAGGCATACCTTGGGCTTCACGAGCTTGGAGCATCTCAGAATTGTCTGAACAAGACGCATAGTGTCATTTGAGAAACTGGCTGCAGATACAGCCTCTGGGACGATTTTGGGGTCACTGAAAATTATGACATCTTCAAACCATTTTACAGTAGTTTTATCAGCCCTGCTTTTATTTGGATCTAATGCGCCCGATAGATTTTTTAGATTCAATACTCATTGCTTCTTTTTGCCCGCTTCCAGTTACCGCTAACATAAATAGTTAGGTGCAAGTTCGACACAAATTTTTAATAAAGCTTTTTCTGGGCTGTCTGAGTACTCTATAACTTTATTTCCCTTTGCTTGATAGTTTGTATGATTTTTCAATAGCCCGTATCGTAAGAACATTCATCGTAGTTTTTCTACTTACGTCAGCACCTCGGCACGTCTGCCAGTCATGCAGGGAGCACCTCTGCCTGTTTTCACCGTTGCCCCCTCACATGCAGTTTTTACGAAAATAATTAACCATAGATTTGGCCTGTGAAGACCAAACGAAGACACCGTCTCTTACTAGCCCTTTTCACAGTTATCCCAGACAATAGCTTGAGCGATATGCCACCTGCCTCTTTCCACCCTCAGATAAACGAATCACTAACGGTGGTCAAGCAGAACTCAATTTCTGACGCTCCTATGTTAAATAGACTCAACTATACCATTTGTGGTGTACTTCGTCATAAATGTCAACGTATTATTGCTTACAACTACCATAAACTTTGGATCTCCTAGCGTTTTTGATGAGACTATCCCCTGACCAACTGCTGTTCGCGTAGCTTTCCTTTTTTTCGGTGTGCATATTACCAATTAGTATATGAATGGTTCGCTCTATTCGGTATCGTCATTAAGAAATTTCAGTGTTTAATAAGACATAAACGGAGATTATGCAAAGGATCCACTTTTAATGAAATGACAGATTATTCTTTTCATACTTATAAGAGATTCTATAAAAAAATATGTCTTTTCATTTTTCAAAAACTTAATTTCAAAACATACAAGCTATGATAAGCGAAACCAGAGCACTAGCTAAAAAATAAAATAAAATAAAATAAAAATACCTACCTTCCATGGTAATACATTGAAATACAGTCAACATAGCAAAGAATATGTTGTCAAAGGACGTGATTCCGTAGTTAGGACCATTCCAGCCTTCTTTGCAGAACGAACTGCTATTGTCACATTTGAATGCACCATTTGGTACGTTGGAAGCTACCGTATAGGCGTAGCACGGTGTTTCCTGATCCCCTTCAGGAACAATCTCACCTACGGTAATAAAAGGAAAATACTAATAACAGATAACATTGAATGATGACTAGTTGATTGACTCTTACTACCTATTGTATGTTCGAACTGAGAATCGAGCGATCGAACAGCAAAAACGTACTGCTGCCTCTATAGGAAACGAAATCATAATTCTAATACGCTCAACCATCGTTTCGTTTCTGGGTGCAACAGTGAGCCTGAGCAATGTCCACAGACAGGCCTATGGATAGACATCAACTATTCATTCATTTCGTAAGCCTATTATTATTAATTGATGTCATGATGACCTCATTTGTTGTCTCTTTAGGTAGGTAGGCATTTGTCCAGCTTCACCTGGTAATCCTTTTTAAAATGGAGGAGGCGTATAGTAATAGGATAATTGCTGTCTTTTTTTTTGTTGCTTTTAATTAGATTTCTACTCATTGACCGTTCATACATACCCGGATCTTCAAGGCTGTAACAGGTTTTATGAAGTGCACCACTGTAGAACTCCAGACCGATTATGGCGAAGATGACAATGGCGAATAGCACCAACAATCCGATCTGGAGGAGTGGCGCCATCGCCTTGATGATCGACTTCAAGACGACTTGTAGACCTGAAGCCGCAAGTAAATTAGCGACAGAATTCGCCGCAGGATTTTAGCTATTTGTGGGAATTTCGGAAAAGTTTTTGGGAATGCGCGCTCGTATCATGTAGTTGTCTGTTACAAAGTTCAGGAAGACGACCATGCTGCCGTTCTTTTTATTCTACATATTCGTTAGCAGTTCTCGTTCATGTCGGTCATAGCATCGTTGCTTGATTCCATCATTTCATTTGTTCTTGCTACTGCTACTACTACTACTACTACTACCATCGATTCAGCGAAGCCTTGACAAGTTTATATGTACAAATTAAGCTAAACAAAGAAACATTGTTTACTTTGCATGATCCATAGCTAGAGAAGAAGTAAAACATGCAAACTAACTTGGAGGCCACTTGCGAAACTACTCGGAAAGCGCAGCGCGAGGGATCTCCAAATATCATATATATATATATATACAGTGAAAAAGAAAAAAAGTCACCGTCAAGATCCGAAGGCTCTTGAGGGTGATAGTGAAAGTCCGTAAGGGACTTACTTGGTATCCCCGACACTAGTTTCAAGGGCCGAAGAACCCTGATCGCCCGTAGCGTTCTCAAATCTAAGTCTAAGTTGTCCGGTATAATATACGTTACAAACCTGCAAATGAATATAAATTATGCAGCCAGACTATCACCACACATCGCATAGTCCTCCTCACACACGCTTCAGGAGTCGCTGTCCAATTTTATCGGCATAATTAAATAAACGTACGCAATTAACTATGTTAGCGAGCCAATTATATGAAAATCTGTTATAATTTTATAATTAGCTTCTCAGACTATTGTAATTGATGGCACCATTTTCAATTTTGTTCGTTTTATTTTTCTGGTAAATGCGGGAAATGCGCAATAATACGAAAAAGGTCGTTCGATTGCTAAATCGTAAGTCAGGTCGTAAATTATTTACGCTTGATATGCGACTCCGTAGGCGTACGTGAGGATCAAACGTTGCTCAGTCAATCAATCAGTCCATCAGTCATCAATCAATGGTTCAGATCAGATCTAGGCCCCTACGGGCGAGGCTAGGGCTAAAGCGCCTGGATAGGCGGCGTGCCATCCCGCGCCACCTAGCATGGCGTATCTACTCATCATAGCTTGCAGCACGGTTTTTCATCATCTCATCATTAATCATGTCATCTCACTATCATGTCACTATTATGGGTCCGTGACAGGCCAGACCTCTTATATTACCAGTTGCCAGTCGCAGTCCATTTCAGCATCAGTTCACCATCTATCATCATCATCATCATGTCATAATCACCATGTCATCACCAGCCAGTCAAATATTTGGCGCTTAAATTCAAATTAACGAACGAACCAGTCCCGACTCATCCGATCAATCAATCAGTCACCCATTCAATCAACCAATCAGTCAGTTAATCAACAGATCAAATAACCTCAGTCTGCATCGCAATGGGGAGAGCATCATCATCATCATAACCGATCAGTGTGTATGTGTGACAGTTTTGGGCTTGCACCAAAATGGGCATCGATCATCACCAGTCATCAATCATATCAACAACAGCCTTATTATCAATTCAACCCATCTCATTTCATCTCCTTATCATGGTCAATCATCCGAGAAGGGAGGTACGAGCGGTACCACTAGCATCGTACCGAACCGACCATCGCAAAGGCACGGAGGCACGGGCGAAAGATGCGGACATTCCACGATCGGGTGTGGTCACCAGACGATCTTCGGTGACCTTCGGGGAATTGGAAACGAACGGTGGCATTCGAAACGGTTCGAAAGAAACGGTTTGAACGGAACGAAACTTGGAATTCGGACCAAAAATCAAAATGAGAACCATAGAGTTTCTCAGGGGAGAGAATGCGCGCGGGACATTCGAAATAGAGAGTGAAAGAGAGAGAGAGAGGGGGAGAGAGACTTTTGACACCGCCGAACGACACAACGATCGGAAGCGGGCGCTTACTTGGCGTACGTGAGACCAGTTTGAGGGGCCGAAGCACTCTGAACGAACGCAACATCCGAAGATCTAAATCCGCACTTTCCGCAACGCAAACACTAAACAGACTGAAAATGTGAGACACATATTACACAGATGAGACAGTTACACATTAAGGGTTCGGTTTGATTTTCTTCTCTGTGTATTTGGTCGGTTTGCCTTTTCTTTTTTTTTTTTTTTAAATTTATTTTTCTTTGTAGTTGCTGTTGCGCTTGTCGTTGGTGTTTATTATTGTCTTTTTGGTGTCGCATGTACAAGGCCATTCGAAACGAGATGATGGTCAAGAACAAAAGAACGCGAAGGGCAAATAAATGACGCAACAGGAAGAGGGTTCCGTAAAACTTGCTCTCAACTGAGTAGCTGCTTCTTTTTTTTATCTGTCTGCTCACGATAAGATGGAGGTAATCTTAATATGTCCAATGGATGCGGTAAGAAGGAAGTACGATCAATCCAGGAAATTTAAACTCTAATGTGGCGGACACCCACAATGGAGACGGCGAAACGTGGGCAACCAGTGGTAAACAATAGTTGACCCGGCGGGAATTTCAAAAAAATTGAAAGTTTAACTATGAAAATCATTGCAATATATAATAGTATATTGAAATGACAAGCCAAGGGAGGCTAAAAAATCTATCATTGCATATCCACTACTGCATGTACCACAGGATACCGTGTGGCTACTGGGTGCCTACATGGAACCAGTAAGTAATAAGCCAGAGAACAAAGTGAACAAAAAAGTTCCTTCGACTGCTGCAAGAACCTGCTGCTGCGTTCCAATAGGTAGCAAGAGGTTGTTTCTGGTTGAATAAGAAACATGCTTGTATAAAAATAACTTACCCCGTAACAACAACAACGAAGTCCATCATATTCCAAACGTTTCGTAGGTACGCTCCGCTGTGCAGTATAAATCCTAACGCTAAAATCTTCAGTAACGCTTCAACACAGAAAATTCCTAAAAAGTACGGCTCTGTTTTTTCCTGTAAGTCATTAAAGATGAGACATACACGTCAGCTTTTTTTAATTACGGTACGTATGGGACCGATTATTGGATCTATGAAGATAGAAACTATTTGTTTAAAAGAATTAAAAAGAAATTCATCTGAACCTTTGTCGGTCAAACTATTCTATTTTGCTGGAATGATTAACTCGTACCTTTTACCTACCTCGACCCGAACCGACATATAAATCACCTTCGATGATACAAACGCAAAATCGCAGCACCATTGAAAAACATAAGATATTACATACTCAAGTTGGTATCGTAAAAAGTAAGTGATTTGATTGTTAGACATATATGAAACGGTTATATCTACTATGGGTGGCCATTATATCAACCGTGCCATGTAAAGGCCAAGGGGTATTAACGATTAGTGACTCACTAGTTTCTGAGCAAGTGGCGTTCGGTCTCCCTTAGGCAGATGTTCTTCGAGGGCGAGAACTACACAATTAGCAATAATAGTCAACAGCACAGCGTATTCGAAGGGCGGCCATTCGATGATAAAGCGGGTATACCGTCGCAGGGGATTGTCCTCCGAGAGCAAGAACAGCGCGGACGGGCCGCGCTGTCCCGGTTCCTGGTAGCCCCCCTTACGGCTGCGCGCCATACCGAACTGACTTACACCTGAGAAAAACAGCGTACGATTATAGCCGTACAAAATCATGCCAACAGCGAATTATGTTATTACCACCTATAAACGTACAATAATCGCAAATCGTACAAATTAAGTATAATGGCTTGAGTTTCTAGAAGGTGCAAAGGGTCCTCTAACGACTTAAATGAAGCTTGTTGTAATGTTTTTAAAGGCACTTTGTTATGCTTTTTCTTGCCACAGTGGTACAAAGCAACGTACAACTCAGGCTGGATCATAAAAACATATAACAGTTAAGTAGGATTAGCCGATGTACGAGGTAGTATAGGTTCGAAACCGGGGGTAACTACGTGTAGACTCGTGCTAAGGGTCCGCGGTCAGCGGGTGTACTGAAAGTAAAACTTGAGGTATTTATTTTTTTAATATACCAACAGAAAAAAAATATGTTTAAAACGTTGTTACTTTTCTTAAAGATACAGTCGACTACAGTGGAGTCATTGGTTGAGCTTCCGTAAACGGGGTTGTATTCGATCACAGGATTGAAAACTCTGCGATATGAATAGATGATATAAAATAATACTAAAATGTCTGTTATCATATCATATCCACTGTAGCCGACGCTATCAATTGTACGTTCGCCGATACGATGAAAACTTTATTGTATGATCGCTTACAAAGAAAATTCGAGGTACCTCGAGGAAGCAAAGGACAAGTTTCATCAATATCCACCCTCATGCTTCCTTTAACACTGTTTTTCTGATATTGAAATATATAGAATAATAGTGTCCGGCAAGTTGGCGACTATACCTATGCATTTTATGTAAAAAAAAGTTAACGTGTTATATTGCCTTATGGATAGCACACTAGAAAAATGCTACCCGTAATCGCTATTTACAGTCTAACCGTCAGGATTTACCTCATAGACATTGGCATAGCTAACAATTAAGATTAACAGATTAAGCGGTTCAACGTTTTGCCGGATTTCAAAAGTCACCCCAAGAATCACTTGGGAACTTACGGTGCTGACTCCTTTTCTAGATGTAATTGATAACTGTTCAAGTTGGTCAAGGAGTCGTGTGAAAGCTAACCTAAAAAAATCGCCAGAAACACGAATCAGCCATACGAAATCAGTAAGACAGTACTTGGACATTGGAGTCATGTGGTGCTTTGCGGAGTAGATAGTACGCCTCTTAAAAGCAACTCAATATTGATCAAAGAAAATCTACGAATAAAAACGGGACGAAAAATATTCGGATATTTGCCAAACGTTTCGCCATAGGCGTGGGAGTCTGCCGATACCTGCGGGTCATCGCGTACAATCCTAATGAAGCATCGAAGCTGATTTTACGCCATTGTCTAGGTACGCAACTATAGCGTCTTGCAAACTACTTCGTTTACCTATGTGTTCTCCTGCAGCTAGTTGCGTTGCTTATGAGATGCTTTAGGCGAACAAGATTACGTGTTTTGAAATAGTGGTTCGCTTTCACGACAGTTTACATTTGTTATTCAGCGCTATTTTTTTAGAATAATCGATCGGCTGTAGCAGCCTTTCAACTCACACATTTAACATGCCGTCCGCTAAAATGGGGACCTTCAAAATCAAACGTTATAATATTATCGTTTCCAGTAATAGACAAAATTAGTCAGAAAAGCCACCTGTACTCTTTTAGAATATATGCCTTGACCATAAGCGTCGGGTAACGATTTCGTAGTCGGCGGGCGAGCACGGCTTATTTAGAGGACAAGTCGATTTGATAAATTGATGGTGTAACATTTAATACCATGGTATAAAGTTTAAGCTAAACAGCCTTAGGTATCTCCATGCTGCTAAGTAGCCATAAAAAAGACCTAATTTTATGATCGTCAGGAGGGCGTCTAGAATCGACAGCAAACCTTCCGCATGCTTGTTCCAAAGGGTTGTCTTCTGCGTCAACGCTGAACCCGCGCATGGTTACAGGATTTCAAGTAAAAAAAAGAAACAATTCCAACACGATTAGTCGACAGAGCCCGCTAATGGGCAGCATACCCATATTTTCTACTTTAGCGTGTTATGCAGACTAGTACCTGCTGATATACGGCACATCCTGGCTAAATGATAGCGTTCCGAAAAATACATCTTTCTGGAGCTATAAGAATACAAAACGTGCGGATAAATGTGTCGTTCTAAGATAATGTTGCGTCTACGTGGCCGTTATAGTAGTTCATTTGTGAGACAAGCGTGAAATGCACAGCCTGAGAGGTATCTTTTCCTTTCCAGATAGCGTTGTATCTGATCTTTTTTCTAGTGGGAACAGTGGGAAATGGACGACAGTGATGGCAACAATTGTGATCCCGAGGGATAAAACTGAACTTTAATTGGAATTTCGAGTAATAAGGGAAGGATTCGCTACGGTGCCTAAGTTTTTTGTTGTCTATAAGTGCTGCAAGTGCTTAAGGAAATAAAGAAGATAGCTTTCGTTACTCATCAGCAATGGGTCAGTCTTCTTTGCACCGACAAGTCGGGGATTATTGGCTTAAGTCCAACCGTTCGTATATATCTGGGTCGTTGGTAACGCGAAGCGGGGAAGATAAGGTAAAATTACTTGTTTGTCACGCTCCAAGATACTATGTTTAATATCAGCTACTTAAAATCGTAGAAAAATAATACTGGCATAAAAAGTAACAACTCGCAACCTCAAAGCATATGTATTAGCCAGACTTTTCTCGTTTTCCTACTTAAACTGTATGTGCCGCGTGCAATTACAGATCTATGTATGTCGCGCTTCAACTCGCTAGGTAGCTCTTAAGTTTCCATGCATGAAACCCTGAAATCTTCCGTGAAACGACCCACCTTTAGTAAACACTAAAGACAATCAACTGAAGTTGCGGTAGGCGATCGTCAAATGGCAAATCGTGACTACGTCTATTGTTTATTATTTCTAACAATTAGTATTGCTCAAATCGAAAGTCTTCCTTTTTCTCTTTTTTCTCACATTGTTTATATGTTACAGACCGTACACGGATGTTATCGCACTTGAATGAGCACGTTATGCGTTTACTTAAAGCGCGTTCGGCTGGATAACTGGCCCCAACCATTGTAAGTAAGCAGTTGCTTTGAAAACATATTAGGAATATTTAGCTATTGATGCTAACGAAATATAACTAGCTGACAGGTTTGTCAAGAACTGCATTTGAACAAAGGCCGTACGGCATAGGCGAACATCTACATAAAAGTGCTACGCTTTTCTGGACCAGTGGAAAAAAAAAGCTGGATATTCATTTTCCAGCTGCCGCGAGATTCCAAATGAGAACTGAATGATCCCTGTCAGGTATTCAAATGTGAAGTCTGAGCAAAATTTCAAGCGAGATATAGCGATAGCGCATTATGGTCACTATACGGTAACTTCGGAACGCGGCTGTCTTTGCAGTCATTTGTATGACAGTCACTTAGTAGAAGTCACCATTTTTTGTCCCCACTTAGCTTTGAGTATCGTGTACATTTGTCAAAAAAAAAGTATTTCTTTTTTCGACGAAAAACGCAGAGATGGAGATTGACTCTATTATAGAACAAATCTAATTTTCACATTCAGTATCAATCAAAAAAAATTTTCATGGCTATCTAACTTTTTACTAGGTTTATAAAAACGCTAGGCTCAATTTCGAATTTCAATAAAATGATCACCCTTGGACCTAACCTCTTCTACTCGCCCGAATATCTTATGCACCTACCACACAGATAGCGTATGGCATACCAAACAATACAAAGCTATATTCAAACCACGGATAGATACGCGAATACTGAGAGCTAATCCTTGTCCTGACTGCGGTTTCGCTGTACAATTTCGGTTTGCGTATCAATAATCGTAGCTGTTTTCATCATATTTGCAATACAGTCGCTATTACTCAGAAAATTCTTCTGAGTAATAACATTTAACATTTTTGACTATAAAGGTAGAGGAATCTATAAACTAGCATTTGAAGCAAGTCGGCGTTTGAGCGGCTCGATAGCGATCCTTGATCTACCGAAAACTAATTCCGGCATTGTACTTAAGCACCAGTAACCTTTCGTCCTGATACTCATATTTTACACACACATATATCGGTTTCCTGGAATACGAGTTGCTCATCGTCGTGATCACTTACCGACCGTTCCGAAGCTAGCAGACGATTCGGAAGATCGCGCAGCGTATCGGCTGTGCCGCTCTCCAGCGCCGCTTATCGCTTCTGCCGAGAGTGCTGATAATCTGCAAGTGAGAAATCAATCGTTCACAAACAGTAAGCTACAGGAAGAGGGAGAACGTGCGTGATATTAACAGAGCTAACAATACAACAAGTGACTTTTCTGTTTCTTTTTCACTGTCGCACGCCCCCTCCACTTCTACAGCATTCTGTCAGAGCGTACCGCACGCACTCTGTTCGCGCATTCGCACTCATCGCCGATATGCATGTAGATAGATGCACACACTCCCCACACATAGAGACTATATAGGATAACTGTTTGTATAATATGATATGAAACACAAGTCAGGAAATGCTCGCACTGACTTAATAGACGAACACCAGCGCCAATGAACGCCTATGGGGCCCTGTTGCTGCTGCTAGGGAAAACGCCTGTGTGCGTTTTTCGCATGACCTTAACAATACTGCCCTCGCCAATTATTTCGCATCGGAAACGAGAGGTTATTGCGATCCCTGGCGTTGCAGTCAGTGTGAGCATGCGGCGGATAGAAGGCGGATGAGTGCGCTGATCGTTCCAGCTTCTCTGCTGCCTCAGAATACGTTGCTAAAATAAGGATGCTCGTAAATCTAGATGCTACCGCTATAGCTCTTTTAATGGTAGTTCGTGGTCAGAAACAGGCAGGAATAACAGGAAATGCAACACCGACTGGGAAATTAGCCCCGCTGAGACCTTGCGGTGAGCATTGCCCATTACCGTCGCTTTGGGCGAGGCACTCGCAGCAGCAACAACAGGCAATGCTCAAACACGAAGCGCAGCTTCTAGACAGCGAGCTACGTACTGTAGGTTCGTGAAGCGCTGTGATAGTTGGGGCTGCAGTCCCGGTACCATCAGAGTCCCGAGTTCGGTTTTCCCCCAAGAGTGGTATCGTAGCCCGAGAACTGCCCAACCAAGCATTACTCGCTTGTCATCGAGCACAGCGATCCTTTGGCGGTATATCTTTCAAAGCTGCTCCTGACAATGAACGTCCCAACAATTAGTACTTTCTATTCTTTCTCTTCATCTCACCCTGACGTGCTGTTTATCACACACCTTTCTTTTCTTCGTTTGTAGCCACAACTAGTCCACCTCAATACCGTCACGGGTCGTCACTAATCTGGCCGTTATCACCATTATAACCAAAGCCAGGGCATGGTGTAAGTGCACCACAGGGTATCCGACATCTGGAACCTGGGGACTGAACCTTAATGCAGAGCTGAGCCATCTATGATGAGATTTATAGTGTTGTGAAGCCAGCTAGCAGCTATCGTTATGTTGTGGGTTGTACAGCGTGCATATCTGATATATACTATTAGTATGTGATATTTATCCAAACGCCGACAACCGTGTGTTTACCGGTTGCATGCACTCAAAACACTCAGCACTGCGTCCATCGTTGACACTCAACTAAGCTTGATACTGGCTGCTTCAAAGCGGCCATCCCGTAGCGGAGCCTACTCCCTTAAAGGCAAGATAGTACCGCTACGTCTCAGAGCTGGTGACTGCGTCTGATGTCTGTGGACAAAATAGCTATATCAAACGGGATGGCCAGTAACGACTGGAGCGGGGATCGCGATAGTCACGAAGCAGTCTACGCTGCCTGTAGGTGGCAATTGCGGGGTGACACGAAGAACCAGTCTGTCAGGAACGGAAACGAATGTTGAAGCTGGGTCCGGTGGATGGAACACCGTAAGGTTGTAAATAGTAGGATTTAGATTTCATGCTTAATATTCTGTCTGGGCCTACTGAACTGCTTTGATGCCTCGTTGGTTACAACCAGGCTAACAGTTAGCGGTTGACTGAGGATCGAGTCGATGCCCACTGCCTCGGTCACCGAAAAGAGCCCACCTTTTCTTCATGATGTCGCCAAGAAACTGACGTTATTTGTGTGGTGAACTAAGTCAACTCCGGCACGCTCTTTCGCCAGCAACCGGCACTGTTACGGCCTATGGCGGCCTAAGCTGGTCGCAACTGCTATCAAAGCAATCCTACCCTTATTACTGTTTATACGGCTACTGCAGATACAAGAAATGTCAATGTTCACCAGGCCAACATTTGTTGGGCGAATGGGCTTGTTGAGATCCTTAGTAAACTACGGCACGACTTGGTCTGGGGGCAACGGGCCCTACTCGCCCTCGATAAAGTGGGGTCATCGAGTTGTCGGAGGCGAAGGACTGAAGCAGGACGGCTTAAAAGCCTGCCGGTCTTTCTGTTAGCGATTTATGGGTATATGTTGAGTGGGTGTTGGTGTGAGTACTGAAGCGTGGACCTGTTGGCGCTTACTTGCTTGAATTGCATTCGGTTGAGCGTATTTTTAAGCAGGGGCCCCAAATCCGCAAGTCGGGGCTGGTGTGCAACGCTCGATGAATGAATTAGGACGTTTAGATAGCATTAATACACTATCGGCGGGCTTCATCCTGCGCTTATTTTGATATTAAGCACAGTTTACCTATATAGAAGTACTCTTAAATAGCAGTTATTCATGCAATACAAATCAGGTACACTTGTTCACGCAACTCGGTTTTAATAGGAATATACATTTGTTCATTTGACAAAATATCGACGATGACCACAATGATGACCGGCGAAATTTTTTTAAGTGGTTCTGTAGTGTTGTTTTAAAATGCGAAAAGAGAGCGAAAAAGAGCAATTAAACTTAACACAACGGTCTATGGGGGAAAGCTGCCTTTTCCGAGAAGCAGAACTATTTAGTCAGTTGGCTCTATCATGCGCGCAGACCTTTTTAGGGTAAAACTTTAACGACCCACAGCCGGATCTGATCTTCTTTGGGCCCCACAGACGCAAACTTCTAGTAGAATATATATATGTATAGGTTAAAGCAATGTGACGCGACCGTTCTTATATCTCAAAATAGCAAGAAGCGCCATTTTTGGTGCTCTCCTGAGTTTAATCTAACTTTCTGCCCTCCTCTCTTCTCTCTCTCTCTCTTTCTATCGTTCCCTGTCGCTGTTCGTTCTTCTGTCTGCGTTGCTCCCCTAGAACCCCTCCACCTGAGACGGTTCGAGTAGAGAAACTGAAACGGGCAAAGGCTGGTGGAGAGAGGCGAAACAAGGGCATTCGGTAGAGTGCGTGATCTCATAGCCGGTCAGACCAACAACTGGCGAACGTGGTATCAACAGCACAAAACGAATGAACGAAGCAAAGGACAACCAAGCGCCGCTGGTTGTTAATGCCTAAGTAGCATGATAAACGGCGCCGTCAGCCGATTGGGAGGTTCCTTACCTCAGCGCTCACCCCCTTCCCTGCGCTCCTTTAACAAACAGACTTGCGTACGCTGCCCGGCGGCAGATTTTAGCCGGTACGGTTACGTTGATGCGTTGCCTTTGGTTGCAAATGCCGTCGTTGAGGTCGACAATGTCACCGAGCCAACCGGCAGTGGCGATAGATCGCATCCATGACGAGACGAAGCTAATAGCCACAATGAGAAACGGGGCAAGGGGAGCCATCGATTGGACACACTTATAAGACTTTACCGGCGCCGCTTCTACCGCTGCAATCGCCAGGACATATCGTATAGTGTGTAAGTGAAAGCTAGCAAGCGTGAGCGCCCGAATGGCCCCTGGGATTGTCACGTAAAAGGAGCCCAACAAGGGACTCCTCGGATTTGGACAGAAGGTAAGGACAGTCTGCTGGCGCTACAGATAGAGTACGCTCACTCGCTCATAGCATCGTTTACTTAAATCGGCTCGTGAGCATCGTCTTCTTATCTATCTGTCCACTCATAAGGCCTGACTCATTTTGCTTTCTGCTATTAGTATTATTATTTACTGGCGGTCCGGTCTCTACGGACGCGTTCATCTGTGTCTGTGCGTGTCAGCATCGGCGTCAACATAAGGTGGCACATATGGACGTTGATGCTAAGGAAAGCAAAGATTTGGCTTATCCAACAACAAAAATTTCTGTCTACTATGGAAATCATGTAAGAGTAATCATATATACATATATGCACATATGATGATAATCGTAAGACCTAATAGATAGAACAGGTCTAACAAAATAAGCACAACTTTACCATCCTATCCCTTTTCGTTAACACAGCCATATATATATATATATATATATATATATATAGTAATCGCGCCGCTAGGGTATTAGCGACAACATGCAACGGGATAGAAGCCGGATGTGCAATAGACCAATAATAATAAAAAAAAAAAAAAAAAAACTGCGTATTTCATATGCCACGCACGTCCGTAATAATAAAGGGGACGTTTTGATCATATTATAAGCTTGAAATGCATAGCTCAGGTGTAGAAGCGCAATTGGCATTCTACTGATCCGCGATGAACCACTTAGAAATCGGAGGGATTTCCCCTTGGGCAACAGACCATACCAGTATGTACCTCGTAAGTGCGTAGGCATGAACGATTTCGCCTCTACATCCCTCGGACGTATATCTGCTAGATTCAAAGTTCTCGGCCCAATACAAGGCAGCGGAGCAGTGGACCCAACCAGACGCACGCCAGGAACTGATCGATCCAGATACTATGCTTTCGCAGAGAGCGTGGGGCGGTGCTAGGCGAAACGATGGAGGCTATTGTAAAGGATCAATTATGACTAGCCCTGTCTCAATGTTCATTGTACTCGATTATTCGTGCTTGGTTACAGTTTGCTTTCAATTAGAACAGCTTTTCCTATTTTGTATGGAATGGTCAGGGTCTGCTAGAGTTCCCACATGGAAAGTGACCCAACGGTTACAACGACTGATTAGCGATCTAGACTAAGCTGGATTGCAGTACGTCTACGTTTACATTCATCCTGATAGCATCCTATTGTATTGAAAAGAACAATTATTGAAAGTTCATATTCACTAATAATACGCTAGGTGAGTGACCTATGTTACGGGCAGTCAATCCTCAGCAATCAATGATCCATTTCACTGTCACCTCCATAACGCACTCTAGCCAACCAGCGACACCAATTGCAGTCCTATAGAAAAGACGTGTTCCTTGATTATGTAAATAGAGATGCATTTCAATTCAATATTATACTAATCATTCTAAGCATAGAACAAAATCTTCGTGCGTCTTTCAAGTCATCAGCAGAATTAGAAGCTTCACTATTGCTAGCGGCGTTTGTCTCTCGAGGGACTTCCTGGACTAACAGCAAATTAGCAGACGGCTTGACATTCCCAAATGGTGCGACGACCCGACCCGGCACCACTGTTATGGTCTCGTATTTTGACCCACTTCGGGGTCTCATGCGATTGGCTGCTTAATCTGTATCGCTCTTGATGCTGTTACTAACCAATGCTTTGGCAATGATAACGTGTTATATAGCACCAGAACTGTAGTGCCTGGTGCAGAAGCAATGCCTTTTACCAGCCAATGTAAAGCTCTGCTTGGACATATAACTGGCAAGGCCTACCGCTGAATCTTGCATCCGTTTATTGTTAAATCAATCAAGATAACTGATCGTAAATAAACATTTTCCGTATATTGTGCCGTATGAACTATATACACTAGCTAGTATGGAAAGGTTTTTCATTATAGGTCTGTCAAAAACACCACAAATCTCACATGTAACAAGGCCAACCGTGTGTGTGTCGGCTATCGCAGCTGACACAGGGAAAAGATTGCAATTATTATTAGCCACTATATATTACCTCTTTATCGAGAGCCTTATAGCTCGCTTCATTTCATTTTACTTTAATGATACGCATGCTGTGCGATCCGTACGTGTTCTTCGTTCCAGCAGCTCTAACTTATCAATCCACATAACATCGCCCAGTGAGACAATAAGCCAGCAACATAAAGCTAGTTCGGAAATACAAATTGCTCCTAGGCTAGGAGCAAGCGAAATTGAATGGATGGCTAGTGTTTTTCAAGAATATGGGCGACGATTGAACAAGTCATGACCGTGAAAACAAATAAGAGTCAACCTGCTCAGTTGCCCCAAGAATCGTTGGTCTGACGGCAGCCCTCTCTCTTCTACTGAAGGCAACAAAAATACACCTCGTGCATATGATCGCTTGGCTGTGATTGTACGTTCTGCATAGACCGATTACCACTTGGCATAATTTCCTCGTGAACGCCGTAGCATAGAAGTAGATGAGGGTTGGTCAACAACATCTTCTAAGTGAAAAGTAATCACGCGCGCTTTGAGGCGCAGTTTCGAAATGTATAGGCAGGGCTACCGGATAAAGGAAAGGGTGTCCGGGGGAAGAAGTATTTAGTGAGGCATCTAGAGGCGTACCTTGACGCTAATGAACAGACATGTAGAATAACTGTCGTGGAACACTACTTTCTGCCTATACCGTCTAATCTATTAGCCTGGTAGTGTCGTTCATACTTGTCTAGTAAGTACACTTAAGAATACGAGCCCGTAGATATGCATCGAATAATCATGGATAACCGTCACCCATCACGACGCTCTTTTATGAGTAAAGTAACGGTGAACATCGAAGTAAACTCGTATGCTGTGCCCAAAAGTGACCCACAAAAGCGTACTCGAAAACAGCACAGTTTTTATGACAAATAACGTGTGTGAAGGCGAGAAAATTCATAGGACACTTGTGTTTTGCAAATACATTCTTCTGTATTTCTCCGTCCATTGCAGGCGTTTATGTTTATCTAGAAAAATTCTATACACTGTTCCTTTTATACGCCCTTGTCGGATTGGTTATTAGTGTGCTTGATTCAGATCCGTTTACTAACATCGGAGGCAATTTTCTATGACAAACAGAACTCATAAGAGAAGCAGGTCACTCGACAGGAAGCAAGCTTTGTATAATGTTCTCATATTCCTTGAATAACGGCAGCAGAAGCTGTACTAGCGAAAGCAGGCAGCTGATAACTATCGCGATAACAGCGACAGTACATGACTTTTTCGGGAAAGAGGAAAGCACGCAGAGCCGGCCCAATTTGATTACTGCTACCAGTTCTATTAAGGCCACTGCTGTCGCTACCTTTAGTCGACAAACTAAAACGGTTCTTTGTCTTCAACGCCGTCATTATCAAATAAGTCAACGCCGACCTGCTGACTTCCACGTCCTTCCATTTTCCTGACGCAGCTCTAATGGCGTCACTGGAAGCGCTTCTTTTTGTTCGTCTGTCACCTCAAGCTGATTTTCGCATCTCCTGTTCTAGGAGCTCTCCTTTAACTTAATTTCTGCGGTTCTATCTATTCGCGTCATAAGAAGCAGAAGGAAAGATCTACCTATACATCTAGTAGGATATTGGGTTAGGCAATGCGAGTTCATTGGCGGGCCAGCTGAAATCTGCCGAACCAGCAGTATCGTTCAGTCCCATTGATTCATTAGGTCCACTGCTTGCTGGTACGCTGGCAGGCGAAGTCGGTGCATGGTACTCGGACAAATAAGCTTGGCGTGCTGCTACTACTGCGGCTCCGGCCTCTGGCTCGATGATGAAGGTACGTTCTTCTTTGATTGCCTCGCCCGCCTGCCCTGCGTTCCTGGCATCAGCACTGGTCCTTCTATCAGGCATTGCACTAGTGTTCAAACCTTTCGTGATTTTGAGAGGCCTTACAGCTTTAGTTGGAACTTCGTGGAGGGCAGAGGCGGAGGGACATTAAAAGGCCGAAGCATCATCCACGAGGAAATTGCTTACGGTTGGCCACGAAAATGGAGAAAAGCTGATGTGCGAGTCAGGTCGGGACCTTAGAAGCGCTAGCGGAAGGTGAAGGTGCGGGAGAGTAGCGCAATATCGACGCTGTTTCTGTTGTCGAGAGAGGGTAAACTAGTCCTTTTCAGCGCCGGCTGTTGATCTTTTGCCTCTTTGTCTGCGACCAATTGGAAGAGATTAAATGCAGGTGCTGACATCAGCCGCCGCATAAGAATTCCAGGACTGTGCCTCTCCATGTTCGATATAGCTGGGCTTTTAACGCGGCTGACCGTGTACCATCCTACGTAGAGACTAGTTTTGTGCAAGCGATGTTACTTCACCAGCTCACAGTAGAAATACACAAACCGATCCGAACGCCAGATATTCTAAACGAATTGTCTGAACTATATACCCAAGTGGCCATGATTTTATAAAGATCATGCGTATGTTGCTAAACGCTAGTTACAAACTACGCTACCCATATATCCCGCCGCTTTAATCGATAAGATACTTACTCGTTTTCTCGATGGGAGCCTAGTCGGTCGTTTAACGGGGTTGAGGCACACGTATTACAGCTGAAGTTTCAAAAGGGCTGCAACGCCTCGCGTTGACGACTGTCTGTCCTTTCGTTCGTTTTGCTGTTGCTGCTGCTGATGCTGTTGATGTTGCGGATGCTTCCTGATACCGTTAGATGGCGTTGAGGCTTTTGAATGTGTGGTACCGCAAGCCTACAGGCAACGCCCCTTCTGATTTTTTAACGTCCTACACCTTGCTTTTTCTCTCTAACTCTCTCTCGCTTGCAGTCTCTTCAAGTACCCTTTCATAGCCAACTTGTTTTGGCAGATACGTCTACTACGCATGTCAACGTTGTTGCGGCTGATTTGTCGTTCGCTACCGTTCTTAGTGTTTCTTCTGTTACCTGTCTTTCTTCTCTCGCGCGAAAATAACATTAACAACATTGACGCTGCTTGCAGCTGTAAGTGTAATCGCAAAGGTATTGTTATAGCGGCGAGACGGTCGTAATAAGCAGCAATGTAGATGCAGCTGTAGATCAAGTAGTGAGTGTGAGTACTAACTAATAACAGTATGGATAGGGATCTTTTGAAATAATGTAGTAGCTTCGTTGATCGTCGCTTTTTGTCGTTAGCCTTTTCGATTTACTTTGGTTGCTGAACGTCACCGTTTCTAAGCAGACCAAGAGAGAAACCTTTAGTACTAGTTATGCTTTTTACGGTGGTACAGGTAAGAACATGAGTGGAATTTAAGCACTTAATTGAATTCGGTCGTAGCGCTAGCATGTAATGACGATTGCTGATCCTGATGTCGACCAAAGCACTTAATACTGCCTGAACGCTGCTATGACGACGCAGTCGATCTCCTGCTGTTCATATCCCCGGCCTTTCTTGTTGTTTCACTAACGGCTTTCTCTCGTTCAGATATCAGTAGCTAGTTAGCTAAGGCGCTTAACACGGGTCCGTGTCAGTGTCAAAGTTCCTATCGTTGCGTTCGAAGCCTTCACATTGTTGTTGTTGCTGTTTTCGACATCGTCTTATCGGTCCCGTTAATAGAAAAAAGTTGCCGACCAAATGTCTTCGACTGTTACAATGATCGAAAACGCGGCCAGTTAGAGCCAACAAAGTTGTTATTAGTACAAATACACTAAACATACATGAGCGTTACGCTTTATCGTTTTGTTAATCTTTTTATCTGTATACTACGTGTTGTTTTGCGCATCCTTTTCCTACCGCGAGTAATTAACCTGCTCCCTGGTTTTAGCTTTGTCTTCTAGTAAAAACAGGATAAGGATAGCAGTACTCTTGTAAAGGGCAATCGGTTCCACTTAACTTTCTGCCTCCTATACAGCTCCGTCGCACGCTGCAGCTTCGATTAGGACACCGTAACAAGAGCGACCCACCTTACGGCCTAAAAGCGTGGCAATGACAGGCTTCGTAGCACGCGGTGGCTGTAAGTGTTTTTCGTCTAATTTTTGGTCATACTTCGTAGTTCAAGTGGCAGCTTGTCTGAGAAGTCGGTTTGCCTTATATGTGGTCCTTTTTCGGTTATGAACGCTTTCTTGCTGGAGTTTTCGTCAAAACTCGGACTGTAACCGTCGATTCCTTACATTTATACGCTTCTTGTTTGTTGTGTTACATTAGGTGCACGGTATTGGCTTTGTTTAGGTTGGGCTGCTTATTTACGTCTTGTATTCTGCTTATGTTTAGTGGTGACGTAGCTTAATCAGGTAATTTTGGCCAATATGTCTAAATGCTACGATCTCACTGCTGTGTGGATATATATATTAGAACCGTTTTTTTTTTTTAGCGTAGGGATCAATCGAGATTTAGCCGGAATAATTGTTTGGATTCGCCATCTTGGTTCGGAAAATGACGAATTCTAGTCCAACAATTCTAGCATCTGAGTACGTATTGCGTTCCTAGTAATTCGTTTTCAGCAATAGTAGATCAGTGGTCGTTGATAAGGACCTCTCATCTGTAGGAGTCCTGCCGATAGCTAGAACGGAAAAATAATACTACTGTTGCATCCTTTCTTTTCGTTCTTGCTATTGCTGATTATCATGCATTCATCATTATTGTTAGGTTACAGTTTCGTCAGTAGTACGTATGGAAGTATAGTAACAGGCGTATATCTTTTACGTGCAATAAAAATGTCTGTATTTTCGGTTATTCGTAATTGTTTTTGATATTTTGTTTGTCGTTTGCTCACAGGACCGTTATCGTCATTTAACAGCAAAACATTTTACGGAACGACAGTCAAATGCGTTGTTATTTAAACGAGATACTGGTTTGTCAGCCATTAGCGTTTTTCCTCTATATTTGCGTTCCTTTGTCTTACGTCTCGCTGAATCCGACCTCTTTTGCCATTGTGGTCATATATATATATATACATGCATATATTAGTACCTTTCGTCTGTCGTGTCTAAACTCCTAGGAAAAGGCAGACTCAGCATTTCGTTGTACAATCTCTGAGAAGCCCCTTAGCTGGCTGCGTTTCACCTTAATTAAGCTGCTGCAATGAAGTATTACCACGTTTGCGGCAGCTATATCGGACCATTACACGTCGATCGTACATCCACTATATATATATATATATATATAGTCTATAATACTTTACATGACCACTGGTACAAGAACATGTTTCCTGTATGAACAGGCGGTAAACAGCGACCGATCCTTCGATGGCTTTTCACTCTCTCAGGCTCCCTCATAAACATTTACGTTTCCTTTCACTTTTGATGGTGACAACAATACTATTGTCAGGCTTTCCAGTGTTTCTTAACGATGTCGACTTGATGAACAATGAACGATGAGACTAGCACGATCATGAGTTGTCAGGGGCGTATTTTCTATTGAAGAATGTTTCGCGGAAGTCAACGGACAAAGGTAATCGGTTGGTCAGAACAACAACACGATGTTCTGGCAGGTCTGTGCGACAACTTGACTATTTCTATTTGTTTTTTTGTTATTGTTGTCGACTAAGCGGAGCTGACAGAAGCGTAAGATTTCGTCCGAGGCAAGATGAACGAGCTGGCGAACCAGTGAGTCGAAGAGATCCTAATGGATGCTTCATTCTCATCCATTAGCTAAAAAACCAAGAAGAGGTAAATCAATCTACCGTAGATACATAAGCCGTCGATTACCGTAATGACGAATCAACGAACACCATTTATGGAGACGACCCAATTTTAACTGCTACTGTGACTGTGACGCCGGTACATCGAATAACCCACATTGCATTTTGGCTTTGTCTTGCTCTGATATGCTTTATCCGCTGTACGTTGTAACGAAACCGGCACAGATGACGACGCAAGTTCAGTCTCGGTAACTATGAGGGCTGCCACAATTTCAGTTCTAGTTATTGGATTGATACATTTGTATGGATAACAGCAGCAATTATATGCATACACGCGGGTTAGGTGTCTATGTCGGGGGCTTGCCTCTGTGAACGTCGGTGACTGGCATATCATCAAAAGTGATGAAAACTTGTCCGCATTTTTATTTTTCATTCGTCACGTTTGGAAGAAAAGAAAGTTACAAGTCGGTAAAGGCAGGGGATGTGCTGGAGAGCGAGGGCCAAGTTTTACGCGGTAAGTTATTTTTTCTTTTCTTCCACGTGTTTTCTTGCTGCTGCTGCTGCTGCTGCTGCTGCTGCTGTTTCGCGCGTCAACCAAGTTCCTCTTCGTCACGCGTCGTCAGTATCTTTCTAACGGGGTTCTAACGTTTAATAGCCTGGTAGTTGGTGCTTGATCTGGCGAACCTGACCGACGCTACGCTTACGTTGGCACCCATTAAGGGTAAGTTAGCAGAGGTCAGTAACCGTCTACGAAATTTTCTTTTTACGTTTACGTGTATGACTCGCGTCGAAGGGGAACAAGGAAGTTAGTAAATGGGAAGAAACAGAAAAGGCGGGTCCAAGGGCTGTAGAAAGCGGGAGCAAGCACTGATAGCTCTGGAAGTTGTTGTAACAACGTCATGGGGACGCGGCGGTTGCAAGACGGCGGTTCAATGTCCGGCCCCTGCTGTTGCCTACTCACTGTCCGCACAGTGGCTACCGTAAGCCATTGCGAACTGCGGGCTGGAACGGCAGCCGGACCACAGCAGCAGCAGCAGCAGATGCCACCGTCTCTGGGGTTAACACCACCACCACGACAATTAAGGGCCTATCTGAGTACCTGTGGGGGCCCCGGACGGCCGTTTATGACTTCGCCGAACTCCCCTACCACGCCGGCAACGTGCAACCACACCGCGTCCCGCGCTCCGCCACTAGCCGATACCCGAACCTAGAGGCTTTGTTCGTCGACACCTGCAGAGCACTTGTAGGCCTGTTAGTGCATCGCTCCGGATGCGCTGGCGGCTTGCGGTCTTCGTTTACTTTCTGCTGCTACTGGCGAAACACTTTTTTCTTTCTTTTTTTTGGAGAAGCGTCTTTTTTTTCTATCGAGCTGAGCAACGCCTTAGGTACAGAACAATGCAATCCAGTCACTAAAAACACAACAGCAGGAGTAACGGTAGTAGCAGCAGTAAGGGCCTGTTCTAACCAAGTCTCTGGTTGTGGTTACTAGCCAGGAGCCATTGAACGTGCAAATGTAGCGGAAAGTCAAATGAAGCAATAGTCACAGGGCGCCATAGCAACATTGGCTGTGCGTCAGGTGGAGAATAAAGCGCACATCTCACATTGGTCGAAGCACAACGGTGTGTTATCGTTTCGACGAAAGCAGTACAACAAATAGCAGGTGAATCAAAGGTCGTACTGGTTGTTTTAGCAGTTAAATCTGAAGTGGATTCGTCGTTGCTACTGGCAGAAAGCAACTGCAGGAAGGGCGCTGTCGCAAGATGCTTGTGAACGCTGCTGGCTGACTATGACGATGAAGGTTCATTTCCGAACGGTTTGTTCAAGCCAAAAGCCGTACCGAAAAACAAAAAAAAAACACTACGATAAACGATGATTTCTTGTAGATGTTGCCGTTGTTGAGACGAAATTATTTTTTTACTTCTTGGTGCTGGTCCCTTTCCGCACGGTAAGGACTTGCCTGCGGACGGCTAGCTTACAAGCTAGCCATATTTGGGGGTTTTCACTGCACTCTATAACGCAGCAGCGGCTACTCACGGCAGCTACTACTTGCTAGCGCGCCTGCTCCTGAGGGCCCTTGTAGGACAGAGCCTGCTGAGAGAACTCTGGGCCCCGGCAGGGAACGAGTCCACTGAGGCAAAAGCTGCTGGAGGCGTCCACCAGGAGGCGTCACAGTCACGACGAGCTTCGCACGGTGAAAAAATTCTCCGCCATCATCGCGGCCGCTAACACCATGACCACCACCATTGCCACGGCGGTCAGTAATGCTGCTGTCGTATTTCGTTCGATTGTGGAGCAAGGCACCGACCGAGCAGTGAGTGAGCTACCTGCGAAAGCTGCGCACGCAGCCTATTCTCGAGGCGACAGCAGATGCAGGCCATGGGAGGCTAGGCAAACCAGACACAGAGAGAGAGGGAGCAAGCTACCCAGCCGCAGACAGACGGATGGACAGACAAAGCAGAGAAGGCAGGCGAGCGCTTTAGATCCAGTTGGTCCCCGGCGGACGGACGAATGGACCAACTCAGCTTCATAGAAACAGGTGGGGCCGACAGATAGACGCCCGTTTGTCTGTTAGAACGATCCGATGGCCAACACGACAGGAACAGCGGTGTTATCTACGCTGAGCTAAGCCAATGCTAGCTGTGTGATGTAGTAGTAGAATTAGCAGAAACAATGGGACTAATGGCAGCATTCAGGTGACCGCAGGGCCTTTTCGTTCAGGGGGTTTACATTGGCTTTTGATAAAAAGCTAAAAGATGATGAACGAAACGATTTCAGTACATGTAACACCTAAGCAAACCGCGTTGCAACAGTATACTAACCTGTTTATTATATAGTTATCGATGACTCTGCTTTTGTCAAATATATATGTATATATATATATATATATATATATATATAATCCTTGCATTTAAATAAGACGATACTTGGATCTTAATAATATTTTTTTTGGATTGAATTTGATATTGTAATAACACCAACGCCTTATATTACTGCATCGTTTCACCCAGAGTATTTTAAGCAATGATATATTTCCTAGTCTTTTCCGAATCTAGATATTGGAGGACTAAATAACTTTTTGCAAACGACAATAGATATAATACTTAGGGTAGGATTTATGTACATTATGCTTATTCACTCCGCCAATGTCGGTAGTAGTGGCATTCACGGCTTAGTCTTTTTTCTGCCTCTTATAATCATGGCGTGGTTTCACGGCATTACGTCATGCGTAGCATCGTAGGCCCATTTTACAGACAAATACTTTGCGGAGTAACAAAGGGTGTCGTACAATATAGAATTGTACCCGTCGTCAGTAGCCACAGTGGTTCGTCGAAGTAGAACCGATAGTGCTGATAATGTCTGATTAGAACACGATCATTCAGCGACCAAACGTTTGTTTCCGCGTCAGCCTAAACTTGTCTTTTACTTTGAGACGGTCACTTTATCCAGTCAATAGTACAAGTGTATCACTTCCACAAAATAGCGTCTGATGCAGCTTCGGAATTGCTGTGTAATCCAACTTAATCTCGATAGCAGATGGCCATTGCTAACTAGCCAACTTATCAAGCGATGAGGTTATTTGTTCGACCCCAATAAATTTCCCGAGTTAGTAAGGGACAGCCAGTAGGGTCTATTCCTAACACTTTGCTCTCCGAATATCTTCCAAATTTTGCCCGGCCCAAGAGGCTCCCAAGTCGTTGTTTGTGCGACTCGTGGCGCCCTCGGTGGCATTCATATGATTCCATAAAACTGGAAGGACTCATAGAGGGAGGGCAGTCAAAACAACGTTTAATTCTACAGATAACTGATAGGGGGCACTACGACCGTTCAGAACGCACGTGGCACTTACGCGTCCTTAGCAAGTGCATGTGGATGAGCGATTATGGCTGAAGGAACTCAATGATTAATTGCGCTCTAGAAGTTGTTTGCACAGGTTTATGCGAAACAGATGGCTCATGCGATGATTCCCGACCACCACCGCTAAGGCCAGGTCGAATCAGGCGTTTGTTGACTAGAAGGGGGAAAAGCGGGGCGGCGGAGGCTACTCAACTGAAAGAAGTTTGCTTGCATCTGAAAATAGTCATTGGAAACGATTGCACTGGCACGCAGTGGTCCGTAGACTTGTTTCGTTTCGAACCGAGACCACCGACTATCGTTCGTCACACATATCGCCCACTCGTTGCTGAGAGTTGAAAGAGGAAGATACCAAAGGGAATATTCGGGCTTCAACCATGCCAACGGCTTCAGATTGGAGCGCGTTTTTCCGAGAGCTGCAAAGACCATTTTGTTAGCTGTCAGTTTGCTCTCGATTTATTCCTTCAGTTCTTTATCCAAATTTCTAAAACTAGTTCAACCTAAACAGATCTGCTGTGTAAACGTATGTAAAAGTATACTGGGCAGTCCGAAGCTTTACTGTATTTGTCCCTTAAGTTACTGTTAGCTTAGAGGAATCTACAAACTTGACTAACTGTAGCCAGCTGAACAAGAATGACATAAACCAAAAGATCGAAAAGCTTAATAAGCAATTGGATTTCAGCGTATTGACATTCTACCTTAACTTATTACTTTTTAACTTCTCACTTGACTTTATTATTTATAGTATTATGTAAGTGAGCTAAGACTACCGTGGCCTAGTATATTTCAATAAGACTACGGCAGGCGATTAGTATGGAAGCTCGCCAGAGCTCTGGTCTCTCAAGCATTGAAGCAGAAAATAAGCGTTATGGACTCTTACACGTCACGTTGCTAGTGTTACGACGTTAGACAATTTTTTGTAGTTGCGCAAATCAAAAACACGTTAAAAACTCAACCTAAATGACGTTCGGCATCCCCGTTGTCCTGTTGGCTAACACTAGGCTCTTTTTTATGGCGATTGTCCTAGCTGCAGTTCCGTTGCCGAAATCAGCATCCCGCTCTTTGTGTCGAGGGATGCTATTTGCAGTATAGTGATACGTTTCGTGTCAGCATCAAAATGAGCCTTAGCGGAAAACTGCTATTGCGCCAGTGTCATGACTATTCTAACAACAGAAACTGTACCGGCAGCAGCAGCAGCAGCGCCGTGCTGGCGTAGCAGTACCTCTCCGAAATATATAAAATAGGCGGCCAACTGCGATAATATCTCGTCGTTGCCTGATATGGGTAACTTACCCGTCAGGTTTTATGCGTCGGTCTTTGGGGTTATTGAACCAAATGGTTCTGGCAGGCCGACTTCTTTTATTTTTCCACCATTACCACCAGTTCATCCCCCTCTTCCAAATTTCCGAAAAAAATCTAGATTCCAGTGACATGGAAGCTGAAAATGGCCGCATGTTATTTCCCTTCTTGAGTTTACTTTTCATTTATATACACTCCCGTCACTTCAGCTCAAGGCCGCAATGATCACAACAGCCGAATCGCTTGCAGTGTGTCATATACTTACTTGCCCCATTGCCACAACTTCTATATACTGCAGTACCATTGTCTTTCTAGCGCTCCAGAACAAGAATGTTGCCGATTGCGCCTCGTATGTTAACGCCACAGCAGTGGCCGCTTGAGCCTCACTCTAAACTCTTTTGCTCATCGTCTGCCTGCAGGACAGGCAGTCGTTGCCAGGTTGTGGCCACGACACCGATTTCTGTCAGTCAGATATTGGTAGTCGGTGATCGGAGCACATAGCTTAGACGCCCGGACTTATATATATATAGCTACAAAACGGTAATCGCATTAGCAATGTGTCGTGTAAAGTCGCCCAGTGATTAGTTTCGTTCAACCGTCTATGACATGCATATAAAACGGATCTGTCTCTGCTCGTGTATCGGAACGCTACGCAAAGCTACCAAATGGTGGATGCGATGAACTTCGACAAAGGGGGAGTAGATCTTCGTATCTCCGGGTTGCTCCGATTCGCCTGCTTATCGTCTCAGTCGTCCTGAGAGCCGTCTTGTCAAAGAGCAACTTATCATCACGAAAGTTGTTGGTGGAGGGTGATAGCTTAGGAAGTAACTAAATTCGATTCTTGCCCTTTGCCTTACGACAGAGGCTTAGGTAAGAGCATTTGGCTGTCTGCGTGCAAGCATCACTGAAAGTAGATGTGTTCGACATTTTTGCGTAATTTTCCCGGACTAGCTTCGAGTATAAACAAGATGTGGTTCAAGTCGAAGATAGAAATGCACTGCGAGCGTGCTACAGGCCTATAAAACGGATCGTGTTACGTAGCTTAGATACAACGTTCTACTTTAGGTCATAGACGACCCTGGGCTAGCACTCAAACGAAGAGCAGCTTTTTTTAAAAAATTATGCCGAATTCTCGGGAAAGTTTTTGAGCGTCTAGCTGATGAATGCACACATCGCGAACGTGTGCTTAAATTGCTGTTATTCCATTGTTTTTCATTACGGGTTCGACAATACAATTTACCGGCTTCAGACAATCAATCGAACGCACACCTTAGATTTTTAAATATGTAGATATTTAGCTCAGTTGAGTTACTAGCCGTGATACCTTTTGGTTACGCTATGAGATGATCAAATGCCTCTCTTTTCACTCACTTTTTAATAGATGCGTCAAACCTTAGCGTTAACGAATAAGAAATAATTACAAATTCGAAATGTTAAGAGATTGCCGGCAATTTAGCGAATAGTCTTCGATGACATCACTGTACATAAACGACTTTTTTAGCTGTTCACAACCAATATTTGTCTGTCTATGGGATTTGTGGCCTCGTTTCGAGGATATTTTGAAGTTTGCTATCCAAACGAATTGCCCTGTCAGTCGCGTATATATTACACACCCGACCCACATCTATGGGACGATGGAAGAAAGAGCATCATTATACCCAACGTCTGTACGCGTATTGCTATTATAGAGGTCGAAATTAACTGTCTCTGACTCTATGACATCGGTATTTGCGAGCTAGACAACTCCTGCAGTTTTTACTATGGAAGCCCAAACATTCCTATAACTTCGATGTAACTATTCCTAAACGAAACTTGAATAGTAAGTAAGTTTCTGTGGCTATTTAAGTGGCTAAAGAATTGAACGATAAAGACTGTCTTCCGTCTGAATTCACTTCAAGGTTTGTTTTTTTAATAACGACAACAAAATGTTGTAGCTTATTTATCCATCGTGTTAGCAGACGAATGTTCTACCATTCTACGAATGTTCTACAATTTAGATATTCATAGTTGAATATCTGTGGTGGAAATAGTCGACAGTAAAGCGTCGAGCTTCGATAGAACGACAAATGAAATATATCGTTGTGAAACCCACTCCTCAAATAAAGGAGGCAGAGTCCTCAAATAGGGACGCGTACTCGTTTACAAAAAGTGCCAATGTATAAATGCCAAATGTGTGTGAAATTTATCATTGGTCCAGCCCTATCAAAATTTTCTAATCCAATGATAATTCATGACACTTTAATCAAAGTCATATTATATTCAGTACGCTGCTTCTATTTTGGTATAGAGAATCTGACACGATCAGTTTCGTGACCAACAACGCGTCATGACGATACTATGGTCAAGGCTGTAATGTATCTTTAACAGTACAAAATTACCCGGTACATTAAAAGCCAATTCAAACAATATTGGTTCGTTTTTGGAAACGTAATCCATTTGTCCGATTCGACGATCCGGCTAAATACTCAATCGAACAGAGCTCAGCCTGATGCTACTAGGAATAAAGGCATCCGTTTTACGAGTACCACCCGTGCAAATAACAATATTGCCCTTCACAGAATGCCTGAACGATCTGCTTAAGCACTTATATGCCCCTCAAGCACTTATATTCCTTTCTCGCCCGTATTTTTTCTTATTATCAAAACGCCACTGCTACACTAGAAGACTTCGACAATGATTTCGGCGTTAAGATTGCATGATACCTATAATGGTCAAGATTCTATTTTAGATAGTATAAAAGATTGCATAATATGTTCATTTTATTGAAGTTCAGTAAAATGTTCGCTATAGAAGTTAGCTATAAAATATTCAATATATGTGTTGGAACAAAGATTGTATTATAATGATTTGTGTCCGATTGCGGATTCATTACATTTTGGTACGTCACACAGCTTTTTCGTGCGTCTTTTTGCCTACAAAACTATTTTGAAGCCTACTGTTATTGAAAAAAAAATAAATAAATAAAAACATAACAATTTTAATAAATATCCTAATGACCTTTACTGACGGAAACGTGTAAAATGGGCGTCGGAGAGTGAAATGGACAAGACCGGCAACGCATGATGTTTCGCAAAAGCTATGTCTGACTATAAAGATTCCTCAAAGATCAGATGACGAATAAGTTTGGTGTAGAACGACGATAACACGTTCCCATCGGAAGACCTGATCCAGTGGGCTAGCTCTACGTGCGAATGGCCAAACATTAGCAGTGTCCAACTAAGAGATTTTAAATTATAGAATACAAAAGATTACCGTCTCGTTTGCGTTGAATCCTAGCTTTTCAAAATTTACTACTAATAGTTTTAGTATCCTAAGTAATATACCGTGGGGCAAACGGGACTATCAGGGGACCGTATGTCCCTTGTAAGCTATGTTTCTACTGCTGCTCCCCAAAATTCTATAGGTGTACCGGCCGGCGACTGCTGCAGTCCATGTTCCAGTCATAAGTATGGGGGGGGGGGAGCGGTGCGATCAAATGCTAAAGGCTCGGATAGATATCCCCGTACTTTTGTCGTTTTGTCGAGCTACCGTCCCCTCTGACGCCGTTGTCGATAACTTTCGCTTGTTATCCCCTCTCAGTATTTTTCACATTTCACATGTTTCAGTTCTTGCAAGACCGCACTGGACGACCGTCACCGCAACGATTTTTTTCTGGCGGGCCGACGTTGGCTGTTCGTAACTCAAAGAACGATGAACTCAACGACGTACAACCTTCGGAAGCGACTGCTATTGATTAGAAGTGATTTACATATTGGACCAGTGCGACAACTGCGTAGACAACAAGAACATCAAGCACTAACAATAATGGCAATTTTCTCCATGACTCTTGTTCATCGTCCATATTTCTTGGAGAACCTCGAATTTCCTTGCTCTTCGACAGCGAAGTCAATATCTTCACGAGCTATTCTTTCGTCAGTCCTGCCTAAGCGTTGCCAGTATCGATAAAACAGCTTCGTCTTTGCGGAAGAGCTATCCCTTAAACGTTATTAAAGGGGCATTTGGTTTGTGAGTGTATTTAGTTGCAAGAACGCTGCGCTAAGTTCGTGGCGCGTTTTGCATTTGTATGGCTGTATAAACGAGCTTACTGAAGGCCATATGTGGACGCAAGCATCAAATAGGTAGCGTTCAAAACCATTCAGTGGCGACGGTCAAACTATAACTCAGCCATTCGGTAAATTAGCAAAAGTGGCCGGACACTGATAGCCCGACCTATATGTCAATTTTCGCACATCAAAGTCGCAGTTCGTTGTTACAAAAGGTTTAATTACGAAGAGAGCTATAGAGGCAAACAAAATTTGCCCAGTTTATCTTCTTTGGCCTTTGCGTTTTCCTTTATCCAACATGGTCGGTCTGATTTTTCATCAGTGCTCCCATACAGTTTAGCAGCTGCATACTTAACAAAATGAAAGTAATCAGTATTTACGCTGTTCGTCTACAAGCGTTAGATTATTAACTTGAACTAGAGAGAAAGAGGTGAAAAAACGGAAAAATTTTAAACGTAATTAACAGAAAAAAATAATATTAAGACTACTGGACACGAAAATAACGACACAAACTTAATAATGAAGCACAGTCTTCCTATCAATACTCAAGTGAGAGTGAAGCTTGTACATGAATAAAGGCAGACTCGTATAATTGCTCAGATCTCGAAGGACCTAAGAAAAATACGGTTCTACGTACTTTCTGCTGCTGCTACAACTTTTGCAATGGCGACGCTTGCAGAAGTACGGAACGAAATTGAGGGAGAGGGTGATTGTAACCGCTAAAGCGTCCTTTGTGATGGGAGCGTAAGAGGGTCAGGAGGAGAGAGAGTCAAAGTCGGTGACAAAGACAAAGGCAACGGTGCCGGAATAGATGCCGACAACGATAACTCTTTATTTTTGCGTTTTTATAGTTGCTTTTTAAGAAGTCGCTCGAGGTAGTAATGATAAAGGAAGAACGGCCCTAACGACCCCCCCCCCCCCCGTACACAAAACCCCTCAACCTCAACGCAGCGCCTGGTATTTCCCTAGTCAGTTTCGCATCGGCTGCGCAAGTGATCGCTTGATGGTTCCTCGGACTTTTTCGGTTAGGAAGTGGTCGACCACCTTACTACCTAAATTGATTTTGGTGACTGAGTTGTTACGACCGCCACCGCTACAGGTTCTGCATTTACCCCTGCTATTACTGCTGTTGTCGCCCTTACTTGTGTCCAAAACTGCGGTGCCCGCTTTTGGAGGAGTTTGCACACTGCCGTTCATTCAACACAGATCTCTAGTTGCCACAGGCTGTAACAGATAGCTGGTTTAGCTAAAAGGAGCTGACAAAGTCGAATCGAGGCTGGAGAAACGTCGGAAAGGCACGCAAGCAATAAACTCCCACAGTCACGGCCAGCGTTCCGTGTAAATGCCTATACGTCTGAGTGAGCATTAGGTGTCTGTGCAAGTGAACGAGATGGCAGACTGAGAAAACAGCGTTTCGTTCGCACCGCACGTAGTACGCGAAAAGCGCAGCGTTTTATATCGATCCATTCGCGCGTGAGGGAACGAAAGAGACCGGCATAAACCATGTTGGAGGTGCATACGTACAACTAGGTAGTTGACAGCTCCAAGGAGGCGTCAAATGGCAACAGCCTAAGTAAACCAGGCCCGCATCACAGGGCTTTGCTGCAAATCCTGTCGTATACCATTCGGTGCCGTTCTCAGTAAAATCATTGCTTAGGGCTCGTAGGAAGCTTATACTTTTTCGGTAAAAGCACTTCAGTCGCGACATTCCATATGATTAGGAAATTCTGCGTATGAGGATGAAATTATTACGAATTCTTGTCCTATCTGTTGAGCCGGCAACATACCTTGTTGGCAAGAGAAGAGCCGAATTCGGCCCACTACATTCGACTGTGAGTTAAGTTCCGTCTACTTGGCATATGAAACATATGTATGAGCTGCGTTAGACTCCAGAAAATACTATTTATCTATACGATGCATATGACTCTGGAAATAGGATGTGCAAATGTTCCATGATGGCCATATCATATCGTGTCCCCCTAGGCACAGAAGAAGCGCAAAGATGCGCCCGATTAAGACTGTAAAAATGTTTCGTAAAACTTAATTGAAATAAGCTCGCTGGCCACTTGCAGTTTCAGTAATTCACTCAACATTAAGTTAGAATACATAGCGCTAAACATAACGTTGGTGCTCATCGTCATCTCTCGATTTAAGTTGAGCAAGTTTTAGCGCTTGAAAAAACAGACGTTGCCGAAAAATTGGAGAACGTCGGGGCTATTAAAAATTAGGTTCGTCACCAGCGCATATCTATGTTCAACTTAAATATTTCATCAAAGTTGAATAAGCCGTCGTGAGAAGCTTCACTAAAATCAAAACCGTATGTGTAAAAATATTCATTTATCAATATGTTTGAAAAAACCCAATAAACTACCCTCAAAAACTAAAGTCATGTTCTTTTTTTTATACAGCACTAGATTAGACATGCACCAATTAAGCACTACGTCGACAAACAGGTTATGTGGTTGGCCAAGTAAAGCTAAATTGCAATAGGTTCTTCCTTTCAGTTCATCTGCTGGTAGGCGCATAGGTGGTCGATAGAGTGCTGTGTACAGTCTACGATCTGAGCTGGCAAAACTGGAATTTATGACGCGAGCACCAACTGGAAAAAGCTAGGCGACCTGAAAGGTAGCTGCCCTACGATAGCATAGAGAGTCAGCTTCAAAGAAAGATACACTAACGGTAGTTGCGTCTAGGAGCAGGATCAGAAGCGGTGGCGACAATCTTTGCAGAAGAAATGCTCTCGGCAGTCTGCACAGGAGCTACCGAAGGGTCCTCATGGGATAGCGGGAATAAGTGAGCGCGTTGCTGCTTCAATTCGTTCCCAATAATTTTTATTGTAGTTTAGCTTTTTTTTTGTCACAGCAGCGTGACTACGCAAAGGCTGGTAAACCCACATCTGCGTTCACATCATACCACATCAATATATCTGTGGCTCCTTTGCTATTCCCGGATACCACGACGCCGTGATCTTTGTTCTGAGATGGTGCATTATTACCCTTGCTGGAAAGGTTATGATAGCTAGAGAGAACGAAAACAAAAAAAAAGAAAGCCAGACAGTAGCAAGGAGAACAGCCTGGCCGTGACTATATACATATATAGATATATATATATAAAGGAGAAAACCTAATTTTTAATAATGCCGTTTGCTTATCTGTTTCCTGCAAGGTAGTTACCGGGTCTCGTATCAAAGCAATTATGAGTATACTCAAATAATGCTCCCTTGGGGATCACTAATCATTTTTTAAAGCTAACTATATATCGATGCTCTAGAGTGAAAGAATTTTGGGCATCTTTAACAGATATTAGTAATTGTTTTATTGGCTCGATTCAAAGCGTTACTAATCCTGTTGAGTTTCAGCAAATCAAGCCTATTTGCTTGGCAACCAATATCTGTTAAAGAAAGAAATTCTACAACGCTTTCACTAATCACAAACGTTAATAAATTTACGTTATGGATAATACGTAAACGGTACGATTTTTATCGAAAACGCAGTTATGTCGGTTGTTGATTTTATCCCACGGTGATATTGTACTATTCGGGTTTATTTTAGCACTTCCTAATTTATTTTAAGGGTCCGCTTCTGGTGATCACTGACGTAATGCGAAGAATAAAAAGCAGCGTGTTTACGCCTAAATAGCAGAAATCTGTGCCGGTATAAGAAAAGGAGTAATTAAAGGTGTAAATCTTTGAACACTTGGGAGCTTGCCAGCTGTGAATGATTTAGGTCGCAAACTTAATTTTATATCGGAGCATTCAGATTAGAGCCTTTTGAAGCTAAGGAACCCTTTGAATATATATATGTGTGTGTGGGTCTCTAAGTTGGGATCTTGTCGTATGCCCTGTTCATCGGATATATATCTAAATTGAAACCGATATTTCAAGAAATGTTTTTGTATGTACTTAAAGTATAATTTCTAACAGTTGTGTCCATATAATATAAGCACCATTTAACATAAGACCCAAACCACTTTTAGATACTTATTTTCTAAATATTTTTTCCTTAATCCGTAAATATTTTTTAAGCAATAATCGTGCTTCAAACAATGCTAGTAGGTATAGATTCGCTAAAAGTACACTCAGTTACCTACGTACAAAAATTTTAGTGGAATTAAACTTTGCGCTAATGGCGGGCTAGAGGTTTTAAAAATGCAAAGGGTCAAAACGATCGAGAACCCCAAAAGGTCTGAAAAAGGACTAATCGTTGGAGGCTGTTTAGAGGCCTTCAACAACAACTTTTTCAACCAATCAACAACAATTTTCGATTAGTATTTTCTTCTCCAAAAACAAAAAAAAAAAATTATATTTTCTGTACTAAACGGCCAGGTGTATCAAAAGTGGCTTTTTGAGCTATCTTGCCAAATTTCTGAGTCGTCTAAGTCTAAAGTCTACTGTGGACCTCACGTGGTATTCTTACTGATGCATCAGAGGCCGTACGATAACCTAGGCTTTCGATGCCGGACAGAAAAGGTAGTTTTTCGCTTCGATATGGGTTTCTCCAGCGCATAAAGATTGAATTTTTATTCAAAATTCAAAACCAAAAAAAAATACATATTGTGTCCTTCTTGTAGGTTGAAACTGTAAATTGCTTCTTGAAAGAATAAGCTTTCATCCAAAATTAAGACTTGCCACTTGACTGAACACGTGTCAACTATGACAAACAGCCCGACAAAGTTTGCCTCAATTTGGGTACCGTACATTCTGTTTATATATATAAAAATATCTACGATATATGGGAACTAGATAAAAAAACGTGTTGCCTTTGGTAGCAGTGTATTTTGTCTCAAGCGGTGCAATAATAATTGGGATTCTGACAACGAAATACTGAAATTGCCGTCGTACGATGAAATCCGTGACTCACATTTTTACATCTGTGCAATGTAAAGGTCATGCTCTAATGAGAGGTTTGAGATTTTTTGTTAGTAAATATGGGGCAATGGAAGCAAATGCAGCAGGTCTAGTAGTAGTGCTTTTGTAGTTGAAACGGCGGTACAGAGGGGCAATTTGAGAGGTCTCGTGATCCTCATGGACCAACGACTTGGCCAGCCTCACACTTGGGAAGCCTCAGGCGATTCTTTTTCTCTGGTGCTCTCTGTAGGTATTAGCTGTCCCTAACAATAGCAATAAAGAATGAGCGCTATAAGTACAGCTTTACTGGATGAGAAGGTCGTTCTGTCAAACAGCCATTCCAGGGTGCCAAAAAGGTGATGCCAGCAGTTGCGACGTTATATAATATAAGAGGAACCGCGACTGAAACAAAAGCGCGAAAGAAAACTATTGTAGTCAATCGCTTACGCTTCGTACCCTGCTACGAGTATTAAGAGTGAGATGCTAAATTGCTATGTGGCGCAACTTGGAATCCAGGCGTCAGCCGTAAATGGCCATTGCTCAGGTGAGTTTAGCAGAAACTTACGAAGGAAAACGGACAAAGTAAAACTTGGGCCAAGGTTACAGAGGTAACAAATAGGCAAGCATTTGCCTCTCAGATAGTTTTTAAAGCTATGAAACCGATATTTCAGGAAGTATATGATATCAAGTATGTGTAAGTACAGAATTAAATACGAGCCAGGGTTGTTCTCGGTGCTTCATAAACCATTTTTTTTACTGCATAACTTTGTATATACTGCTACCTTCTAAGAAAGTATTATGATATGAGGGACCTTTTCGCTTAAATAGGTGAAAACAGTAGCAATAATAGCATATTAAATATTATCTATACCTGACTAGGATGGTGTTATTTTAGGGTCATCCGGTTATTGAGATCATACCTGTAGCTTATCAAAAAGTGTGCCCTTTTTATATTTTTTGAGGATCCTGTCTGTGCGCGTATGTATCGAGTATTTAAATGTTAGGTATTTCTCATTGAGAATAGGTCTTGCATAGCAACTAACTAGTTGGTCACTGGACTAGAACGCTTCTCGCAGCTCTGCAAACCCAGCTTGCATTGTTGTATGCCACAGCGCTAGGCTACCATCGAGGCGGACTGTGAAAATGTGGACGCAGATCCGCGTAGAGTTAGGTGCGCCTTTGTAGATGCCTTCGGGAGTTCTGTGAACCTCGTTAGACGTACACCCAGAGACAGAGAGATACGTCCATGCGAACTGATAAACAGACTAAAAAAGACTGACTTAGTGTGGATGGCAGGTATGCCGCCCCTAAGGATCCACTCTCGCAGCTTCTGAACGGGTGACGTTAAGCTACAGGCATAAGCAACATCACGACTAATCGGCTGAAGTCCGAAATGTGAAGAATTACTTGCCGTTCTTTTTGGCTCTCTATTCAGTTTATATTCAAATTATCACAACGACCAGCCGAGACTAAATAATAAAACATAAGTTGACGCTGTGAATCCACGAACCATTGCTCATGTCGCTCCCGTCTAGGTTGCCGCTACTACAGGCAACACCATCATCGCCCAGCTAGTTGCTAGTTGCTTCAGCCCAAACGCTCACTTTAAGAGGCAGTGCAGTAGCCGAAAAAGAATGGAAGTGCAAGAGGCAGGAACCCTCCGGGCACGAAGGCTTTATGCATCACTACGGCTCGAGAGAAGCCAAAGCAAATTTGTTTTACCCCCACACAGATTGGTCTCCAGCTTGCTAAAGCCAACTTGCGTAGAGCTCCTCTGAGCCCCAGCTGCCCAGTCCACAGACAGCAGCGCGACAACCGGAGACCGGCCGAACGCGAGGAAACCTCACAGTGAGTGGAAGAGATAAATGTGAAAAAAAAAAAAGAAAGGTATATACCGACGAGACAATAGAGAACTACTTGGTCATGTTCTAGACAACCGTGTCGTCTGGGTTGCTATCCGGCTTCGTTTTAGATCTGTGTTACTGCGTTCAAAAGCCCCGCTTTACAGCTCGCTGTCTACCTCTTTCTTTTTTATGTGTATTATAAGCAAAACGAAGTAATTGGTACCAATGAAAGAAGAGGCCGCGGCTTTACGAAAAATACATAGGTTAGAATGGAAAGAAAGGTTCGAAAGGTTACTCGGCAGTTTTTGTAATCCGGTCGTCCGTAACGGCAGACACTATGGAGAATTGAAGAGGCGACGAAGTCTAAGGTTAAATTGGGGACCAGCTAAACAAAAAGAAGGAGTAGTAATGGTAAGGAAAAGGAAAGCCTAAACAACAACCGTAATCTGGAGAGAGGAAGCTGTCAGATTGTTACACAAGTATGCCATCGGTATACAGCAAAACGTTTATTAGTGATAAAATAAAGCGATCTAATTTTACTTCAGTAGTATAAACGCATGTGCAGTATACATGAAACTGGTAAAATCCAAGATGAACGTGCGTTTTCAATTGGGTAAGGCTTTGTAGCCCTTGTTTTCAAAGTTTGGCTGAGCTCTCTTAAGAAGATACCACTGTTGATACAGTGAAGCTTCCCATCAGCACACGACATGTGTACGCAGAACAAAGACAAGCGTACGATGCTCTACAATTAAAAAAAATACCTCCCTAGTAAGAGTCTTCGAGAGGAAGCTGCAGTCGATAGAATGCCATTAAAATAGATCACAAAAAGTTCACGAGCGCTATTGTGAGTGAGTTGTGCGTACATTAGTTGCTTGTATGACTTTTTATAAGTTTAATACTGCCGGCCTTTACTCGCTAGCCAAAAGATAGCGGCCGCAGGAGACAAATAAACCCAGGTGATTACCATGCGTATTTAGACCTCACCTAGCTAAGCTCGTCTCAGGCGGGTGTGCATGGGCTTATGCTTATGTAGAATTAGGCCCTGGTGTCACATTAGACGTGCCTATTTCGCGTTCATGATATAGCTATGGGACGCAGTTACAAACATATTGTTTCAACGTGCAATTATTCAAGCCGTGGCAAATCATTGTACTATTTTCGATAGTATAGATTTATCATGAAATATTTTTTATGGTTTACAAGTGAGCGTTGTAAATTTTTATTCAAAGCTGACCAAAACGCTTGGGCTGCGTAATACCAAGCAGAGCGTTGATAATATTCTCTTTTATGGCCACAATGGGATAGTAGCAGTTGAATTGAAATCTTATCGCTACACTTACGTCGACCAAATCCTTATGGTTGTTTCCAGCTTAAAAGTTACTGCACTGTTAACGCTCATTGGGCAGCTTTACAGGAAAAACAATATGCAATATGACTTCGATCCCAATTGGACAGTACAACAGTGAATTTTAGGTAATTGTTGTTAGAAGTTATCGACAGCGGAGAAGCTAAAGACAAAAGCATATAGCTGTTTTGGGATTCGTCGTCGACGTAGGGAGCCAAATGTGCCGTTTTTGATATATTACCTATCCAAAATTTTGATGATAACGCGCATGCCGTAAATGTCCTTATGGCTAATTTTGAGAAGAAACAAAATTATATAATTGGTCAACACGAAGCGCCAGTATAGGTCAACATGCAGCTGTTACAGCAGGTCGGACAAACCCCTTTGCAGAAGGACGAGTAATTCTTCCGTTGGTGTCTTTTAGCTATTTCTTTGTGCATTGAGATACGAAGTACGTATAATGTTTATAATGTTACAAAGACATATAATGTTTTGAAAAACTTGGAGGTTTTCCCTAGAAATGATAGCCTATCTAGATACAAATGTTTAACGTTGTATAGAAGATAACGCACTGTAAAGAGGATAAAAGGACACGCCGCATCCATTGGTCGCTTTTATATTCAGCTCTCTTCTTAAGTCGGGTTTTTTTCGTCTAATCTTCTTCCCGCCAAACAAATATAGGCTAGAAGACGTTAAGTGTCAGGTTCTTCTACTTCTGCCCCGCGTGTTTCACACAAAAACCCATGCCCTCGAATACCTGCTGGATTATAGGCCGGTTCGTAGTCAATTCGTACATAAGAAAAATCTAGCAATCGATCGCGCATGTTGTAAACGGTGTTAAAGTAGGATGGCATGTAGTTCAAGAGCTAACCTTGTGCTTACAGCAATAGCCCTGCAACAGTGAAGTTCGTTTTTATTCTAGTTCTTAAACAGAAAGTGTGTTTTGTGCTTGTCAACTGAGGTGAAGGCACAGCTGACGGTGGAGGGTGCCATCAAGAAAATTATGCCCATTTGAACGCCCAGTGACAGGAACTTACAAAGCACAGTTTCTTTCCAATCCCACCAGACATGTAGCGTCACATTTTTCATCGCACGTTTCCTTTAACTTTTTTTTTTTTACTTGCACAATACTGTTGTATGTAACCCATTTTTTCCCATGGCCAACCGCTTTAGAAATGGCCCGTTGCGGTTTTGTGACCAAGTAAATTTTTCTGTGTTAATCAATGTGGTATCCTGAGCATCGTTTGTTTATAGCCAGGGTTCTTCAAATGATTTAAAATTATTTTGATAGTATATTTAGTTTTTGGCGACATGATGGCTACTTCCGTCAACCACTACGAAGAGCATCTTTCATATCGAAATTTCTAAAACAAAAGCAATAAAACCATCTTTAAGTCGTCTCTTCCGATAACGTATTTGACCATAAACAACATAATCGTTTTTAAGCTAGGCTGCACTTTTTTTTATTTCATAAAATTACAAAATACATTGAGACTTTATTAGTCACCAAAGCGTTTCATTTTGAATCTGATTAATGGCATTTGAACAATTTAGCAAATTCACTACTGCCAGATCTTAGCTTGGAAATGATACTACGGTTGACACGACTCATATTATTATTATAAATATGTGACCTTAAAGTCGTTCGGCTGGAAAAACGATCGATACTTTTTAGATCACTCAATATATATATACAAACAGGTCTTTCTTCTGTCTTCATAGAACGCAGAGAGGGACGACATAGACTTCCGTCGCCTGCCGGCAACTTTGCTTACCTGGTATTGCATATTCCGAGGTCCCTGATTTCATCTGCACATTTTTGTCGAGTAAGAAACATAGTCAATGTTTTGTGGGTAAGGCAGCGGGAACATTTGGAAGTTGGCGACGAAGGATCAGTCTTAAAATAGCCTTGTTAGAAGCGCTTCCCGTCACGGTCAGTGGCGCTGTCGTCAACGGCTCTTCTGCCGTGGCTGCGTTAGAGGCGCCTAGTTCGGTCTAGCAGCCGTAGAGCTCTACCCAGAAGTGTTCGACCTGCTGGATAGGCTGGGGTGTCAGTGACGACCCGGGAATGATACTTCGGGTATGCGGAAACACACAGCCACGCAGCGGTAGCTGCGGCTACTGCCAGCAGCTGCGGCTGCAGCCACTGCTGGTTGTTGACTCTCTTAAAATTGTCACCAGGCGATATTTAATGTCGTGAAGGTATCAACAGCTGGCAGAGAAGAAGTGTTTCGAAAGGCAGCTGTTGTCGGTAATCAACGTTTCTGCTAGCTACCTCTTCCAACGGGCACTAGAATTATGAGTACATGGAGTCTCTTCGAAGCGCAATACAATCCCCCTAGGGACTGGGGGTACCTAGCGGGGACCGCAGCAGACCACACGACAATGGCACGCAGGAGAAAAAAGGAAATCGGACAACTGGTGACAATTAAAGAGGCAAGAGTAAGGCAGAGCACCGTTCGATAAGTAGAGCGTAGGAACGAGGCAAAGTCTAATATGCTCCTATAGCCTTGAAGTGATAAGGAAACCCAGACAATAAAACAAGATAGCATATCATAGCGCAAGCTATGTAAAATTCTATTGTGAACAAGGAAGATATTCTAAAATGTAGGGTGTTGTGTGCATACGAGAACACGATTTACCACGCAATTTCGTGTGGGCCATGATGTGCTGTGTATACTTCGGAACATCTCATCAATACTAAAGAAAACTGTTCGATTACTTAGATGATGACTGGATTGAGAATTGGTCGGTATCGTGTAGGCGGTGCCTAAAAAGAAATAGAGGTTAGGTTGTCGGTATGACATGCTTGGGTGATTAGATTAGGTAATAGACCTGTTAAAAATAATTCGGAAGTAAACTGACAGCAATTCCCTACAAATGAATAGCTTTCAGGGTTTGATAAACTTCGTGATGGCGTACTTCGTCGAATATAATAAAGTAATCAACGGAATAATAAATAATTTGTAGGTTACAACTTCTCCCAGACGAAGGGTCGATACGAATTTGAATAAATTGATCTGCCATACAGCACTTCCACAGAGTTTAAAGAGGGTACCTTCTAATTGCGTTAGCGTTATTGGCCTAAATGGATTCTCGAGTTAAGGCAAGGGAGAATTACAACCACAAAGGTTAAGTGTCAACCTATCGACTTGTCCTTCATAGTGTGACAGCTTCACAAAATTATGTTCTACCAGGCAGACACTGATTAAATAGCTGCAACGTATTATTTCGACGAAATAGGAGTGCGTACGTTTGCAAGATAGAGACTACTGTTCTCCTTACTTAATCCGTGCTAAACATTAAAGATCATTTAGAACATTGTTTATTCATATATTTATGCGACTACCTAAAAGCGGCATTAATGGACAGGTAACAGATCGCTACATCTTGCTCCTGTGAAGACAGTAAAAATAGTCAGTAGCGGCTGCAAGTAGGACAAAGGGGCATTTACAATATGACCGGGTAAATATCTCACGATCCGGCTACGCTGTGCTCTTAATGTACGACGAAAATCGAGCATCTCCTTCCAAGTAAATGAAGATATAGGCATGGGAGGAATAAGGCAAAACGAATTGGAAAGAAATATGCTTCTAGCACCGTTTCGCTGCTTCTGCGATCTCGTCGTACGCTTTCTAGTACTTGACAGCTGTGCTGAGTGGAATAGCTCGTGCTTGACTGACTTTGTTTTCGTCATGGCTGATACTGACGGTCACCGAGAAGTTGGTGACGGAAACTAATGCAGTTCGACGAAAAAAAGCACGATATGAGCACATCAGCGAATGCAGATTGCAACGACTCGATGCTTATTATTATTATTATTAATATTAAAGCCCAAAATCTGTTGATAGGACGGAAATACGACAAGCTGGAGGCGTGCGGCAGGCTATCAGGCCGAAAAGAATGAGGACGACAATGGAAGGAAAGAAACGGTACTCTATCGAATCGAACGTTCGGCACGATGAATCCAAGGAAATACGAACTTTTTTTACTTAGGAAAAAGTAGACTTCATCCACAGCTTTGACATCAGCTTTGAGCACGCAGAGTGGCACAGAAAGGCGTCGTAAGCCCAGTAAATATATTGCGCAACGTATAAACTGAAGAAGGACACACACGGCAAGTAACCTGAGGCCGACGTCGAAGAACACGTAAGACAGAAGTATTACAAATTATATATATATATATATATATATGTAGAGACATGAGCTAGTTTTGCTTAATAAGCAAGATGATTCAAGTTAAAAAAAATGTAGCTCATAAAACTTCTAAAGCGGCACAACCTTGTGTTAGGCATGATATTTTTCTTTACTTGCAAGCGTTATACTCCCTCATATTGGTTCATTCTTGGACTTGAAGTATTTAGATACATACATGTAGGCATGAGTGGCAGAAAAGGCAAAATATTAACTTATAGGATAGGAATTTTGTGGTTCGGGTTCGAATCCGAGGATAGACACATTTCGGTCCGTGAACGGAACCAGCCAAAATTCCTAACGGCGATACGAAACGTAAAACTAAAAATACCAGGAAGTTAGTTTTGGATCATATGCCTCTCTAGGGTGGTTTAGAAATAGTAGCTGTTGTAAAAAAAAAATTGTTGATCTATGCTAATATAAAAAAAATACATAGGTTAGTACGATATCAATAGAAATCGATTTCATATTGGTTAGCCAATAAAGTAGGTTAACAAAAAGTTAAAAGAACTAACAATGAAACTTATATATATATATATATATATATATATATATATATATATATTGTGTTGTCAAGTTGCAAAGCCTGTCATATTAATTTCACAGAGGGCTGCTAATAAATATAAAATCTAAGATATATAGGCTGTGTTGTCGTTGTGAAAGGTCGTCATAAAATATACCTTTAGTATCTATTTTTAGAGGTCTTCATATAGAATTAGACTAAAGCTTAGATAGGAACTCGCTTGAGCCAAAATCAGCAAAGGAGCACCTTATATAAGTTGAATTAACATTATACTAGTAATAATAATTATACGGTATCAATTGAACTTCCAGATGACGTTTGTAGATGTCATATATAGACAGGACGCTATTGTAAACGTACGTAGCGTGATCTATAACTGGTGAGCATGCCAAAGCCTAAAAGGCTTGTTGTAATTCTGCATCTAATTATAATCGGAATTTGAAATTGAAGTATACATGATTGCGGTATATATTTTGATTTGTTAAAAAATTAGCGGTACATTTGTTCCATCTTTTTGTATAATACGTTATTGGTCCTCTATAAATTCAATAACGACATGTTCACACAATAACATTCACAGGTTTGTCTTTTATGCGAAGGATTTGACCTTTTTCTTTATAGGTCAGCTAGGGACTGGGTAAAAGCGGTAGCGTGTCTTTAGACGATTGTGTTTTGATATCTATTTTTTTTATTACTCATGATGCAACAGATTATTATGTTTTTTTTTTTCATTTTTAATATGGCTTTTCTTGTTGATCGACATGTTTCTTGCGCACTACTCTAACCACGCGTTATTAGAGTCTCAATTGGTTCTCAAACTGGCAGTCAGCATATCGCTAAAAACGTATCTACACATATTTCAGAAATGTCTATTAACAATGTCTGTATACAATTACGAAAAATGACATCTGTCGTTATATCCATATTTCGTAAAGTGGGTGCAGACGATTGTGGAAGTTAGGTGTACAGATGTGCAAGTAATTTTCTCTATGAATAAAATCCTGGATCACGATTATAAAGATAAAACGATATCAGATATAAGATTATCCGACACGATAAAAGATTATCCGACATTTATTAGTAACGACAAGGATATTTCTGGATGATTAATATTCCGTAATGGGAAAACCCTTTGCTGATTTAAGTCAGTCTAAGTTGAATGTTTGGAAATTCCTTCAATAGACTTTCTGTCATGGAGCTTTCAGACAAACCAACGTGGCTGTCAAAGAGCCTCTTTTTCCTTGAACAAACCTTGTACGACCTTAATAAAACCATGATAGAACTGAGATTAATATTGGTGGTTCGGCTATTGCAAAAAACACCCGTTTTGCTGCTCGCCATTGTAAACCCGTCGGCGATCCCATACAAAATCATCTGCAAGAAAAACAAGGGGCTTGAGCGCGTGGCTTTCTGGATTCTTCTTGCCTAACTGCACTCACCATATCGTCGTTGCTAGAGAGATAGGCCATAGGACAATGACACTGTATGCTCGTCTGTAACGCAGGTAGGCGGCAACAGTGACAAGTAAAAGCGATCTAGCTAAGTACAGTATTTTTAGCCTCTTGGACCATGGCCAACAATTTTGCCTACCAGGCGACATGTGGATGAAGTTCATGGTTTAGATCTTGCTCCAACTCAAAAGTCTCTTGGCCCACTGGCTCGTGTCGGAAATACTTTTTGACCGAACGACACGTTACTCGTGAATGTGTGAGGACCAGAGCAGCACAGGGGGAGTGACTATTTGTTGTCCGCTGCTACGATTACAAGCAGTTGGACGAGGAGTCAATTCAGCCGGAGCTTTATCCCTTTACTTCGGAAAGGACGAGTCGAATCTTGAATTTTGGTTCACCACACAAAGTGTATTGCTTACGTATCGGATTGTCCATGGCACACTAATGGAGGGCATCCGAGCTAGCTATTCAGCCGCTGTAAGCCGAAAAAATCGAGAAAGGCCATGTCTTAGAGCTATTGAGAGAACCTGCTCGTAAATAGTGGCATTAGCTAAAAAAAATAAGTATTTCTGTTTTCTGCGAAGTCTCGTTTGCGGTTGCGTTAAGGTGTAACAAAAGCAACTTATGCTAATATGACGTTCGTCGGCAAGTTCCATAAAACGGCGGTACATCGCAATCACCTAGCTGTTTATGTAACAAAATACTGGGTATACAATGCGCAAAGTGCGAGTGTTTTTTTAGCTCTTGCGTGCACGAATTATGTCATGCCCTGTAGGAACTTGTTCAATGCTGTTGGCTAAGCTGTAAATAGGTAAGGATAATCTGATAATATGACGTTATGGCGGGTTCTCACTGTCCTTGAGAACCTATACTTGGAGGACATTATTTTGATGATGATCGAAAGAAGGAGCGTCTATTGTATATATCAATGCACTCGTAAGTATAAGTTGACTTCCTGGGCTATGATCATCTATCATTACGACTCATGACCTATAACAAAAAAAAAAATGTTGAAATGGTAAACTGCAACCCAAGAGATTTTCATTAGACTTATCCAACCTAGGTTTTCCAGTACAACTGATCAAACTAGAACAAAAGACAGTTGAACGTATAAGACAAAGGAAAAATAAGCTCCGGGTTCGTTGTAAAGTTAGGTATGAAGTACAACACCATAATAATGTAGATATGTAACTTATTTGGGCGTTACATTCCTTCTTTCTTCTTACCTGTTTGCTTGAGACGGTTGGAAGTTCATTCCAATAAAAAACTGTCACAAGCAGAGATAATTTAAAAATAAAAACGACAACAGCAGCTGGCAGCACATTTAGCATTAAAAAAAATTAATGCTCGGACGAATTTCTCCTTGCCATTACAGACGATTCTTTTTTGTTTAGAACCAAACAAAAAGCGGACAAGAGCTGTCCTCTATTGTAAGGATTATGTTGCTTTCAGTAGCACTGGCAGGGTGTTGATTTAGTAAAGGAGTCCGCTACGGCGCGTGTCGCATGAGGCAGATTCAACAGGTAAACCTCGTGGAAAAAGCGGATCATTTGACTCTGAGACACAGTAATAATGTAAACTAAAGTACGGATAGCCTTTATTTCGATAGACATAAGGTTTTTTGCGATGGAACTAAGAAGAACTCTTTTATGTTCGATGTTTTCAGTAGGTTCGTACGGGGTCGCAATGTACCAAAGGCTTCATCTAGTTGTTGCTATCACCATAACTAATGTGACGAGAACGTACCCGACTGAGCTGATTACTGCAGTGTGGGACAGGCAGAACAGCTGATCTCGGCTACAACTTGGTTGAACACGGGGGTTAAAAAAGAATTAGAGACAGATAATGCGCTAGCAGTAATACCTTAACACGTCACTATGGTTAATTAGGAACCAGTGTATTTTTTATCAGGTAGGACGTTAAAAATCGTACAGCGTACTGCGTAAGATTGACAAACTTATTCCTATTTGCGACCTCAAGAAAAATTAGCTTTACGCATGTGGCTCGCTATCACCAGGAGAGAGAAAGAAGACTCTCTTGCTACTTGAAAATGAATGTTTCTTATCCGACCTCAAACCAAACGAGAAAGAAGTAGGTTCAAAAGACAAACAATTGTATACAACAGACGATCACGTATCTCATATTGAAGTCGGGATTCATTACGTACTATTTATTACTTAACCACACTACTACTAACAACTAAGCAGACAGCGGAGAATCAATTACTCTTTTTTGGCACTAGTCAATTGTACTTCTAGTTTGGCATTCGGGACTCGCCGTTAATCACTGCTTTAATTGGCTAGTCCCCAATAACAAGCGAAGTTCAACTCAAACTGTTTTACTTGAGGCTTTACTTACTACGGCTGCTACATATACTCGCCCGTGTAGGGACTGCCGTATTTCCATACTGAAGTAACAGACATTGGCTTCTATCTCAAGTACCTTAAGGAGAAGTATGTCGCTATCTAAACTTAATTTGGCGACGGCGGAGGCGCTGCATAAGGTTATATTAAGCGGCAAACGGGCTGAAAGTACATAGGATTAATGTCCACGAGACAAAGTCGATCACGAAAGTTGTCTCATCATTCGAGTAGCGCCTAGGCCAGCAACATGTAAAGTTGCCTAGTGCAGCGTGAACGCTTACATTTGACTGGACTGTTCCTTCATAAACCATAATCTGATAGTGAGCTGGATTTTGCCAAGTGCCATCGGCGTGCACCACACCATTTCGAAAAAAGAGACTGCAAAGCAATGAAGGAATATTAACATGAATTATCAAAAGCCTTTTAACGGGCAGCATGCCGAAAATCCCCCCTTGCATGGGTAGATGCTTTCTCTTTTGAAAAAACCTAGGCTCGCAAATGCACCGCGATTGTTAGATCAGTATTCCCCTCCATTTTCAGCTATTGTCCCAAAAGACTTACTTTAGTAATTGCGGTTTTGTTTGCAGTCTTTGTTGGCTTAGTTGAATCTGTAAATTCCGGGCTAGTGATGTGAGATTAGCTCATTATAAATATTTTCCTTAAGTTGATTTACCCCTTTCTTGCCGTACTTTTTTAGCCTGCTGTTGGTAAATGGAAAAAGCTTTCAAGGATGTTGAGCTTCGACTAACATTATACTATTTATAGCCAATTACTATCACCAGTCCAGTACGGTTCGTGGCACGCACTGCGTCGATCGGAGTCAGTGGTTTCGGTGGGAAGGCTGATGTAAGCAAAAGACCGCCGGGGGTCGCCGTAGAACAATACGAATCCGAAGAGGTCAACTTTAGAGAGCTGATTAGTTGCACCTGCCTCGAGTGAGCCGTCAAGTGGCTAACCAGAGCCGCCACCCTAGGTTGCAACACTGAGCCGACGACTACCACGTAATTGTGCAGCTGCCGAGCATTTGCGACCTTGGCCGTAGCTTACCTCAACTCTACTAACTATTTTTTCTACGACTAGCTCGCAACAGCCTTAATCCCGTCGTTTCCTTTTGCCTGATAGCAAATATAACTACAAGCTGACCTGAACGTCGCCTGACCGGCAGGGAAACTTGTACGTTACATGTCACTGGAAAAACCTCACAGCTTCGATGGCATAAAATGTCCGTCGACTGGCCAATATAGCCCTTATTTTCCGTAAATATACCCGTGCATTAGGGAAGGCGACCACTAAGTCGCTATATTAAATATTGATGTTCTGCTCGTTGTATGGCTTATACTGCTGTATGGTTGAGGTTATACTAGTTACATTTAAATATAGAGTATTGAAGTTTATTGCAGCATAATCATAGCGACATCTATACCATAGATGCAGTGTCTGCGAGGCGCCATTACAATGTGCGACTGTGGGCCAACAACATTTCCTTCCCGATGTGACTATCTATTTGACCTACAACAGGGACATGATCCTTAAACTCCTGACTGATAACCATCTTATAATATCCGTAACAGAAGTACGCTCAGAAGGACGGACGGTTAAAACATTTATCACGGTTAAATTAGTCCGGTCCTGCTTTATACTATAATTTGCATGAATTTTGTTGATTACACTGACCGGAAACGTGGTCGTCTCTTGCATAAAATTCTAAATATCATGTGTGGAAAGAAGAGTCTAATTGGCCTTTCTGTGGTACGAATGTTCGTTGAAGCATTTTTCCTTACTATTAACCACCACTTGTACCCCACACAAGGCCTAGCATAGCATTACGAGTTTCTCGTGACACCACCGTGATGAAGCCTAATTCTCTCTATGTCGTCTTCCACTTCAAATGTCGGGATATGGGAGAACGAAAAAAAGCGAGCACTGTTGGACATAGAGCGAGCCAATGGAGAGGAATACAGAGTGCCACCACTGGGTATGGGTTTGGCACAGCGAAGCTTTGCTATCTCATTTCGACGTGGGAACAGTTTATCGGTAATCGAATTACTATAGGCCCTATCATCTGCGTCAAAAGATTATGGCGCTGATTCCCAGTATTCTTACAAAGATAGCTAAAGGAATTACGCATGTCAAGTAGATCATTATCCCAGGCAAAAAAAAACTGTTGAAACTATTCGCTCGCATATGTATCTAATAGACGTTTTATAGTGGGATTTGGTCTTTTGAGCGTGGATTATTACACACTGCGGATGTACGTATGTGAGCTGAATATCGGTAGCGTCTTATATAATCAGAGGCACATGCGGATATGCTACAGGCCGGTTGAACGTGTAACGGCTTCAGCGAATATTACTACAATCGACGACGATCATTCAACACTTGCTCGAGTTGGTATAAAATTTCTCTTTAGGTTTAATCGTTCAATGTCGATTAATAGAGCTTGTTTACACTCTTTTAATGCTAAAGAAAGAAAAGTCGGATGAGCCGAACCGCGTACCAGCATAGATATTTCTCTGGTAAAACTGGCTAACCATTGGCATGTGGTCAGGAAAACGCACGTTTGATAGGATAAAATGCTCAAAATCGTGGTAACTAATGCGAGCTAACGCAGGTCCTAGGTCTTCGCCGTCAGTAAAAGCCGCTTCGGTTCTTTTGAATAGAAACTTTAATTCTGGACTATCGTTCCATCCTTTTATCCTCTTGACCTTTTTCTGATCCTCCTATATTTCCAGAATAAGCGGCAGCCGCACGGCGGTGGTGCCGCAGCTGCGACCGCTGGCGTTGCAGTGGCCGTTTGTACCGGTCGCTAAATTCAGTATGACTCAGCACAATGGAAACGCTGTGGTCGATTCCGGTGGTGTCGCCCTCTGTTCCGTCATACTGGACCCGCAGCTCGGCTGGCACCCAGCGGTCGCCTTAACTTACTTTAGCAAACCTTGTTTGACTGTTTTAGGACTCACTCAAGCCCGAGCAAAAAGTTTGAGCGGTTTCCGCTCGCAAGCAAGATAGAATGGCAGCAACCTAATTTTTTTTATTCTGTTCTGCATTTCAATTTTGCTGCTTCGCTCTGTTTCGTTGACTCAAAGGCCTACATCGTCACCGTTAAAGGCGTTGTCGCTACCACTGCTCGTTTGCTATGCTACTCATCATTGGAGCTATATCAGGCGAGCTGACCGAACATCAGGAAAAGGGGGGTAAAGAGACGCACGGCCTAGTCTGGTTTTCTGCCAGTTGTGGGTTATCTACATACTGCGTACGTTAGGCATCGTTACAAAGCCTGGTTGGCCCTCACTGGCTGGCCGGACGCTAGTGAACGCTGCGACGACATTGGGTGATAGGACAACGATGAAACCACTCCTCCTTCTCCCTCCTTGTGTGCACTGTCGTGGTTTCCGCACGACAAAAGCTTAAACTCGCTTCCCGAAATTCAGTGTTCTGTGCCTATGTACGTACCTATGGTTATACGTCCGTCTGTGTGTTGTACTTTAGTTAAAAATTGCAGCAGCAACAGCAGACGCGTTTTCGATAATGATGGTGACGACGGCAACAATAATTACGACGGCAACAACAATTACGACGACCACCCGTCGGAATCTGATACAAGGCGCTTCTGCTGACTGGTTACACTAGTAATCTAGCGCTTGCGTCCGGGGCGTGTCCAGCGTGTCAACGAACGAACCATCGGACCCTTTATTTCTTCGCCATTTTGTCCATTTTCGTGCCGTGGTTCCATCCAATATTTAAACTGTCGATGTCAAGATGTCTATAACACGACACATTAGTTGTTCTTTGGTGGTAACAGCACGAAGCTGTTCACTTATCTGAACCTCCGGCACCTCGTCCCCCCATCCTTTGCACCAACTTTTATTTCTATACTTTCGCGGTAATGAAATAGATCTATTTAGGCTAGAATATATATTATGAGCTTAAAGTGTATAGTGCTTGAGCATTAATGCATACATGTTGAATCTGGTAAAGGTCGGATATGTCTAGTAGGGGAACTTCGGTTAAGCCCGAACAACTTCAGTGAACAGCAATAAGAAGCTATATCGGCCAAGGAATTAGGGACCCTTTCGCTGTGTTCGTAACTGTATAGAAATCTATATAAGTGCCTATGTGAATAGCGGTGTAGCGGCTATTACTATGAAATAAGAAGAGGTGAGGAAAGACTAATATTAAGAAGATGACAGGAAAAAGGATGATCACCTCGCGGTGATGAAGCGGCAACGTGTTTGTCCCTTAACTGGAAGGTTACACCGATATTCTACGGTCGAATCTGGACGTAGACATATATTTCTAGGTGACGAATATAGTAATCCCCTCTCCTCTTTGGTCTCTACAGATTGTTTGTATCGAGCCCTCCCACCTAGTGCAAAAACAACGGTATTCTATGCCGTCATAAAAGCGACAACTAAAAGTTAGCCATGGCACAAGCTATTTTTTAAAGAGAAAGATTCGCGTAGACACATTTTGCATGTATCAGATGGCATATTGTCGTCGCTCTCTGGCTACTGCCGAACAGAGCTTGAAACTAAGTATCCGCGTTACACGGGAAACAGCACGTGGACATACGCCCCGCTCATATCATTGTATTAGAAACATTAATAGAGGCATAATGACCAGAATGAATGGTAGCCGTTATGGTGGATGACACCTGCGTTCAACAAACAGACCACGTGAAAGACTCCTCTGTATTCGTATTCTTTCAATGCCTTTTCCCCTTGTTTCTCTCCTGTCTTTATCCTGCAGAGACAAACAGGCAGCCAGTTGACCTCATTCAGACGATCCTTCTTTTGCCCATATGCACAAACAGGTACTTCTGCTTGGTCGCTTGTTCTGGTCAGTAGTCGCTGTGTTCTCTGCAACACCATTTGTTTGGTTAGCGATTGGCAGGCAGACAAGCAAACTCTGTAGCTGACTCTGGCCGGGAGGACCCTCGAGGCTTCGGTGGCTTTCCGTATACACGTGGGTGTGTGACAGTGTATCTCCAGCCTTGTATGCCGAGCTGGCTTCTTTCTCATGACATCTAGCTCCTATATAGGACCACTAGAAGCGCGGTCGGTGATGGCCCTAACATGATAGAAATGTTCTCTGTGCTGCGCTTTGGTATAACAATAAGGACAATCATTGTCACTTCTACCCGGAGCAGTGACAGTGGGACTGGCGCGTAACGCTTCGACGATAGGACGATGACTGGACAGAACGGCACAGAGGCCATAGAACGAATCCGAAAGATTAAGAGAGAGAGAGGGCGGGGGGGGGGGGAGTCTACTCGACTGAGTCAAATAAGCATTTAGGGAACAGGTAAACTTTGAAACTTGCCCAAGTGCAAGCCTAACTAGATCACATAGTGGGGGAGACGGGGGAATAGGACCGAGTTGTAGGGTTTAACCAGAAAAGAAAAAGGAAGCAAACAGGCCATGATGAATAACATAAAGGAAAAAAGGTCGATGCGAGGGGTATAGGCTAATAGGGGAGGTCAGTTGGTAGCGATCGTCTCAGAGGGAACTGCTACGAGGAGAACCCGCTTCCCTCCTTTAAAGCCAGAATAGGCCTAGTTAGACAACAAATGACTGTCTTGGGTGCGTGTCGCCTCTCTAGCTAACTACGTCTCGTCGCATTGGCGCTGCCCTTCATCTCATCAACGTTAGCAGCAACGGTAGTACTACAGGCCACCGCCTCTCTTGTCACCTCTAACCAAACTTCCTTTCATCTTTTCGCAAAACCACTGTTGCAGGCAAACCCTTCAAGCTCAAGGCTTAAATCCTACTTTCCGCGTAAATGCAATCTATTGATAATCTTTTCCGTTTTAATTTGCTGCGGCGGTGAACAACGGATGTCGAAGTGCAGCTAATGTCCCCCTGTTCCACACATGCCGCCCATCAACGTTTTATACTGCGCCCCAGCACTCGTTGCGGCACTTATCCTGTCGCATCGTAATGATCAGGTTAGACGAACCCAGTAGAATAAACTCAAGAACACACAGAGTGGTTAGTTTGGTCATTATGTCATCACACAGACATAAGACCTTAACATATATGGCTATCTGTACTGTGGAAATTGTCTTCACCCTGAGCTGTATGCAAAGGTGCATGCTGCCACAAAATGCTGCTGTATAAAATCAAAGGGATAAAAAAAAGAGTATCAACGTATATTGATGTATTCGAAGACTAGCATATCATAGAAGGACTTGACACTTGTTTTATGACAGTCAACCACACCTGTTCGTCATATCAATTTGTCAAAGTATGACGTATATGTGTCGTAACTTTTTCAGAAACTAACTTTTCCTACGCTTTTTCGCTTCCTCGGGAAAGTACCTTCGGCGGGATTTGCACAACTATTTTCTAGTGGAAAAACACAACTATAACATGTCACGAATAAATACTATACAATTCTATTATCAGACACTTCGTGAAACGTGTTGTTTACTTGGTCAACAATGACATTCTGAGATTTTTTTTCAACTACGTTCACTGTTTTAAAGTCAATGATCGTATTGGTCACATTCTAAGTTGTTTGTTGTCTTAAGTTCGACATGGATCCTTGTTTGCCGCTACTACGATCTTATCTCACAACATTCTAAGTAAAGAATTACACATGGCGATGACGGTTGATGAAAGCCCATTCTTTCTGGGGTTCTAAACTGGCGATAAGAACAAGGATCGATGACGCACCTCTAGAAGTACACAAACAGAGCACGCCACGTGAATTAAATGGTCACATTCACTTCCGCGTCTCAGAGACCGGAACGATATCATGCATTGTTATATCCAATCCAACGAAAACAGATAGCAAAATCTTGTAACTAAACGGCTTGTATTGGAAACTTAACCTAAAGTAAACAAAAATTGTTATTAGTAACCCATCTTAAACCATCCTATGTCGTATATTTGTCCTATTTCTAAGAACGAAGAAGAAATACACAGACAAATAGTTTCGTGGTATACTTGCAACTGCTTTTTATGCAAAAGACGGGATAGGTGAGTATTTCCTCGATTCAAATTTAAATTCCTAAGCGGCTAAAATTTACATGAAGCCACTTCCCACTGATACACTATATTATATATAGGCCACCTTCCTATATATTAAGTATTGTTGTTACGTGTTGCAAACAGAGAGGGTTCCTGATTGCCCTCGAGACCTTATACGGACCATAAATATGCTAACGGTGAACTAAACCTCCAAAAGGGTAGGTCATGCATTTTTTACTTTCTCATCCAAACAACCAAAAACAATCCCAGATAAAGTAGATACCCAGAACATAATCAGTAAGCGAATAAAAATCTTCAAAATACAAGCTAGCTAAAAATAAATAAATAAAGGAGCCTCAAAAGCTAACAAAGAAGATCAAAGGCTATTTTAGCTTTGTGCTGTCATTGGAAAGATAATCAATTGAAAGATCTGGTCATTGCGTATTTGAGAACCGCTGAGGAGCTAGTCAACTCTGCTTGGCCTTTTTTACACTGTCACATCTTTCGATTATAATAGGTTAAAACGTTTTCAAATTAAATTTTCATCCCGTTGATAGTGTAGGTTTTATCTTGTATTAAGTACTATTTGAATATCATTGATGTTAGAATAATCGTCCACTACAGCGGTTGCATGACATACGCACTTAGGAAAAACCTTTGTCAGGTAGGAGCTAATTCACTCTATTATGATATTCCAGTTTTTTTTTTCCTGTTTTTGTACTTCGTGCATAAACTCAGTAGTATATTATAGTGCCTACCTTGCTGTTTTTATTGATAATTTTTTTTAGTGAAAAAAAATTTTGAGACTACATTGTGCGTGCAACTTTGTCGTTTGTAGCACGCTTCAAACTTTAGACCTCGTATATACAATTTTCTAAGCATTATGCTAACTAATTTCCTAAAATGCGGTTATTTCAAGTACGCTGATACACTAACATGCAATAGATAACTAAAAATTGTATAAACATTCCTACAGAAAGATCCGTTAAACCTGATCTTCTCCCATCCGCCTTCCTTCATCAGAGAACCCATATTACAAGATCTTGAAATTTACGAAATTTTTGTGCAGAGTAGGTTGTTGAAAAGCTGAAAGAGCTTCAGTCTCGAAGTCAAGACAAGTGTCTCTTAACAACGAAGGTATACGGAATTTCTGCCTCGGTAAAGGAGTTATTATTAATGAATATGATCCGCAAAAAGTCGTTCGGCTATACAGGACTGCACCGCGTTCGAACGTCACCAATCGGGGGTGTGACGGTACGGAACCCTAAAACGGGAGTAAAGGTATCCGAGTTCTCGAACCTAAGCCTTCCTCTTGCATCTTGATTCTTTCAAATAACAACCGTCATGAGCGCCGTTTTCAAACAGAGCAGAGTTCGCTGAATGCACTTCGTTACGAATAAATATGAGCCATGGATAACTGCAACAATTCACTATTGGAATACCTACTTACCTAGCATAAAACAGGTAGGAGCTACCGTGGTTTACAGGACTGTGGTTAGCTGCAGATGACAGGCGACTGGGGGAGCTGACATAGAAGCTCCTTACTACGAGGCTTAAGAAGAGCAGGCGCAGGCCAAGAGTTGACGAGGATTAGCAATATTATACCATAATGCTGTAAACTGACGCTGAGAAAGTCGTTTTTTCGTGGCGCCGATTTTGATCGAATAATCATTTCAAAGGCTAAAACATAAAACCATACTGTAAGGCTCACAACTGGGCCTTACTACCTGCGCCCTCTTGTCTATATATCTTAAGTTTATTTGCGATATCGTAGCCTTTTCTTAGATCGACTCCAAATTTATGGAAATAATTACGAAAATAGTTCCAAATTTAAGGTGAAGTTGCTATCCTTTCTCGACGATTTGATAAATTGTCGAGTTATTTTATTAGTTCCGATTTTTTTTACAAACTATGCGCCTAACTAGCTTTCACCTACTATCCTTCCGACAGCAGTGAATTTTGACGTTACAGTAGAAACATATTCGCTACTTTGCCCATTTATTAAACTTACAAATGTATATTCAGTAACTTCCTGTTTATGATCCATAAAATGAGAAAGATGAAATTCCTGGCCATCACTCATCAATATACCTAATTTCTTTTTACTGTGACTTAGTTCTTACATCAATACCTTTTATAGAAGCGCCTATTATACATAGACCCAGATGTCGATATATGGTCACCATTCGAGAAAAACCACTGCCGCGCCCCAAAATTCACTTGCATGCAAATTACATAGACAAGCGTATCTTTTTTTCAATGTCACTGCAGGCAGTTTCAGCCATAGAGCTACTCGAATGAAGTGAGCCTTCGTCAGCCGCTGGAACGAGCAGAGGTATACATGCGCATTGATTTAGAGTACACAATTGATGGCGATTGTATTTGCAAGAAGCTGATAGACCGCCAGACAAGTTAACTAGCTAGTCTGACCAAGTGTTTGATACTGTTTGAGTTTTAGTCAAGAATGATCATTTGCAAACGGCTACAACAAAGCAGTCCTGCTGTAGCGAGCAATATCTAGCTAGTAAACAGAGACCCATGCAGATTACACAGCCAACAGATAAGCTGTGTGCAGTTGTTCTGGTACCCATTGCTGGTTAAGGCAACAGCATAATTGCTGTTCTTGCAGTGACAGTTAGGTAGGTCTTGAGGTAGGCCTCCGGAACTGCGCTAAACCATAAGTCTTGAGACCTGCATTTTGTAAAAGTCATGTGGCCGGCCGTAGACAATGACAAGCCAGTGACGACGGGCACAAAAGTTGGAGACGAGGCATCTTTCCCGTGTTGTTTCCCACCACAGCGCTAAGAAAAAATAGGGGGCGGCCTCTTCCCCTGCATCTGTGCATACGCAGTGACCTGTGTCCTTCAAAGTGGCATAAGCAATCCATAGCTGTACAGGTAAAATGTACGATACACCAATTCAACCCTACCGAGTTGATGAGTTTGTGTGTACTTTGATAGAGTGTCGTAACATAACGAAAGCACACAGGTTCCTAGTATGCGGGACCGGGTCGCCATTACGCCGCTTACACCGCCGTCATCGTCGCTTTGAATTAAATCGCGTCCCGATGATGATGCTCTTGCCTCGTGGTCGTGACGGTGGACCCAATAGAGCGCCAATGAGAAATGGGACAACATATTCTCGTCAGCGAGCTTTTCATACCAAGAAAAGAAGCAGACTCTGATGCAGGCCTGTTTGAGAAGCAATTAACCCGTGCAGCCACACAGTCAAACCAGGATATACTCATAGGTACAATGACATGGATATAAAAGGATCCGGCTCTGCGCTAACGGCAGATGCTGACGATTGATTTTGCACTACGCACATGGTATAATGCACACGCTGCAGATTCTTCTCAAGCTCACTGTTTCTATTTTTAAAAGTGCCAGTGATTTAATACGCGGGTTTAGATAGACGTCATGGCGAACTGGATATGGGTTGAGGAAATATTCGTATGAAACAATCCAGAAACGGAGTTGAAGTTATCAGCAGAGGTACACTAGGTTCTAGAGAGCATTCCATATGTGCAGCCCAGTTGAGGTAACAATTTTATCTACGTGCATGACACTGACGGCCAACTCTGAAATAATCATGTATTGTTATTATTATCCAAACAAATCCATGGTATTAAAGAAGCCCATGATTAAAACGGAACTTTGCCCTTTTTTTTGATATTTGGCACAATGGCGGATCCAGTAACAAGGTGAAGCCAATTTTGTTTATGCCCAAACCTTAACCTGCATGTTGTTTGCCACGGCATCCAGACATTCTGCTTGGAACTCGGGAGTATAATACAGAAGTACTATCATCCAAGCAAACTACTTAAATTCAAGATCAACAAATATAATCACAAAAAACTCCTTTTCACCATGCAAGCGGTAATGCAGGGTTACAGTGTATCTACATGTTCTATAATATAAATGCAACACGGTGCAGTATAACTATGTATTAGGTTCATAGTGCGAAGAACTATGTTTTGTTGGATAATGGTCTCCAAAACATGTGCTTTGCCTATTGGAAATGTTTATGCAACGTGCACCACGCATGTCGACACCAGCTCTTGATTTTTTTCAGCGAAATTTAGAATTTAAGAACAAGCGACAAGCGTTGTTTTTTCAATGACCAATGTCATGTATGAACAGGCACATCTTTCAAATCGTTATACGTTGGTTAGTACGCACTGTGCGTTGATGGACCCAAGTTTATGTCTCTAACTGAAAAATTTTTTTTAACTGAAAAATCATTTTGACATAGACAGCTTTGGGCACTCGTTATCGTTTTTTGTTTATAACTTTTTGAAGGTTCTTGTCTGCACGCAACAATTAAAATGCATACTAGATCGATGCCCTTTTGACTTGCATAAAGAAGCACTGTTATACAAATAGCGTTCAAGTTTTGTGTTCCTTACCGAATAATTTTTCATTCAAGGTTTTCCAGGCGATCCTACGTCTTCGAGCATTGTCTGTTTAGGGCAAATAAAACTGTTCAACGACATTTAGGCATAGAGTTCCTGGCAAAAACGCTACTTTTAAAAAGGAAACTTCCCAATAATGCGAACAGTTAACACTCCCTATATCCTCTTCCGCCAATTGTTTATTGCGCATTTGTGCAGTTACCCACCGACCAAAGAACACCGCAGTATGACATGCCAGTTGCATAACCATTACTGCACATTGCTCATAAATTTATATCTCGTCTTAGCATCAAACGCGACATAAACAGTGGGCTATATGTAGCAATCGTACATTATGTAACAATAGGCGACCCCCTTCCCAACAGCCAAAGTTATCCACACCGTCGTTTTCTCTATCCGCACTTCTCTATCGGCAGCCTTGTACGGGGTGCGATAGAACAGCCAAGACTTTCTTCTTCGCCAGCATTCGCATGCTCATAAACTGCGAGATGCTATGCAGTCGCTCATCGTTCACGTCCACCCCCGTTACTCTTCCATTGTCCATCTACAGATCTTCTGGTGTTGAGACTGAAGCCAACGTCAGTTGAAATGCGTGTAGTGGCTGTGCCGCCTTCGGAGTGAAAGCGACAGTTACTACAATACGGCTGGTTGAATTGATCGAGGGAAACTATAATGGAGAACTATTATTCTAAGTATTACTATTATAGGTAATGATAATGGTTGTTCACGCTATCGCCCACCGCTTGTCTTTACCACCCGCTACCCTGTTGTTCGGACAATATCTAGCTTACGCAGATCTTTAACAAATTAACGGAGAGAGCGTGTGACAAGCAGATACGATGCAGGGTAAGGCAGAGATCTTTGGTACAGCAAAATGTGCTATGAGCAGTGGCTGGATGTGGGACGAAAAACAACTTAGCTGGCAGCCTAACTAGTTGTGGCCGAGAAAGCAAAAAAATGCGATCATGATACTTCCTCACCCGTACCTCTCTACCCCGAAGTGCTGCTACCAGTATGTTTACCTGTAGGACTCTGGCAAGTGTTGCGAATCGCCACTATAGTATCTCCATTGCCCCATCCTGCAACGGAGCTGTTTGAGCCTAATGCGCGCGTCTGCATGAGTATTTTCTGTTGGCCCACTTAGGCCATACAGTGTGCTTCCTCGCAATGAGGCGAATACCAGTAATAATCTTTTCCACCTTTCGCATGTAAAATACGTTGATACGCTATCAATGTCAACATTTGAGGTATTTAAGGATCATCATTCTAAGGGAGGCCCATTTTCTGTTCAAGGCAGATATTAGTCTCGTGAGTTTTGTGAATGTAGCTAGGTTAGATTTAAGTTTTTCATTGGCGCTGGTGTTGTCTTTATAATTTTCGAATTCGAAATTATTCTTTCAGTTTTTAGTAGCTATATCCTGAACTAGAATGTTGTACAGAGGTCCTTGAACCAGAGCTATCAGGCCCGGCTACAGAGGGCGTGTTCGTTGTAGACATCATGAAGATTCGAGCTATAGCGCTTCCAGGTCAAATTCTAGCAATTCCATTTCGTAATATTTCGAGCAATTTAAGCAACTACGTAAAATGATGCCACATCTACCGGCTGCAATGTTCAAGTTAAATATATGCAGTCGGTTCTTTAAAGTAGACTAAAGCGTTCTAAAACGGGAGAAGGCTATACGGACAAAGGCAATAACAATCATAATAGCTCCAATCAATAATATGTAAGAAGATAAAAAGGAGAAACTATGAGGAAGGGCCCGAGTGAGTCCCGAAGTGATAGATGAGTCTTCAGGGAAATCTTTTAGACGACTAAACTTTTCCAGCTCGTAGGGAACTCACCCTCGGCTGCACCAGCTTACCCCAAATAACACCGTAGACATCGTAAACATATGGGAACGTAACCCTGTCATCTGATCGTCGATAACAACAGGCACTTATGGCGATTTCTCATTTCCTGCTTAATGAGACAGAATCGACGAAACTGTTCAACGATAACATCGCATCCGCCCCAATCCTTTTAAAAAATTACTTGGCGATCCGTTTATGGCATATTATATTTTGTGTACGCTTTGCTTGAAATATCTACTTTTCTATGCGTTGGATACCATTTGATGATCCGTAGACTACGACAGTGTGACACGTGAGACAATGAATCTCCACACTTTTAAATGCAGGAAAGCGATAATCTGGACAACACCGGGTGCAGATATTACTATAAATAAAAGCAAAAAAAAACTGCGCTTTCGACGAGTTTTAATGGTTCGATTATTTGCGTCATATGTCACCATGGGCCCGCTATAAAACTTTCTATATATTTTTGTTGTATTCATGAAGATATAAGCAATGAGTATGCTAACCTATGAAGAGGCTCCGGTTGTTAATGATGATCCATGCATTTAATGGGACTTAACGTTTTTTCGACTGTATTAATAAAATTATAAAAGGCAGGTTGTATTTTAGTAAATGCTTAAAAAGTAGTCCTTATACTTTCTGAGTAATCTGTCTTTTGACATCAATAGTCAATGTACAAGGAAGAAAAGTGGAACGGTGTTTACCACAACATAGAACATACGCTTCTTATTTTTTATAGCAGGGAAAAGCATTTGGAAGAAAACTGATTGTTCGAACGAATGTTTTTTTTTTTTTTTTTTTTTTTTTACTGTAAATTAATTTGTTCAGCTACGAACGTATTATTCGTAATTATAAAGGCATGTTTAATTCTACTGCAAGCCTTACGTTGACCCTATCTGTAACAATAATGATAAAATTTTTCCCCAATCTCGGCAAGCGTCAAGCTTACTTGACGGCCGGCATCTATATTATATAGCTGTGGCAGGGTCCCAAATATCTGAATGCTAAAATAGTAGTAATGGAGGTGTGTGCAAAAAAAAGACGTCCACTATACGTAGTTGTCTGTCCAAATGAATGCGACTTATCACGGAAGAATGGTCGGAAAGTTTTTGTATATCTGTCAGAGAAGGAGAGAGATAACGAAATAGGACGCGAGTCAACTATAAGGATGATAACGGAAAACGACCAAACAATGCAACGCTGACAGGACGCGTGGTCTCTCTGCCGCAGTATTCGAACGCAGCCGAGCGGTCGATTAGAGGTGAAGGGGATTGGCGAGGAACGTCGCTCGCTTCAGCAGACTTCCGTTGACCTTCAGAATCTCCAACAGCCGCACCCGAGTCTGCCTCAAATTTTCGGATCGTCAAAACCCGACGCAATGGAGAGTCCATATTAAAAGCGCTTAGTCCTCGTCTCTCTCTACTGACAGCTCTAACAATAAGTTGTTTTTTCGTAATAGCTGGATATGAATAGGTATGCAGTAGAGCATACAGCTAGCTCGGAGTGTCGAACGTGTACTACTTATTATCCTGCCTTGAGGTGGCCCGCCGCTTAGCGAAAACGGTAGGCTATTGCCACTCGACGACAGTGATACTCAGAGTACAACGAAACAAAGCAATCATCTACCGAAAAAGGTCATGTGAAGAGATCGCCAACTCTAACGGACTCCGAGACATATGGCGTCTTTTACTACCTTAGAATATTGATACGACCCAGCAACGAATTAATACCCAATTGCTGGACATTTTCGTGTATACAATGTACATGATTTGAAACATGAAAGCGCATCGATAACTAACAGAAAACGTTACAATGGGCGGAGAAATGGATAGAGACGAGATTTACGAATGTGTGAGCCTACCTCTTGGCATTGTGGGCAATTATGTTTACGGCGAAATTGTTACATAGGCAGGTTGAAGACAAACGGCATTACTGGTACATGATATTAATGACACCGTGCAGCGTACGTTTTGGGGAATCGAGATAGGAGGCCTTGCCATTTATGGCGGACGGACTAGTGCAGGCAGAAGACAACTGATCGTATGAGTCGGTGCTGTTATTATTATTAAATATGATTTCCTTCGAACGAGCAAAACAATGCTAGACTATGCAAACAAAACGACACTGATAGATAATTGCTCTACGGGCTAGCTAGGGGGTATTCTTTCGTACTTGCTTAAACAGTGATGCTTTGATGCCATTGGATGCAATACACGTAACGTTAGGAGCAACAAGCACGTTCGTACAAGTCCAGCAAGCAGACCCCACGTACTGAATAAACTCCCTGCACGCTTCTCTCTGTGTAATAGCGTCTCGAGAGAACTAACTAATTACGTACACGGACACCGCAGATCAGAGAATAGCAAACTTCGCGAGAAGCGCCATAGGCGGGCTTTTTTTTGTACTACTTACGAGTGACTTGTGCAGATGTATTCATGTTTCTGCCCACGCAAACGAATCAATAATAGAAATTGAAAGCGAATGATAGAGGTAATAGGAATGTAACCGTTACGAATAGCTTTCATCTTGTAAATCTGGCGCCGTACTGTAGGATCAAAAAACGGTACTTAATTAAATTTTCTGCTGTTTACGTCTGAGGAGCAGGCTTCATTTTGCTATGCTAACCAGCGGTTTATTATGAATTCCGCTGAATTTCTGTCTTCGTTGATATAACAGACTGAACGCGTAATCATCTGGATCGTCTGAAAGCTAACAATGCTCACCAACTAAGCCGCTTTTATGAAATGTCTGCTCATTTAAAGAAGAGACACCCTGCAAAACTTAGTTAATCCAATTGATAGCCTGGCACAATGTTATGAAATCGAGGGTTTACATGGTCAAGCCCCTTGAGCGGTTAGTGATATGCGAGTCAGGCAACAGTTTCGCCTCGCATCGTTTATAACGAACTTTTCTTACAGCCAATCCCTGACAGGATTGACGGGCGAAATATATCCATTGTCATATATGCAGAGATTAAGGTTTATTGATTTGAATACTTTACAGGCAGTGCTTCTGCATTCAAACATTTGCGCTGTTATTACATGTTGGGTGAATTACAAATAGATGTTGCTAAATTTCTACAGAGGGCGCCGGCTTCGAGCTGAATCTGATAACTGATTCTTAAGAAATAGAAATTATATTGAAACATTGTCCCTAAACAGAACTACTTTGCACAGGGTGCCAGAAAGATCACGCGGTTCTATGGCGTTGAACAAAGCTGCCCAAGATTAGATACCACGTAGTGTGCCATGTGTTATGAAAAAGAAATTAAAGAAAGGCTCCAGTCGTGTAGGGCTGGATGTGTTTTTCTATGACGATCAACGTAATATTTTTGAGCACCATAAATTGCATCATCATGTACCGGTGGCTAAAATATGGACTTTTATGGATTTTTGCGTCCGAATGTGGAAGACGGATTCAGCAACAATGACTTAAAGTAGCTGTTTTCTCTGTTTCTGACAAAATTGACATATAGCCTGACATCACTGATCCAGGTCGATTGTGGTATAACCAAAGTCATCCTTCACTCGGTCTAAAACGTTGTTAACGTTTATTTAGATAAAAAAAAATATCCACACCAAGTCGTGACAAGTGCCAGATCGATCCTGAATTTTGTCAGGTGTCACATCAGACAGGATCAATCATCCGGACAACCATACTGTTCACCATTTAAACGTCCAGCAAGTGACGTTTCAAAACAGTGACCTCTAAAAGCTTTCTTTTACCGAATAATCGGAATCAATCTAACTACGCCAAAAATTAAGTAGATACATTTCATCACAGAGTTGATGCGCATGAGATGACTGGTGAATCAATCATTTAACGAAAAGTAGTCCAAGCTTCACGAAGATAAGACGCCGCTAACATTAACTACTTAAACGGAAACACGGTTTAGTTCAACGTGAAATAAAATGGTAGTAAGAATGGTTTATCTAGGTACATCAATGCATGCGTGCTCATTCCGATTTGTATTACATTACTGTCATCTCTTTTGACCTTAGCTCTCTAAGGAATTGTTTATTATTATGTTTATTATATGTTGAATATTACTCCGTCTCAAAAAGCATGTTCAAGAGAAGACACGGCGTAGAGATTACGATTCATGGTAGCCCGCTGCTCAAGCAAATTTCTACATATTTATATTTAATATAACTACCTACTTCTTGAATATATACAACTACAAGTTATATAAATAATAGGTGTTCGAGGATTCTAACTTATTCGTTAACTCGTTCGTAAATGCAGTGAGTTATAAATTCTCTGTTTAGATAAATACGCATAGTCAGGGTTGCGGTGAGCGTATCACACCTACAAATGAATCCGATCTATACGATAAAAAGAATTGATATAGTAAGCAAGCACAAAAGCGATTGACCTTGTTGGTCAATTACCAATATGGCTATGTAATAATTTTCAATTAAATGGGTAATAGTGAAGATTGTTTTCACCAACAGTAACATATCATTATCGTTTCAATGTTTTAGGTCGTTAGGTTTATTTTCAAGGCTATTGGGCTGTCCCCAGTGGGCTAGCATCGAGCGAGATAAATCGGAGGAAGATCCTTCCTTTGTTGAAGGATCGGTCCCGTGGTGCGACTCTGTCTATAGATCGGCTCCTTTAGCCCTGCGTCCTGAATTTCAAAACTGGCAAACAATTGAATGACAGATGAGTGTGTTGATAGTGGTAGCTACTTGATTGAGCGAGCCGTATTCTACTCAATGCCAACATATTTGCTGGATTATTATTCTGCACAGATGCGTTTAGCAAACAGCAGTCAAACAAACTGACAAGCATTACGCTGACGCAAAAGGACAGATATTATATCAAGGGAAAAAGCCGCCGACGCCATTTACTCAGTCTGTAAACACTGAAATGGCCTAGTCCTCGCTGTGCATTTGTGTTGCAAAAACAAAAGAAACTGCTTAGAAGCAAGCAATACTGCTAATGTTCTAAATTTATCGGAAAATTTAAGCATTTTTTAGGCGGCGTCAATAATAATAAACAGCTATCCAGTCGCCACTACCCGTTATGTTCTTAAAACAGATGGCCAGCGGCATTATGTACCATACAATGATCGCTATAAACATGGATCTAATTGCGAAAATAATTTAGAGGGAAATGGAAACCCATTTAACTTATAAACCCATACATACGAAACGTCGTTTGATTTATTCTTCTATTTTTTGGCTGAAATAACCCAGAAAATATTTGCCACGATTCTGGTACATAGTGGCTTCTACAACAGATCAATGAATCGATGCGTCAATATAAGAATATTTAATTTTTATTCATACGATAGGAAATTAACTTACTTAGCATATTTGTTTTGCAACAGATCGCAAAAAGAATGTTACAGATTATTTTAAGTAACTTCTTTTTTTATTACACAAACAACTTAGCTTTGCGATATTAATTTTCAGATAAGACCTGAGCTGATAGTTTATTGAAAGATATTCCGCCGATGTCAGGAATATGCATTTGGTGTCTAATCTTTTTAGTAACCAAAGTACATGGCTAAGCTCTATTCAAATTTTCTGGTCCTGGATCTGCACTGACAACTAGATTGGAACATTGCGGGTTAGGAAATTCGTTTGACTGTTACGACCTCTTGCGGGTCGCTGTTGCTGGGCTCTTCTACGACTTAATAGCCGTTTATTCAAAGGATCTGCAAAGCAAATAAAGACTCTATACTTTACACCAATAAACAAGATGGCCGATGCTGAACCAAGTTTGGTATTCATGTGCCATTGCGAGCCCATAGTCACTGTACTTTCAAACTGCAAACTCCCTCAACTTTGCTTCGTCCTTCTCCTCCTTCTTGTTCATATGCGAACTTCGCTATTATCAAATCAGATTGAAATCTATTCAGATACAATCGAAATTCCCCAACAGTTCTATAACAAATCTGCCTCGAAGGTGATATTTTTCTTTTTGTACATCTATGATTAAACAAATCCCCCAGAACATTATGTAGTCTTCGTATGTATAATTATCAAGTAAGCTAATGACTGTCAAGCATAAAGTTAAGAAGTCGCCTGTATTCGGCCAATTCTCGGCCCAGTTACACTTATTAATTTATTCTAGTGTAAAAATAGCGCACAAAAATGAATATATGACCTGTTATATATATATATATATATAGTTATTTTTTTCAATATCCAGTAGGTATTCCAGTGGTTCGTTAATGTTATGATATGATAATAATTATGATAGACGACAATACAGGGTGTTCGAACAGTATTAACAGAGATATAAACCTTCGGCGATGTAGCACCCAATGCAAACATACTGACCACGTTAAGAGAGATAATTTATGTTTTTACATAGTCAGAAAAACATCGTCCCGAGGTAATGCTTAACGGCCGTATCAGACTTAAACCAAAGTACTTAGTTTACTCAGAGAAACAGCTGATCGTGTCATTTTAGCTACACTCCTGATCGGACGATTGGTTCTGTGAGACCTAAAGAGCTTTGTGCCTTCTAGTCGCATCGTTGCATTCTCAATTTTCCAGTGGAACTTTTTCATAAGTCATTTACGGATCTAAAAAATGTATCCTTTACATGTGGCTATGTAATTCGAATATGCATGGTCCTAACGCATGTGTACGCTTCCAGTTCCACGTAGTGAAACTGAACGCTGATTTTACGTTGCATTCAGGCGACCAACTATAATTCAACTTACTTAATTACCTACGTAATATTACGATTTAACAGATCCAAAGGTAGACACTATCTTGAGAACGTACCCGCATCTTCTCGTAATCCTTCCTTGTTTTGTTGTCCCGTCTCGTAGGTCTCTGTTATCCCCGATACCCTAGTATATATATATTGTAGTATACCCTAGTATATAGTTATACCCTCGTATAACCTATATCTTGCATCTTCTTCCGCTAGAGCCTTTCTTCCGAATTCGGACTCGCTCACTAACCCTAGTGGTGAAAGCAGCAGTGGCATATGTATCTGGTTGATGACACTATTTTTAGCGTTAGTACCCGTTTTTCTTTGTGTGGCGAGTGCGATTGATGCAGGTAACGCCGCTTTCTGAATGCCTGAGAACAGAAAGGACTCTAAGACCGAAAGGCAGAATATTGGGGTTATAGGGAGTTGAGTGGATAGGGTGTGTAAGATGGCTGAGTTATGAGCGTGCCAGTCAGAGGAAATAGGAGTAGAAAGGGGGATTAGCGGTCTCGCTATTCTGGCGTGGGCACGATGAACTAGCAGGCGGTGCAACGCTGGTTGCCGACAACGCGCATCTGTTAACTGCTGATACTGCTCTGTTCTAGCTTCCTGCTGCTGATGTGCTATTTATATTTATATAACAGAATGCTGCTTGCTGAGGGCAATACGGGACAGTTTGATCTGTTCGTCTGTCGTGCGCAACTAAAAAGCGCCAGAGGTCGCTCGCCACCTATTCCACCTGAGACATTACTCAGAGCGAGTTCAATTCAAATGCCGAAGTAGAGCTCCGAGATCACGAATCATTCATTGACTCTACGACAGATATGACGATGTTGCTGAGAGCGACAACAGTTTGACTATATTTAACGGTTTAATAATCTCTCAACAGTACGTGCATCTAAGCAAGCAAATAAATGTGAAATTCCCCTCCGACGCTAAGATGTCTACTTTGATCCAGTGTGACGTTGTTACCCATTGCTATTGAAATTGTAAAGATTATGAAATATTGAAAACTGTGAAGGCCGCTTTTACTGTCGCTCTCTACTAGTTAAGATACCGTTACCTTGACGGTCGATCGATTGGATGGCAATCTGATCCAACACCACTTGAAGCCTGAAAATCGCTTTTTCTTCTACAGATGAAAAATCCTTATAAAAATTAGCAGTGACAATTAATTTCGTTTCATATGAGTTGACTGGGTAGTTTATGGAGTTCGCGCACTAACAGACATACGTATAGGACCGTTTCTTGTATTACCTTCGCTTGTTCAGTTAGAGTAGACGGTGGGATAGGAATATTCAGTTGAAATATATAGATAGAGCATCGCTTAAACTTCTATTTTTTAAGACCCTTTTAGCGCTAAATTTCTTAAACAGAAACAACTAAAGGTAACAATTATTGCGCATATTTCGTTTCTGCTGAACCTTGTTCTATATTTAACAGATAATATAATATCAATCAATATATATATTTCTTTCCGCCTTTCTAGGCCAAGCATCGTGCGCTGGAGACTGTTGAACATATTCGGGCTTGTCGAATCTTCTCATCTGTTAGATAGGCTTTTAGGCTAAAGGTTACGAAAAACAGCCAGTGGTATATTATTGACTTTTCTGTATTGGTCTGTACCATGACTGGATATCGGCGGTCCGATTTTTTCAGTTCTTTCCTTTTGTCTGCCTAGCTCGTCGCCCTGCCACTGGCTCCTTCTCTTCGTGGACCGGATCATACCTAGCCATTGGTCTCCGCCCTCAAGGCCATTTGGGGCTTGCTTCTTGCTGCTAGTCCTCGAAACTCTATATGGAGATCCATTGTAGAGGACTATCAATGCCACCGGCTTATGAGGAAGAATGATACCGAGAATGAGGGAACGATACAAACCGAAAACATGTGAAGGAAAGAAAAAAAACGCTGTTTATTATTATCATTCCCTTACTGCCCGTTAGGCATACGACCAACTGAGCCACTGCCTCCGCTAACGTTACCATGGGTGCTAGTTGCCGTGAGAGTTGAGACACGTGGTTATTTTAGGCGGGCAGGCAGGTTCACCCGCGCAGCAACCCCTGGATGTATCTACCTAACAGCGGCCTTATCGGAATAGTATTTGCTCGAACGCAGCAGCAGGGCAGTGCTGCTCCAGGAATGCTTCACTGACTGTGTCTGGCGCTTGAGTCTTTGACACTGTAGTCGGCAGAAAGCGACTTAGTGGGCTATTATAAGCCAGCCGCGCCTAGTACGATCTTAGGTTTTTTGGTGGCGATCCCTAATACGCTATCCATTCCATCCGTCACTACGGCGAGGAACGACGAAATTGTCGTTGCAGCGAATGTTGGCAGTAGTGTGCTAGTAGCAGCAGTAAAAGTGGAAGGATGGTACATACGTAGAGCATAGTAAAATCGGCACCATATAGCCCACCATCACCGCGCTGATTAGTGTTCGCCTTCAGCGACAAAAAGCTGTGGGAGCTCATTGACTATATGACGGAAACAAGAGCGACTCGTCATTATTCAGTTCTCTTCTTGTTATAGGTCATGTAATTATTTATGGTCAGCGAAAGGAATACGTTTAGGAGAACGGTACTTTTATTGTGTACTGATATGTTAAAACACGTGTTAAACATTTTATTACACTACGGTGAAAATTCATAAAAGAAGCCAGATGCTCATTGAAGCTACAGGTTGTTTTTCTGCTACCCGGTCCCGTATGGACTTGTGAGATTGCATTGCGGTCAGCCGGCATCCGTCGTATTGAGTATTGCGCCACTAGGTGTCCACAGCTGCCACCCGCGTAGAACTATCCTCCAACAGCCTGAAACCAAGCATTTCTACCTTGCTGGCGTTTATCTGACTCAAGCAAAACGTACTATATAGAAAACGACGCTACTAATGACAGATCGAAGGAAAACTCTAAAGGACAAAAAAACGGGAAGTGCCTAAAGTGACCTGCAAGTTCGATAAAGCACATGTTTCCTTATGCTGGAAATAGCATAGACCGAGTAAGAAATATGTAGAAGGCTAGTGGCTTACAGCACATTGCTGGAGAAGGTTGGCCATTGACGCTTACACGATGTGTCATTTTTACATTACTGAAATTTTATATACCTTGGCGAAAGTCAGAGCAGCCTAGGGCCTATTGAATTCTTAGCGCTTAGTAAGCACGCTAATGAACTCGATTCTTGGGATGTCTTTGTCACCGTTGACCCATTTAGAAACGTAAGGAATCACGCAAGTCGTTGAAGCGCCTTTGTCTTCAAGCCCGCCGCCACCATATCTCATATCATTTAGCTTGCTACTTGACTAATTAGCTAGTTAGTCAGCTGCCCTAACTTCCTCTAGATTTAACTATACTATAGCGAAGTTGTTACCACACGTTAATGTTCGACAGAAACGTTTCTCAAGGTTTCTACGAGCAAATGTTTAAATATCTCACTAGATTGCCAGTGAAAGCCACTACTTGCTTATTCAACTCGTTGAACAAAAATACCCCATAAAGTCTCTATGACAACAGTTTACTATATGAACATCCTACGTATAACGACACCTCCGGTCGCAATAGATCTTCTACTTCGATTGGATCGCACACGTGTGTAGTATAGATGCTAGAAAACAGGCTAAATTCAGTCCTACTGATCTGTGATAAGATGTTTCTTAGCTTCACAGGGAAGATGTACATTAGTCACGTGAATATTGCCTTGGACTTTAATAAAGCCCAAGAATAAAGTTTAAATCTGTTAAGGACAGAGTGACGGCTTTTGTTTGGTAGACCGACCTAATTTTTGCTGTACCTTTTTTGCAAGCAAACTGGCTAATGAAGATGGGTCTTTTGCTAACGATTTTCAATGCCTCATTGTCCTGGTATTTTTTTTTTAAATCTCCCACGTTTTTCTGGCAGAGGCGGTGCAATTTTAGATTAGAACCTTTGCATACATAAAATAGGGTTTCTCTCATTGTGGAACTAGAATATGCGGATATATGTGCACACGTTCGAACGTTTAATTCAGGTTTAGATATTATTATCTTTTCTTGGTTAGTTATTACTGAAAGTAGTCCTTCTTTTTTCCATATACCTATAATTATATGCTTGTGGTGTATTCATACAAGACATTAAATTCAGTTTGAATGGTTCCCAAAATAATATTCTGCCCAGTTTATTCTCCGGCATCGTTTATTAGAGAAACATTTAAAAAACGCGTCTTCAAGGATATCAGACATTGACTAATATTTTGAATAGATAACGGCATTTTAAACAAAGAATGATTTCGTTCATATTCCTCCACTGCTCTTTTTCACGTAAATATATGCGCTGCTTATGTTGTACATGCTTGTGGTGAACGATTAACTAAAGTAAATTACACAGGAGACAACCTTCAAACCGTTACAATTTAGGTAGAGTCCTGCAGGTTAGTAAATACTCAGTACATTAAATAGCGCGTTAAGTGTTACCGATACCCTGTCTACGTTGACACTGTAGCACCTACCTTTGATCGGTTTGAAGACTTGCGATTCGGAAAGTAACCATCTTACTGGGGGCGACCGAGCCCTTTTGTATCGAAACAGTCGTATCCAGACCTCCATTATCATTCAACGGCGACTTGGTTTTCAACGCAGTAATAAACACTTTATCGCCGACGACGGTGGCCACACTTTCTGTGAAGGTTGGACCATACATAGAGAAAAACGAGCTCGGCTTTCGGTTAATTCGTTCATCCTGCTCTTGAGCAGTGTCCTGATGTCTTCGCGTTGTCGCGTTCCTTATTGCCTCTCTAGAATTAGCTACTACATATGACGGCGATATACGGGCCAGCCGTGAACCGCGTTCCGGTCGGTCAATCGGCTCCGCTTCCTTAACTTCGTCATCGTCAATGAATGCATCATATTCGTCATCATCAGGTTCTTGTGGAACGTCCGGTTCGGCCATTGTGGGTACCTCAAGAAGCCCTAGCGACTTGGGTTGAAGAGACGAAGCGTTAGAGCCTGGAGACCCGCGATCCATTGGCGTTGCGCCCACTGGTATCATTAGTGCGTCATCCTCGGGCAGAGTGATGTGTACCTTGGCAGGGGTTAGCAGAGAGTTACTGTCCGGTGCATTTTCGGCGACCGTATTACGAGTTCCCGTGGTGGCTGTTTGAGGTGACTTCGGTCCTGATGTGGCCGCTGTTGCTGCGCGCAGTTGTTGCGATCTGACGAAACCAAATTGGCAGCGAAGAGGCGTTTGTAAAGGACCATCGGCGCTGCTACCGATAGAAGCAGTTCGGGCTGCTGCTGGTGTTAAGTTCGTGCTACCGAAGATTCGTCGTGTCGGAGTCGAAAGCGTACCAGGCTCATCTGTCGCGCCACCCTTGGCGTGAAAGCGTCGCCTGTAGACGCTTTTTCGCATGGACGCCTCCGTTTCCATGTTTCGGCGCTTCATACGCACGCTGTATGATCGTACAGGTAACATCTTGTAGCTTGCTATTCGTCTTCCTACGATTCGCTAACTTTGTACTCTGGTTTGAAATTTAGCAGTTTATTCCTTTGTCGTTCCTAAATTATGATGATTCTTCTACTAGGAAGCTTGTTAAACGTTTCACCTGGTGGCTGTCATTACTACTCTAATAATTATCTGGCGGACAGCATTCGTTAACTACGAAACGCAGGAGCTATGAAACGGCACCCGATTTCCGGCACAGCTTTCCTGCTTTCGTAGCTTAATCATTGCTTCATTTTTGCTTGACGAGTACATAAACGCTGTGCTTAGTCAATTGTAATTATGCTATTACTTATTACTAGGTCATTCGTATATCCTAGGTGTCATATCTGGCTATGGAATTCTGCCGCAGTTCACACGATACAAAACCTGACATAACGTAGCGTATTGTCATGCAGAGTCACAAACTGACCGAGGCGATTTTAAAAAGCTAACGACCTTTGGACTCGATTTGCACAAATAGAGAGCAAAACGCGGCTTTATTCCTGATTCGAAGCATAGATCAAATCTTTTTTTCCGTTTTCATTGTTTACGTAAAGTTGTTTCCATTTCAGCGTTGCTACGGTACGGAATATCCGCACCTCCAGTAGAAATTTTCTACCACCGGTAGAAAAGTGAACAGGTGATCTCAGAGTACACTTTGCACGTAAGCACTTCGTATAACGCTGTAAGTTTACCAGCATTAGGAATGGCACGTGAACTTCGAATTCTGCCAACATTGTTGCACTACTCGGACAAACGGTTCTGCTTAGAGCGATTTGCCTACCCCTTTCTTCTATATTCTAGAGAAGAGCTCGACGGTGGCTTCGGACCCCGTTTCCCTTCCGCCGGCGGGTCATCGCGCCAATCGAATCCAAATTTTATTGAAAAACCGTAGTAACCGCGATAAAAATATGTTTTTTCCTTAAAAATTCGGTGAACGGAACCGTCGAATCAAATGATCTATATCCTATGTGGGCATATGACTGTTGTCGACCATTGGAGATATTGACGGTCGACATTATTTCGTAGCGCATGCCCGAGGCAAGAAAGTCACTCATCGCTCCGCCGACTACTATCCTCATAACACTCTGCACCTTGAACCGGGAAGACTAACGCACGACTTTTAACTTTGTTTTCTATCCACATGACATATTGAACACACTGGGCCAATATATAAACGCTCATAAATGTATGGACACACAGGTGAATACGATGAACAGCGAAAATATGAGAGAGACTTATAGGAAGGTAGGAAAAAAACAGACAAACTTTTCTCGCTTTTTTCCAAATGTTTTCTTTTTTTATCTAGGGGTCTATCTCTACATTGAAATAGATTTTCTGCTCGCGGTGTAACAACTCCTGGAGCTGTTTCTAAAGACAAAGTTAGCAACAGCAGGTCATGGCGAAAGTTATCGTCGTCGGCAATATTCGTGTCATCGCCTTCATCACTTATACGTTAAGTCAACCAAAGGGCCATTGCGAGCAAGTATCTCGGTCTCGCGAGTTCCTGGCATGGCCGCAAAGTTTTGACTGAAGGGCGCCACTGCGCGGGCCCTCTCGCGATGCCGGAGCACAGCGCCCTCTGGGCGAGACCAGGAACTCGAAGCAACTGGTGACATGATTCGAGCCGGTGGTACGGGTTTATCTGCTTGGTCCACAGTCATCACTACTTGCCCTCCCTTTTCCATTCCGTCCTTCATTGGGCTTGATGCGAGTGGGCGCTTTATGCACGTAGGTGTATTGAAGCCGATGGGTTGATTGACAAAGAAAACGTGGGCCGGTAGCCAATCACATCATCCAGCATTATTACAAACATCATTTGTTACGAGTACGATTATCATCTCGTTTTGGCTAGCGAATATTCTCGTTATGAATTACTATTATTTCGCGTAGTTAAAAGTTAGGGTATAATGAAGCTTAGTTTTAACGTAGTCTTTATAGAAAGTTCATTATTATTAGTCGGCTGACTGAAATAACAGTTATTCAAAAGAAATTCCTTTGACAATTGCAACTTCGTTTTCTATAAAGAGACGCCGGTAACACCGCAGCTCAAAAGCCTTCGACGAGCACCGGAATAAAAAGGCTTAAGTCCTAAAAAGGTAATACAAAAAAATAAAGCTTCCTGTTTTATGGGCGACCGCTGTTTGGTATATTGCTGATGAAGTTGCATCTATTGCATACATGACTGACGTAATGTATGCAATAGATGAGCAGTTAAGCTCTGCGTACCGAATTCCTATTCGTGCGGTGCTGAAGTACACAGTTGGGTCTAGGTGCATGCACATTTGTACTTTTTATATTATTATTAGATAGATTAGAAGATATTAGATGTTCGACGTCTCCCCGGGAATATGCTGCTTAGCAAACATCCCTTGTACAGAAAGCTGATACCATAATTAAGTTCACTTGCTTATTTTGCACGTGGTCAGTCTGGGCGATCGGCTTAAATTCCCTGAGAGTGTTCCCGCAATGGCTGTATCATTAAATAATAGATAACCGTTCGGATAGAAATGGGCCTATTTTATCACTAACTAGCCAGTGGTAGAAAAGGCCTTCTTCACACTAGGCACCGTATAATACATAGGATGTAACGTTTAAGTTGGGGAAACTCTAATGGCTTGTCCGTCGTTCATCCCCTAGTCCTGCTGCCAGACGAAAGCCAGTTCTTCATAGAATACAACAACGGGTTTGGCAACAGTGCGTCGTTTTCAGAATTCGCCAATATCAGTTATTACCCGATTTCTTCGCGCTGGGCGAAGCGCTAACAAGACTGACAAATTTTTTTTTTTTTTTTTAATTAAGATTCTGTTTTATGACCAGTTTTCATGCGGCTTCTGAAGAATCCGAGAAAAATTGCCATAACGCAGAAGTTAAAGGGGAACTGTGAGACCCATCGTCAAATTCCTGAACAAACCAACTAATGTTCATTGTTGCCGATATCCTTCTTCAGGGCCTGCGCGACGTCTGGATCACTAGGAAAGAGAATTGCCAGTTGAAAAGTAACCCTTGGCACTCTTTGTTATTCAAGGTACATATTTATCGAATGGTCTTGCGTATAAATGGTGAGTATATAACTCGCTAACTATGGTCAGTAACGCAGTCGATTGCCTCAGACGGGGTCATCACTTTAAAGCTAAAGTCGGTATGCGTCACTTCATTTAAGGAACATAGTGATTGGAAGAAGGGCTTGAAAACCGACTTACGTTATACGTATTGCCGTATTCAGTGAATGATTACTGATGAGACAAGCTCTATGTTTGTCTCTAAAAGAATTCTTTTTTGCGTCTGCCCGTTGCCTTTGTCGTAGATGAATGCGCCTGTTCGGTGGCGGCAGGTTGATCACATTGTTTGTTATAAACTGATGCAACTTTTGGCAGAGAAGACGGAAAATTTAAGTTACCATGGTAAAATTTCGTTTTCAAATTAGCACGGTTGTACGCCAAAGGCATTGTGTTCGTAGGCAGACGATTGCCGGATAGTTGATGGCAACATCAAAGCAGTACACGGGGTTTTGGGAAAATTTGCGGGAAACTGTAGTAAATGTCGATTATTTGAAACTTTGTTTCAAATTATCCTAAATTTTAGCGTAAATCGCCGACGATACCTGAGGTTAGCATCGCGTGCCAGATTCTAGCGAGAGAGTTACAGGACCGTTACGAACATAATAAAAAAGATAGATGATACGTCAACTAGCATTGTTATATTTACCTATATGTGTTTTTCATGCTACTGTGATAGGAACAGTCATTGGCATTGGGGATGAAAATACCATAACTGACGTAAAGTTCAGTCCACCAGCAGCAAGTGAGGAGACGCTTCAAATGGGTACTTCTTAGCAGCGCTACCAAACCCTCCAAGATAAAATAGCTAATACTAAGATGAAATGGTAGATAATTATAAAGCAGAAACTGTATACCTTAATAGATTGTCCTGTGACAATTACAACATTCGATGCGCATTTGCGTATGTACCTAACTGTTGGCTGACAAATAACAGACCCTCTAACTTAGGCCAAGCTACGCTCTGTCAGCAAGGACTCTTCTAGAGGATGAATATTCTCTATTAGAAGAATGGCTTACGCTTTACATAGTCCAACAATATCGATCGTTGTTAGTATTAATTAGTTGAATTTTTCCGAGGTGCGTATCCGGTTAAATTTACCAACTTCGTAACATAGGGCGTCCCAAATTTTTAACATAGTAATTCTGTTAAAGCCACAATAAGAGCCACGATGAACTTCTTACATAGACCACGAGGTTTAGCTAAGAAATTACAGTCCGACGTTGCTTATATATATGTACCATAAATCTCACTCGATGAGAAATGTAGCTTGTACGATGGCAGGGGCTCATTAATAGAAACGTTATACAGGTCCAGTGGGTTAAGCCCCACGGGGCATTACAGTTGTTTGGCACTGTCTTTTTTTAAGCAAATGTTCTTTTTCGTTAGCTCATTACGTATACATATAATGTAATATATGTTTAGGGCAATGTTATAGCTCGTTTGCTTTTCCATCTTAAACGTGTCGCTTGAAACGGTTAATGGTGGTCATTTCTTTAAAAGTCCTCATATGCGCCTAAGGCAAAGGATGAAGAAGACAATACGAATGTAGTTCGAACGTTGGGAATGTACTAGACCCTCCAATGCAGTACCCTCTTCTCGAAGCCCGGTAGTGCATAGGCCTAACAAAAACATATTTTACACATCGCTTGAGTCAACCTTAGGATGTACATATGAACTATCGGCTCGAATCTACACATATTGAACGAAAAAAGGTCTTCAGAAAGCCGTTAATATAGATTCGATCTCGCGACCTGTAATTGGTATTTAACAGCAAAGCGCATGTATATTAAGAGTAGATTTTGTAGTATTTAGCACAGTATATCGTGGTTCTAGAAGTTTGTCAGATCAAAACCATTTTCCCTCGAAAACGACAAGGTATTCGCTCTATTTCTATAAGCGTTTTCTATGACCGAGTGTTATATATAGTATTATCATTGGGAGGCCTTGTTTTTCCAGTCATTTCACGTGTTCGATCGCTGTGCGATGCAAGATCTCTACGAAAGGCTCGAGGTACTTTGGTTTCTTGCCTTACTCCATCTAATGCTGCATCCACGAATGCATCAGTCCAATTCTAAAATTCGTAATCCTAACAAAGCTAATATGTTACGCGGCAGATTTGTATCTCCGATGACTTGAAATTTATAATAAAAACAATTTTACGAAAAAGCGTTATTGAAAACAAATAGCATGGGACCTTCGTTCGATAAGCTTAGAGTAATTAGTTATCAGACCTATTCTCCTATGGCCCGTGGAACAGTTCTCACTATCGAATTTTCGAACCTATGCTAAATAAACATTAAGCAGCTGGCAATATACTGTACCCACAACTTAATAAGATAAATGAGCGAATATTTAACTGACTTTAGTTCGATGCCGTAGAATAGACGACGTAAGTTAAAGCGAAAGTTGAAAACACGCTTAAACGTCGACCGTTACAAGTCAAACTAAAGAAAGATGCGTAGCTGAGCTGCGACCTTGAATCTGAATCCTTTCTTTAGCATTAACTTTTTCGCCAAAGTTCATTCTGTTAAAGATGCTGCCAGTGATACGAGTTTTAATCTGTCTACGCCTCGACCCGTAATGCCTCGCCTAGTGAAATGGCGTGTAATATGTAAGTATATTTGAATACGTGAATAAGTTTTATTTATCTAAAAGCATGCGCGTCATACCCTTAACCATGTTCCGCTTAGTCAAATGACCCTAGTATTATTATATAAGTGTTAGCCATAAACAAAACGTTGCTGGCTGCCGGCTAACGGACGACAGGTCCCTTTGTCTGTTAGGATCATCGATCGGGAGCCTAGCCGAATACATCGTCTATGTCCGTTGATGCATTTTTTTTCAGCAATGTCGACGTGAGCATAACGGAAAAGGACTTGATTATTAGGACTGTGGGAGAAATTGACCCAGCGCACCCACAGATTTCACTACAGCTGAGTGAACGTTGAAGTTTTTACTAAGGGGTCGACCGGTTACTAGAGCGGCTGCTGCACCTACCCCATAGCCGGACCCATGCCACCGCCAAGCAATAAAGCCATCTGTTTAAACATGGGCTCATATGGATCAAGCGTGTACAACAAAGGACGTCCTTTTGCACAATACTAGCGATTGGCGTCTCGAGTAAAGGACGCATGATGATATATCATCTGCCGCTAGCGACACATTCGTAATGGGGGCACGATCGTAACTTCGACTTGCAAGTCGTAGATTGCGTAATCTACTATTTGTATACACGTTTCTAGTGAAATATCTACATTTGTTTCTACCTATATCAAAAATTCGATTCAGCCTTGGCCGAGTAGACTGAGATTAAGTTCGCACTAAATCCACTAAATTACTCTATACGCATTCAAAAGAATCAAATTTGAGATCTCACCTCGTAAATACCCCTATAATTTCGAGTGTTGAAACTTGCCTTAGCGAAGCATCATGTGTGCTTTATGCTATGAATCGAGCGTTTGCAATCAAAGCATTAAGCAGTATTACATACTGCTCATTACAGGGACACGATTTTTAACTTTAAGTTAAAAGACGACTAAGTAGCACAAGCAGGTGAGGTTCACTCTTTAAAATACATGTATTGACGTCACATGCAGGACTTCGTAAAGTACGTTCGTTGTGTCGTAATTACTATAATTAGACCTGATGCATTTGAAACAAACTTGTCCTGAACGAACTTCCTGGCAGCTCCTATTCTAAACTTAAGCAAAACAATTGTGTTGACATTCGTCTATAAACCGCGTTTCTATATTTATTAACTCATCTTTCAGAAGATGATGATAACCAATTCTGTTTATCCAGCCAATGATACCATGTAGCGGACGACATAACATACTTGAACAACGATTGATATTTCTGAGCTTTAAATCCATCATTGTGATTACCTTCATTATCATCGTATGTTGTCTTAACAGCGGCTAACCAATGCAGTACATTTCACCCGAGATTTTTATCGATTACAATATAATCGATAGAAATAAGATACGGAAAAAGTACTGCGGGAAGACACGACGTATCTTCTTCTATTACCTTTGCAATACATTTTATTGAATAAAATAATTTGTTATTTAAAGAAGAGCAAAAAGCAAATACAAGCCGATACAGATCCAGGCGCGGTCCAGTACGCCTATGCGTCTGCATAAAGATGAACCTGATGCGATCCATCGTTGAACAATTTGGCACTACGACAAGGTATTTGCTATAACACGTGACAAACATATTATGGTATATGAGTTAATATTTGTCAGCGCTTTTTACCAGCATATAGACTTTAGCCTGTTCACTATCTGATTACCAGCAAAACATGCCCAACTGGGCTGTCGTCCTCACGTGAACCCTTCATTTATACATTGTCGCCTTTCGATCTCAGCATAAGTATCTGGCATGCTTCGACTACATCGACATACATGAAGTCACGCAAAGTGCAAATGAAGCCATTCAACAGATTTGTCGCTAGTGCAAGGCGCTCTCTAGAGAGGTCGCTGCTTTCGTAAAATACGCAACGTTTAACGTATCTATTGGGTCAAATGATTAGCATTAGTGTACATGGGTTTAGATCTCGCGCACTGGGTTTGCTACTGCTGCTGCTGCTGCTGCTGCTATTCGCTGTTCGATGTTTCCGGAGAAAAACGCAATGCTTATGCACAGAGTATATAGAATGAAGGCGGTTGAGTTATAGGTAGCCAACTCTTTTGGCTGTAAAGTTAGGTGCTTTGGTAGCGGCAATCGACAAATACGGACTGCAGTAGCTAATGCTGAGTATTTAATGTTCCACACTATAACTAGCCGAGATCTTTGTACCGTGTGCTCATTGCTTTGCCATCGCCTATCAAAAGACCTCGAGCGCTTTGTTTATAAAGCTCGTAAATCTAGCCCGAACCTGCTAGCTAGCCTTTGCATACACGAAAGAGAAAAGCTATGCGGAGTGAGAAAAATTGGGTGTCTCGATCAGGAGCGAATAGCTAAACGCCCATTGGGGACGAATACCAAGGGCGGTCTGTACAACAAGTACGATTTGTACAGCGATCGACTCGAAATCGAGTTTGCTCTGCTTCAAATTTTAGTACACTGAATAAACGCGAAAGGCAGAGGATAGGTTTCTAGGTCTTTTTCATCCCTTCATATAGGCATATCAGCATAAAACGATACACTGAATATGCAAGAGAGATTTAGATATATTTCCAAGAGCTGCGTGTTGTCGGCAATTTCATGTTATAGACTCATCACAGATCTCGTTTATTGAAAAAGAAAATGATGCAATATTATGCTTTTTTAATGGGTTTGACAACTTCATCACTACCTAGAAAGACTGAAATGGCACAAAGGGGAAAGACTAAAGGGTTAATGCATCATTCGGGTCCTAACGGGCTGGACATTTAATAGAACCTATGTGCTCATACTTTATCCAGCAACGCATTAGCAACCTCCTTGAAACTTTGTATTTGACAACGAGATAATATAATAATAATAATAATTTTCAGCTGCTTTATAAAGAATATTTATTATTTAATTAAAGTGTCAAGCTGTGACCTCATAAAAATATTTTAACTGAGGACTTTCATTGACTAAAATGAGGAACGATCCAATTTAACGCGATACGGTTGGTGTACTACTACTACTACTACTGATCTGCTAAAACCAAATATCAACTAGAATTGTATCAGGAATATCGTGTTTTCCTTTAAATAACTCCACAACATTCAGACTTGTATTATGCTTTATCGTAATCACTTTAAAAGCCGCTCTATCTTTGCTTTGATAATGGCAGCAGGTGTGGTTTTGAATCAAAATTGTACGCTTCGCTTACAAGCACAGCTTGAAGCTGTCGAAAAATATTAGAGATGAAAAAAACAAAAGTAATAATTTATGCAAGTGTACAGGTTTAGGAACCTGAAACGAATAGGAATTCTCAGCAATAGCCTGAATGAAGGTTGCAGTCAAATTATCTATTTGTCAGGACATGAAAACTATTTTATTTGAATGCTTGACAGAAAGACATTGTTCTTATTCTTAGGCCTAAACATATATTTAGAAAATTATTGCGCATCATCGTAAAGCGTCGCTGAAGAAGAAGAAAAAATTAAATAACAAGAAGGGATACTCACGCAACATCGCCCATGTTGATTCCCTTTAAACGCGAGTGTAGCAGTGCACATGTTTTGTGGTCCAGAGTGTTGACGGCTCGTCGCCGGCTCATCGTCGTTCTCGGTGGCAGATCGGGCACCGAAAGACGTGTTGGAGGGGTAGTTCTTCTTAAGCCTACTGGCGTACGTCGAATTGGTGTTTCCAGTGGATCGGGGCTTCCCGAAATACCGCTGCCGGTAGAACCGCTGTCTTCGTCGCTTACTTTGCCAGGTGAATCAGGGGCGTAACCCTGTTGTGAGCTCAACATTGCTGGACGTTGGTTATCCGGCTTGTTTCGATCTTTCGATGGCCCTGCTTCTCTAGCTTCTGTTGGGGTAATATAATCATGCAGCGGATCTTGAGTACGACCGTGTGGGTCTCCATCTTGACTACAATTTTCGTTAACCTCTTGAGGTGGAGCTAGGCTATTTCGCCTACACTTATCACTTGATAAGGGCGTCACACAAGGTGACGAGGCTCGACGCCGAACGATGTGTCGACTGCCTGTTGCGCCAATCATAATGAATCTAATAAGGTTTTATATAAATGTACATGAACCCTTGTTATTTACTTCCTCTCCTTCTCTCTATCCCTCTCTCCCGCCTGTATCTAGTTTTCGTCTGTTTCGTTTAGGGTTTTATCCCACTTTATGATGCACTAGGGATTGCTTTGTCGAAAAAACAACCGGTTTATGGTCTGCTGCCCTGTTTGGCTGCGAGAAGGTAGCCAAATGCCCGGCAATCGGTCGTGGTATAAGGTTAGGCAGCCGGTGGCTCAGTTTGTTCGAACACTATTTTTTTCTATTAAAAACCATCATCAGTGTAAACACTATTAATAGTTGTAAGATTTCAAGTGGTCTATGACGCATACTTATCCATGACTATCTTTGCTTTTGAACATGTCAGCCATAGTGCTTGATTGAAGACGTTTGCTGGTATACGAACTTTCGAAGGTTAATAGGAGATGCATAATGGTCTGACTAACTTCGTCTATGAGTCCCTTGAAGATCGGCGGCTTTATTTATGCGGCTTCAGAATGCACAGTTGGACAGGCTACAACATCAAAATATTATTGTATATATGCATGTATATACACACGGTTGTAAATACAACGATTACAATCATAGCTGAACCATGAGCTGAACTAAAAGCGTAAGGTATCAGACCACCGACGTTCAAATAGATCCAAGGCGGTTTAGATTACAGCTTTATATTTGTCTTGTTCACCAGTTAACAGACACACACATATATCTTCATCGTCGAATGTTCGAAATAGAAGAGCGTTGTCTTCTTCACATTGCTTGTTTTATGTATAATAGGCTTCTCCGCAGACTTTCATGGCATTTTTATAACAAAAACACTTTCGTTCTTATTCTAATCGTAATAAAGCTGGCGAGACACCCTGACCATAAGCACAAAACTGAGACATTGTTATAGTTGGCAGGTTCAGAGCTAAGTCTACTGCCGGACTCAAGTTGATTTCGTCGGCAGCTACTTCCATAAACCGTCACATGGCAGGGTCACCCAGAGCAGAACAAAAAACGACCTTCTTTTGAGGCGCGCTCTTTAGCATGGCATTGTACTTTTTACACAGCCATGTCCTGGGCATCATATTCCGCTAAATGATTTTGCTACTAACATTTCACTATATGGGGCCATTGATACATAATTTTCAAGCTTTATCGAAAAATCGTGGCAACGGCAGTGTTTGCAGCATCCCACAGAGGCTGCTTGCGTACTTGCACGACCCAAGCCACCATATTGTTGTTGACCTGTCACACCTAATAATACGATCAGGATTATCGACAGGAACGCGTTGCGCAATCTCCCCGAATAGCAGTGTCTGCAGGCACTTTATTCTTAACATTCTTCGGCCTCTACAGACTCGTCACCGATAGTTATAACCGTTATAGCAGACGCGTCGCGTAGCACCGGCAATTTTTCACAATCCGGGGCTAATGTTGTCTTACTGCTATATGATAATAGAAGTCTAGCTATTAGCAAAGCTACTGGATCCGAAGTTTTGTGGCTGGTCCGTAAGGAGAATTGCATGGTGACAGCGACAAACAGAACTGCCAGCATCGTATCTCAAGCCATTGTCCACTTGGTTAATGATACAGCTGGTCTCTGCGTAACAAGACGCCCTCAATCAGCCCGTTTCGCTTCAGCATTAGCCATCACGAAGCAAAGTAGTACTCGGCATCAATTCTGGGACCGGAACGTGAGGAGCCGACGGACCACCTGTAACGAATAAGGTTCATCTCTATTAGGAGAGTTCGAAAGTGGCTTAGCCGGTGGCTGCTAATCAGTGTACTTCCAACACGAATATGTATGTGTATACAAGTTAATATGCTAACTTGTAATGCTCTCTATTCGGTAGACCGAAAAGACGTGATACACTTTGAGATTTCATTTGATAATTGACAGATCTGATCTTATAAGGGATAAGGTGAGATAAAATATTGCATTGGAGAACTGTCGCGTGAATTCTGGTAGGGCAACCAGCATGTTGATTTGTGGTAACTTTTATGTGAACATGTCTACACAGAAACTGCATATAAAGAGAGGTGAATCACGAAAAAAAAGCACAGGAATTATGGATGCTATTCTTGTATGATTATATCAGTCATCTTATAAACGTATCTGAAGGTGACAATAGCCTGTCAAGAAAACCTTGTCGATTTCTGCATTGAAACCGGCTTTTTATTTTGTTTATGTCTCATGCGTAAAGAAATACGCAAGCGTCTTATCTCCTTTGTTACTGCGTGGCAAAGCAGTATCTGCGCCGGTTGTGTAAACGTTTTTTAGTCGGAGGTTTTGAATAGAAATTGACGCATCAGAAGCTTTTCGGTAGTTCGCAAACTCGAAATAGTATATTTATAAAATTCTACGATATAAATGCATGTAAAAAGCCGGTAGAGGTCTGTTGGTTTTCAGAGTTCTGTGTTGCTTCAAGGTTTATCGATTTCACAGATAAAAAGACGTCTGGCTCTCAATTGAATTTCGTTTTGCTGTCGGCTTCAAATGCAAACCGCATATTGTGATACCGCTTCGATCTTTCAATATAGCATAACATAACGTTGCAAATATTCAAGCTAACATAGATAGTCACCAACGAGTACTGACCACAAGATTTTGCTGAAATATGACGGGGTACAAATAGGGGCCAATCTGATAAAGTGCCTCTTCGAGAGATGACGAGTCTGCTGGTTTCTCAAGAAGCGATATGCGCTATGCGAAAAATGATATGAGTTTTCACTTACGGAAATTTATGACAGGCAGTACAAAGCAATAAGTATACGCCGTTTTTGTGCCCTACGAATTTTGCGCCCGAAGGGCTTAGATAAATCGTAGCTTACAATTGGCATAGTAAACATCGGCTCTCGCTATGAGTTTTTTCAGTAAGAGTATTATTAATTATGTGGCGGTGCAGAACCAATATTGTGTCGTTACATAATGTTATTCGATTTGAGCTTGTTTGCTACGAAAGTAGCTACCATGTTTCGAAAAATGTTTTAGCCTAGCAGTACCTAGCCTCCTATCCTGGATAACGTGTGCAGGACATCCTTATCTTACGTCTTAGCCAAATAAACACTCACTTTTTCCACCTTTCTCTACCTGTTAATAAGCAACTAGTTTTTCAAATTAGAAAATGCAGGCTATCTAATATTAAGTAATCCAATCGGCCCGTACGTATAATAAGCATATTATCATTAGTTTCGGTTTTCACCTTTCCGGTGAAGAGGTTTTCGAAGTCCTTCAGACGGTTGCCTATACCAAATATAAGTGTCATCTATTTATGCATAGCGGCCGTATGAAAACTGATAACGAAAACAAAAAAAATCATCCTATTTTCTTCATAACGAAGCAAAAAAGACATTCCATCTAACTCTACTGCAAGCCGATATGCAATAGCGCCCACAGCTTGTTTACGTTCTATTACAAGGAAAGTACTGGAACTCACAGAAACGCAAGCAAATAAATACAGTTCCAAAACTTTTTATAGTTGTATAATAATAATTATGTGTCGCCTAAGTAGGCTTAGGTACAATGAACAAATAAATGACGATTTTTGTTAACCTCTACCCTAAACCCGTTCTTTCGTGCGGTTTTTGCCACAATTATAATCTATTCACAGCCTCGTAGTAACGTGGTAGTGAAAGCGAGTAGTAGACCCATTGTGTGCGAACTAACCACTGGTCGCCTCGCTAGTTCCCTTTCTTGCCCAAGCGCAGCTATAAGGTAGGAGTAGGTCCTGAAGTAAGCTTGTCCTGCATGTCACTTGGCTAGAGAAAGGGCTAGTGGAAATGAAGCTAGACTAGGTTTGCTAAGGTGCACATGCAACTTAATCTTCTCTGTAGATTTGGTTTGGGAACCGGATGTCAGACTACTTAACGCGCGATACCTGTGGCGCCACCGGTGGCTGAGGTTGAAATCTAGCGCTCGCACCAACTTTGTACCTTAGTCAACAGAGGGCGCTCCAAATGGTTTTCATGAAGCTCGACAGTTAATACACTACTGGGTGAAAATGTACTTTTTTTTAACGAGGTTCACATCGTATTGCGAAAACGCTTAAACTTTTAATAAGACTAAGTGGTATGCGGTTACGTGACTTCAGATCGTCGTGCTTTGTCCTATGCTTTTTAAAGCCTAATATTAAAACAACTACTTGGCTTTTGAGTGGATAGACGTTCGCTGGAACTCCGTAACAGATTATACTAACAAACGCGATAACCCTTTTCCCGGGTGACAACCTGAAAGGAATACACAGGTTGCCTTCCGCACAACTCGAAGCAGTCATTTCTTGGACCTGGACGCCCTACTTTACCGCCTGTTAGTCGTTACATATGACTATTTTAGAGGTTTGGATACGTTCAGCACGCTCGCTTGCTTGCACACAGCAATATATGAAGCACCCCTGACCTGAATGTGACTAAAGTAATGTTGAAGGAACATTTACATGCCGGAAACACAAATAGGCTGACAGGACGTTCTTACACCGCGCGAAGAAATAGCTTTGATGATAGTGCACAAGTTCGCTAAACTTCACCTAATTTGCCAACATTAAACAACCAACGGAAAGCAATGAAAATTAATTTAACCTTACAGAAAAAAAAGCTTTACTTCATTCATTAATTCACGTTGTTATGAGTATTCCAAAACTCTGTTTGTAAATGCAGAAACGGCCTAACCTAAGGAGAGGTCGTGACATTTATATTTGGAAAATTCATGTAACTAGACGCATACTACGATTCATTCACATTTGTTACAAATAAAAATGGTCAGGTATATACAGACATACATAATAGATGATTGCACAGAAGACCAAATATGTCTCGCAATAATTGTTCAAACTCTCGATAATTGTTCAAGGAATCGAATTAGTGAAGCTGACATGGACTTTGATTTGAGTCAGAGCATTTAAACTGTGTTCCAGTGCGATCATACCGAGCAAACAATACTACAGCAGTGTGGTAAACGATCAGATCTCATAGTAGAGTTTGAAAATTGGAAACGATACATGGTAAAGTAATCAATGAACAGTCGACAAAGATTATGTCGCGCTCACGGCAAAGCTCATAAACATCACCTTCATAAATTCTAGGTATAGGTTTTAAAATCTAGATTAATATAAATATACTACTTTGTGGTCGGATAGTGTGCATTGATGATGCAAATCGGTGAAAGTCTTCAATCGAAAAAGTATTTTACACAAACAAACAACTTCTGCTATTTCTGATCGATCTGAGAAATGTCCCACTTGATAATAACAGTAGCCCACAGTAACGTTTACTTCAGCATCTGTTAGTTCTAGGCAGATTGTTCCCATATACCCACTTACAATTAGTTCTAATGCAAATTATGAGACGATTAAGCGGCCGATGGAAATGGCAAGCTTGCTACTATCTAAAGTGGACGATTACTTCGGAAAATAATAGTTCGCTACAACCTGTCTAAAGTTTTTCTGCTAGCTTTTTTTGAGCCTACGAACAAACAATCCAGCGAGAGCCATTCAGATGTCGAAATTTTGTCCTGTTACTTTCCAGGCCTGTAGCTCAGTGTAATGAGCCTCAAACAACGCCCGGTATATTTGGAGTAAGTACGTATTTTTTTGTGCTTCGTTAGCGCTTAAGGCTTTTCGCAGACATTCTGTCAGAAGTGAATGAATTTCCGCCCCTTCTAGAGGCCAATCAGTAAACGAAGACGTCGTTTGTTCTCACATAGTCATGCGAAATAAATTGAACTATATTTATCTATCGATAAGTATTTATGACCTATCTATCTTTTTGCATTGCTAGGTTCTGGTATACGCTAATTTTTTTCAGCACTTTTAGGAAATGGCTACGCCCACTTTGCCAGCTGTCTTACGCATACTCTCTTTACGTCAGAAGTTTTATACGTCTACAGGAAGCCGTGGCGTCGGCTATAAACATCAAGTGGAAGCATTTAGTAAAAATGAATTACGGTATTAAGGGTTCGAGAGTTATGCTTAAGGTAAGGCAGCGTATCTAAAGTTTGTATGAATTAGAAGAAGAAAATATCAAGTTCTCCTTGAAGTCGATTTTAACGATAGTAGACCATCGAAGCTAACTGTCGTTACTTATATTACAGAGGCATTGTTTAATGGATTACAAATCGGAGCGGGTATAAACCTTGTACCTGAATGGAAATTTCTCTTTTGCATTAACCATTGGATGATAAGCGTTTTCAACAACTGCTCCTAGTTGCCACCTAGTTATTAAGGAATTAAAGATGCAGCAACCGGAGTTCAATAATGACGGTGTGCCCTTTAAATCCGTTTTGACTAGATTTCCATAATTTTTCCTCACGCCTCATTGTTATCTATTATATGTTGCGCTACAAGGATCTATCGTACAATAGCTAGCTTCAAAAATAGATTTCCACCCTATATGACCTAATGGTGTACATCGCCATATACTCAGTGCTAGCGCTGTTACATAGCTTACAGCTTTTAACTTAGATTCAGCAAGTGGTGCCTCGAAAGCGGCCAGAAAGATAGGACACTTCCATTAATTAGCAATGTGTTTCCCGAAATAATAATCATTGTCGGTGCGCTCCTATCTACGATTGCTGCCTTTCACGAACCGTGCTTGCGCCTGGCTCCATCAATATGTGTAGACGTATGCTACGAAGATCATTCGGATTGCATATGTAGGCGAACACTTGTTACTCTGGTATCACTTTAAACAGGTCTTTCGTGAGATCGCCTTTGCGTAATGTAGTGTGAATCGAGAGTCCGAGAGTAACGCACGTAGTACCAGATGGTATTTCTAATTTGTGTTTGAGTAATTTATGTAAGGTACGTAATTTGTCTACAGTAAGCAGAATAAATAGCGTCTAGAATTAGCATGCAGATGCCGGGTCTTCGTTTACGTTGTATGCCTCCGGATAAGGTTGGCCGTTGCGATTTATGGAGCGGTAGGCTAAATTGCCGGAAAGTGTGAGAATCGATGGTAGAGCATTCGAAAACTCATTTTGTGAAAGAAAATGAATTGGTATAGTTGTGACTACGAAACCTAAAATGTCGCCGCTATGACAAAAGTATGAACAAGTGTTTTGCTGTATCTGCTCAGTATTCTGATTACATAGACGTACGATTTGAGGGCAGCGTAAACATAATAAACTTATTTCTTGTTTCGTCCGAGCTATGCATCTTGAGTCCAGCTGGCACGTTGTTATTTTTCAAAACATAGAAGAGCGTATTTTTCGACGGACCCCGTTTTCGGTTGTGTCAAATCAAACGGCCCGCAGGACTGCGCCGCATGAACAGAAAAAAGATAGGTCTCGAAGACAAGTACGATCTGGGCATCGTTGTCATTATTATCCAGTTACAGTCAGCGTAGGCGATTAAGACGGATATTAAAAAATTAGCTGCTGAAATTAATCGGAACCAGTCAAGCAGTACAACCGGAGCTAACACTCAAAAGCCGCTTATCACTTGAGACGTATCGATATTTTCTTGCTGGGTCCGATGAAAGTTATTCGTGAAGCTACTACAGACTTGAGTCTTGAGATTTTCCTTTATTAAAATCGGAAGTAGTGAGTGGGTGCCAGGGGTAATGTGCGAAACGCGACAATTAGTAGTGGTGCATGATAACGGAGATCCGACGAGCCCTGTGAACATGTATAGTTTTCCATGACATTTTTCACAAAGCCTCGTTCACGGAAATGCGCTATTAGGACGTCGTAGGCAAAGTGGAAAGGCGAGTCGGACCTCTCGTAAAAATGGTTTCCATTGATTCGAGTTCAATACACAGAAGAGGTCAGTGACCAATAGAAGTACGTACGTGATATGCACAAAGATAAGCACAATGTTAGACGTGTCTTAGTTCTAAGACCTTTTGTACTTCGGTCTTTGCATAGGCTTTGAAATTATATAAGCCCGACGGAACTATCAACTGAAAGCACGTTAACGAGGAGCTAAATATTTAATGGTTATAAACATTTGTATGAACGGCTATAGGCTACAATCTGATTGAAGCTAAAGTATGCTTTCTATAGTATAAATTTGCTTGTCATACAAATTCATCAGAGTTGTAAAATGTGGTGCATATTGCAGTGACTGCAGATGGCTCATGATGTCATTTTTATTGGCCATATATCTCGACAGATCATTGCTGATTTTTGGTCCTTGTCGTAGGTGTGAATGGGACCTAAATTAGGTGTGGTCAAAAAATAGTCCGTATCTATGTTATTCTTGCCGCATCTAGTACACCCTATTGTGTTGATAATGAGGATCCTTGACGAAGAAATTTATCCATACGCTCTAAACGCTGTAGTCGAATAAAGTACATCTCTAAATATTTTTGTCACCTCTTGAATATGAACGTTTCCTTCCATTTAGATGAAAACAATCGAACATGATAGAGTTATTGGCTTTTATTTACTACCTTGTTTGCTGTTTGGCAACTTTGGGTTAGGTGGAGATTTCATATTCGTAAAAATGAACAAGTTAGAAACAAGTCGATTACCAAATAGAGCTCTGAAACAAACATTTTCGGTTTTCTGCCTCGTTCAACGATCTTCAGCTAACTGTGTAGATTTCTTGTACATACAATCAAAACATCGCATCTGACTTTTTATGATTGTTTATGCTAATGGTGGTACGGACGCATAGTTAGACACGTGTTCAACTTCGTAAACCGACGATGTCAGCTAAGTAGACAGACTTACCTAGGTATTGGCTCTGAGCTGCCGTGCTTATGAACTGAACCGCGGATATTGTGGCTGAAGCTGCTTTGAACGGTAAGTCGGAGAAATCGCGGACTCGCAGTAAAATAAACTATATACACAGGCATCACCGTCGAACGATCTCATAACAGTACGTAGTGTCGTTAATTATCATTTCTTTTCCGTTGGCAGACCGATACATGTTTCTTACACAGCTAGCAGACTGGACCCCTTCTTCTGCTTTCAGCCTCCAGTGAAAATAATTAAAAGGAGATCAATAATTTCTTAGCAAAGGGTGAGTACTGCATTTTTTGCTGCCAGTTGTTTTTTTCCTGATTTTTTAATAGAGTATGGAGCGATACAATAAGAGCTTGACTAGCATGTAATGACTATGGAGGGAAAATCAGCAATCATAATGTAACAAACGATAGGTAGTTGACTACTTTAACCATTATGGCAGCGGGAATAAGTATAGCGATAAAATTATCCATTTTGTACTGGCCAAGCTTCAATAAGCATAATCCTTGCATGTATTGCGAGCTATTATAAACTTATTTCAGCAGTAAGGAATATATAACCCAAATAAAATCAGACCCATTTACGTGACCCGCCCTATATTTATGTATGAATATTGCACGAAATAGCAAACAAATATTGATTATAGCTTGTAGTAAGCGAAACAAAACTATAATTTCGCATTGCCAAAAATGAGTCAAATGAGAAACGTGCTAACTTAAGGCTTCTTTGTACATGCGCAAAGCGAAGTAAAGTCTCTGTAAACCCGAATACTCCGCGGATCACTTGGTCGCAGCGGCTATTGATGATACAGGAGAAACGCATAGTAAAAAGCACTATCTTAGGGGCTTTGGGGCGCAGTTGCCTGTGTTTAAGATACTGTAGTGAACGATAAAATGAACAACATCATATAACAAGCACAATACTATCGAGCTTATGCGTACTTACTGCATTTGGTATATATATATCCCTTGGTATAAAGCGTAACAAATATTAATCTTATATTGAAATGTTTTTGATATTGAGGTTGTGCTTGTACTTCTTAAGATACAAGATCGTGCATTCGAATATCGTTATTTCGGCTTTTGGTGGATGGCTTGTAGTAAGCCATGGGAAAGCAGAAAATTCGAGCAGCTTACAAATAGGGATTTCACCTTGGAACTGCATTGGCGGAAACAGCTCGCCGTGTAAGCCCTATATTCTTTAAAGGTTTTACTACTAAAAATACCGTTAGCTGTTGGGTAAAAAAGAATTGGCAAAAAAAAAAACATTTTGAATTTGAAAATGGGTCTCGTGGAAGAACTCCCGTAAAGGAGAATAACGAAGATCTTGGATCTGTTATATAAGCCATGCCATCACAAAATGCCTGAATATTCGGACTCACGTTTAAACTCAGAGGTAAAAAAATCAGACAAATGTGCGCCGCATGATCTGAGCTGGTATCAAAAAGCAATGCTATAGAAACCTTCGCTTCGTTCTGCTTCCATGTTACAAATTGTGGCCCATCCTTGTAACTTGTAATAAAAAATTGATTCTCTATAACAGTCGCAGACTGTCAGAATGTAATGATGCAATTGAGCCGGCGGGACATTACGCTAAGGCAAATATGCAGCTGCAATAGCTTATTGTATCTCTTTGGCGGTCATATGCAGGTACTATCCTGCAACTCTATCGAGTTTTAGGTTCTTGATCGAGGCTGTCCCCTTGTTAGTTTAGGGGGGTAACGTATTTGCCTGCTAACCTTAGAAACATGTCGGCTGAATCCAGGCAAAGACACCCTTCATGTCGTGCTGGGAGCCGTTTGATGGAATGTCTAATGGCGATGCTGAACGTAAAACTCGAAATAGACAGGTTTGTCGATTAAGGCAAAATGTCGAACACTGACGGAGATAGTGGAGAGATTCCGCATTAGGCAGCCAAAATTAATGAACAAAGATAAGCTCGTGCACATTGCAAGAATCACGGTGCTAAAAATGCAGAAGTCACACTTTGCGTTTTTTTGCTAAGCATCATATTAGCTAGACATTAAGAATATCGACGATTTTCTTTAAAAAATTTAATTACGTCGAAATTGCCCTTGTGGACTTTATAGGCACTTGTATCGTAGTCTCTAGATAGACTGCTAGCTAAGCAAGTTACCATCTAAATGGGAGAAGGTTATAAGTATTGATGGCGTAAACTTTTAAAGAACTTAGTCTGTGAAAAAGGTTAGAATTCAGAGGTAAACTTAGAGAAAAATAAAAATATTTCTAAAAAAAAAATCATTTCCAGCTCTTTTCTATTGGCTTTTTTCTCTACATCCTATATATCCAAGGAACGCAGAATAGTACTTTTCCAAATTTCCCTAATGCTCTTTCATATGCGTGCCAGCCTATGTAACCACATTTGGCGTCTTATCTTAAGAAATGTTGCCCTGTTTATATGGGAGATACAAACAGCTGAGGGCAATTCTCTGAAGTCGAAACGAAGTTCGATAAACTTCCCAACGACGCGGAAGTAAATCATCTATTTTATAACATCGAAGATTTATATGAGCAGGCGGTAAAGCTCTATGCTGAAAGTCAAAAAGGCTATGGCCTTTCATCATTGTATATCTCGTGTCACATATTTCGTAAGCTGTAGATTGTATGTTATCTTGACAACTAAATGAGACGTACATTCTTACTCAGTGCGATGTATAGCCTTTAGTCGTATACCACCATGGTATATTTGTCAGCAGCTGGCCTGGTAAAATACCGATGTACGGGCTTATGACGAACTCCCTGCTACGTTTGTAGCAGTTGTTGGCCGTTGCTTCTTCTTGCAGTACATAACACGCGCGCAATACATCTCCGTTCACCCATCCCAATGCTTGGATCTTGACATGAATGAATATAAGAGCCAATCGAGCGTTGTCCACTGAATAGATAACGCAAAGGAGTCCACAGGTTGAATGCTACAGGATACTAACGGAGGGTCGTATCCAATATAGAACGATTTAGCGTTTATAAACGCAAATGTCTACATACAATTTCGACCATTCGAATGTTTGTCTTTATCTACATAGATTCAGTAGTGCACATAATCTTATTGAATACATTCGTTTCGCAAGGAAGGTCATATTAGACTTGCGGCTCGTGTGTAGGCGCTAATTTTTTTGATTTTAATACTTTTATCACATAAACGCGTAAGTTGGAAGTTACAATTATATTTTTAAAGTGTCAAATGAGCCATGTGTTAGTTTACTCGAAAAATTGGTCTGCTTTATTTATTGGCTCGCTTTTTTTAATTTTTCGTTTGCTATTTGTTATGTTTGGCGTTATATGGTATCCAAAAGTTCTTTGTGCTTTGAAAAATATCGCTTTGTCCAAGTGACAATTTTTCTAACTTGAATTGGGACTTCAAAGATGGGTACGTCGAGTAGAAATAAGTTCGTGACACCCACTTTTCGAGGTCCTAGAGGTGGGGAAACATCTAAAATTTGGTTTGCGTACGGCGAAAAAAAAATTGTTTTCTCTACGGTAAAGACGGTTAAGCCCAATAGTTAAGAGATACGGGCCCACCTAAGAACGATTTTTTTTAAAAGTTTAAAACTCGAAGTCAGTCTTCATGTCTACGGTATGTTCTTCGGGTTAGGGTGCTATGTTTCATCATAGCAAGCCGTTTTTGAGTGGTAATAGTCGTATGTTTGGGATAAATGTTTAGGGTAAAAACTTGTGGCCTGGACAAAACAGGCGGCAACGGCTGGCCAGACAAAAAGCCTTTCTGAGCTATATGATATTAGCCATCAACAAATAAAGAGATGGTAACTCGGTTTCGCTGGATAATGCGTAAGTGCGTTGTTATTCGTAACCACAAGTAACGAGTATGCTACCATGCTAGTTCAAATTTCTGTTAGATATTAATAATTAAACAAAAAAAAAAAAAAAAAGAAGGAAAAATAAAGAATCGAGAAAAGTTATATCTAAAAAAATTGATGACCCTGAGAACCTGTTCGCATAAAATAAACGACTAGTAATAGTACTAAAATACAATAAATAAATTGGAGAATACAGCGTTAAAACATTAAACGAAAACCGTCGAATAATTTAATAAATCACTCCATGTCCTGTCTGTGTAGAAATGAAGAAAACTGAAATAATAAAACCACTCGAAATATTTTCACCCAGTAAATCAAAATAGCAGTAATTGACACGTCTTAGACATAAAACAAAGTTCCCGTTGATATCTTTTCTTTATTAATCATAAACGTCCTTCCTCGAAGAAAGCAATCAACAAAATTGGTACTTTGGAAGTCACTTAACTAGCTCATATTTTGGTCTTCGAAATCGTTACTCATTTACACATTTTCAAAAATATTTGCCCAGGGGCGTTAGAGACGCAGCGCCAAAAGTTCCCTCTTAATCCTAGCGAGCGCTCGCAGATAACGTTTTCAACCACCGGCGCCATTCTCTCACACTAATCAGAGGTTTGTGGATGGGGTATGCCCAAAATCGATGCGGAAAACAATGCGAATACTTCCATGCCATTTTTTAGTAGAAATTGCATGCATGATATCCAATACGTCTAATTGAAGTTCTTTTTACACTAACTTATATTCACTATGGCAACGTCATAGCGTTCGTTGGACGTCCATACAATTGAAAATTACTAGTTTTAGTTAGCGGAACGTGTTATTATTTATTAAGTAGTTATTAACATTTAATCAGTAATTTTTCGACAAATGGCTTTTTTCTTGTTTCACATTTCCTGCCACTACTATAAAGCTGAACGTTACGGAGGGACCTGATTAGATTTGTGCATTGCCGGTAGATAGAACAGCAACACTGGGAAGCGTCAATCAAACTAAATGAACCCTATTTTATCCTACTTTATTATAATATGATCGTACTATGAGCTGCAATTAGAATAGACGAAAATCGAATTGCTCTTAGAGGTCAAATAGCAGGGCATACCTGAAAGTCTTACCCAAACAAAAATCATTTGTGAAAATCTATATAGAATAGAGGCCTATTTATAACTTAGATCTATACATCATACACATCGTATAGACCAAAGATAGTAACTTGAAGCGACGAAGAAAAGAGTGCAGTTCATTTATGTCAATACGCTTATAAAAGGCAAAGAACCAATTGGACTATTCAAAGATCACTTAGATAGATACACTTAATTAGTTGCTATTTATAAATCTTCGTCCATCTCCACTGATAATAGAGATAGAAGCTATCTATTCGGAGTTCAAATAGGATAAGAGAAATGTCTCCGATGATTCATGTAAATTGTCATTCTACTGTACATAACTGCTGTTATCTCTAATTGGCCCAAACGTATGATCAAGTTCTATAAATTATTTATTAGATATTTAGTTTATTCTATAATTGAGAGCTGGTAATTAATCGTAGGGATCCAGTGGGTGCGTTATTTTCAAGGCTCGATTGTCTTTGTTACTGTTTGTTAACTATGGGTGTAATACGGCTTCGTAGTTCGACAATAGCCATACAGCTGATATATTAATGAGTTACCGAAACGCCACATCGAGGTAATTGTACCTTTTTAAACTTAGCCCTACTATCTTAGAAACTTAATTCGACTTAAGAAGACCTGCTTAGTTAGTGACGCTTCCACCTACCCTAAGCTTTTCTTTGATGTTGCTCGACGAGAGCATCGACGTGTTACGTCACATAGCAACCGCTATGTGCAAACAGTAAAACGCGCTTCAATATATAGCTCATACGGATTAAATCAGTGACCGATTCTGACCGCTAACCCCGTGCATGCACTTCTAACCACTCGTTATAAGCACTTCAACTATATTGCGCACTTCGAACGTTTAACTTACCGCCTATACTAATGACTGCGAAAAAGATCGAAGAAGATAAGTATTTCCGAAAGCGGTACGTAACTCATAGAGCACCGCTTTTTATAGAGAATTACGACGGCTTTGAATACACAAACGATCGCTTAAAAGTAAACCACAATTAAAGCCACTTAGGACGGCGACGAGTAGTCGAATTGAAGCATACGAAGGATAATTCGATGGCTTGAAAAATCATGCATTGAAGTAGATCTTCATTACTTATCTTCTATACTGTGAGATTGGCAAAAGCACGTTCGTATCTCTATATTTGCGATGGGTTCGGGCTAAATAGGGCTCCGATTTAAATCGTTATTGTCACTATGACTAGTTATGGGCAGGCCTTACTGTTTTGGTAATTTTCTTAAGTTCCAGACAAGATGCTTTGCTTTTCAGAGTTCCTTTCACTCGACTCTGTACAACATGCACTACATCAGCTAATACCGTTTATATAATTGTAATCACAGTAACCCGTGAATAACACTTGAACCGATGCAAATCATATAACCATTACTGTTATTGCGTAAAGGTGTATGTAACTTTGGCGTAAAGTTCAACGTGACATCCTACTAGACTAATTTGAAACTCCTTCTTAGTATCGTACGCATACAGCAACACATCGAAAAACATTAATGAATCCAATACATAATCTCGAGGGTAGCACCTAACTTACAAAGCCAAGTTACCGTTGCTCGGAGCGTTGTTTTTTTTTAAACAGCACTTGCTAAAAAGACAACGATTAGTGTATAGTGCCGTCGTTCAAACGTAGTGAAAGCATTTCGTAACTTGTTCCGTGTCGATCTTCGTACTCTCTCCTTTCCGGGACATCGTCATTGTTATGATATAGGATCGCGTCCGTGTGGCAGCAGACGAGACATTCCGCCGTTTCAGCTATACCCTGTCATGATGATTTGCGTCTTTGGTGCTAAGAGATGCGCTTCTTCCGGTTGGTAGTCGAATGCGTTTGGTCGTTGCATCCGTTCTCGATTCAAAATAAAGTCACCGTATACTCGACGAATCGGGAGGTGGGGTTTGCGAGCTACAGCGGATAATGTCTACGTTATTATTCCGGAACGCTACAATATACGATTTTGTTGTGAAGGACATTGATGGCAATGATGTATCGCTAAAAAAGTACAACGGTAGGGTTTGTCTCATTGTTAATGTGGCATCAAAGTGTGCTTTTACGAAACAGTACGCTGGTCTACAGGAACTCCATGACAAATATTATGGCCAGGGTCTTTCGGTTTTAGGATTCCCATGCAACCAGTTTGGTTCACAAGAGCCAGCACCGGAAGAAGAAATCAAAAAGTTCACCTCACAAAACTTCAAGGTAACTTTTGACCTGTTCAGGAAAGTAGATGTCAACGGAGACGTTACTTCGCCCCTGTACAAGTTCTTAAAGAGTGAACAGCATGGCTATGAAGGCGACGATATTCAATGGAACTTTTCTAAATTCCTCGTGAATCGTCAAGGTACGCCGGTAAAGCGGTACGGACCAGCTGATAAACCAACTTCGCTCGCTGCAGATATCGAGGAGTGTCTTCGAGAGACACAGTCGAAACTGTGAATAAATGAGTATACGCTCAATAGGCGTATACGTAAACCATAAAAGCAAATTTGATAATGCCGTTTGCCAAGTATTTGTTATGAGTAACTAAATAAGGCACTGTTGTGTACCTAATAAGTTGCTGCTAATAAATATTATGGAATGATAGAGCTTAGAGCTATTCTTCTTTTGATTGTATTTATAGTGTTACACTGCAAACTATGCACCATATATACCTGCCTTGCTACTACTGGACAGATTTGATCGAACAGACCCTATGGAAACACTACTATAATTCCTTACCGTCTGAAATACTTTTGACCTTTACCCAAGTTTGGACTTATTAAATCATATACTAGTTATATTTCTTTAATTACAAGCGTACGAATCATCAAAGCATGTTACTGCCTGTGCCATTGTGTAACGTTTTGCCGTTAAACGAAATTAGCAACACGTAGTAGGGTTGTTTTTGTCAAGATGAACCCTGATGACAAAATGCGCTAAATCCCTTTTACGTATGACCTGTGAAACGGTTGGCCTTTTCGAGTGGGCGAGCTGTGAAAAGCCTTTCAATTAGAGCTTACAATTAACCTGTTTTTGTAGAACAGGTAAAAGATAGGTTTTAAATGAGCAGAATGTGAACTGAATATAGACAAACGTTCGCGAGACCGGATGTTATCTTTCCGATGGAGAGTAAATGATTAACGCTAATCTACTACGTGCATATAGTCGAGAACCCATCAGTTATTTTGCAGATAGTCCCGTAACAGTCTTTCGAAAGGGATACAAGCCTTTCAGTGACTTTTAGTCAAATTTTAGACTCTTATAATAATCTCATTTGTGTTTCGTGGAGCAATAATGATTCGATGCCTTTTGGAATCCTAGGATGCAGCCATAGTTTCTTTTCGCTTCATAATTTTACGAAAATATTAAATACCGTAGAACTATCAGTTACTTAGGATAAATAATCTGAAGCTTAAAAATATATCGAGTGTTTTAAATATGTAAAAAAAAAACACGGCACAACATCTAATTCCTCTTGTTCCAAGTTCAGGCATCTTTCCCCATTAATGAGGCTATATATATGTATATATGTTCCGATATAAATACTACGTTTTTATGGACGTTTCTGTAATCTCATTGATGTCTTAATAGGAAACGAATCGCTACGGCGTACCGCTCTTATGTATATGACAGCTTGCCGTAGTCGTATGTGCGTTCCGCCTCAGGAAATCCAGCTATTAGATTACCAACCTTTGCCATGGATGTATTTTTTGCTTTTCGTTTAATCATTTACTTATTGTTTGGTTCGCTACCTCTCTTGCCCCGTTGTTTTCGTCGGGTCCTGCCATCGAGGCATTGATGAACATTATGAACTATTACTTTGAAAAGGACAACGACCAAAGACAGCAATAGAAAGAAGCTTCGATTGTCGCCGCTTGGGGATAGCTACTTGGCCAGTGCGGCCGCTTGCTTAGTATTTCTCCCCCGGGGACGCCGGCAGCTCCCACTGCTGACTATAAGCCTATAACTAAGGTTAACCTAGCCAATCAACCAGAGCTAGCGGGCAACAATACTTCATATTAATACTCTCTACCAGGAGACAGCCGTTGCTGTCTCGGGTAGCCTAATATCCTGTTCGTTTGCGCCTCAGCGTTGAAGGTAACTACATTGAACAACGCAAGTAAGGACGATGGAGCGGCTCATTCGCGCTATTCGAATAGCCCTTTGGTCCTTCTCTTTATCTCACCGTTTCTCGTGAAAACGGCAACAGTCACGGCAAACAATCAGCTTCTTCTGTAAAGCTGCTCCTTCCACTCACTGCTGTGCGGATCACTGCATGAGGCCCAACCATTTAGCGGCGAGATGATGAAGGTCTTTCTAGTTCATCGTTTTAGCGTCTCAACGGCATTTTGCAGCTAGCGACGCAAAACACCGAACGTGTCTGGTACAAGCGGTAAACTTCTTGCCACGACTCCCCGAAGTCAAGATAATGAGCTTGTGTTATGCAGTACCTTAGTTATATTAGCGTGTCTGAGACAGTGCCGATTATGCAGCAAGAGTGTGTAATATAATAACTATAATAAGAATGATCGTAAGGTAATATCGACTTTCCAGCATACGTTTAAAATCGGCTAATATATTGAGCCATGATGTAATGACCACCACGTAATGAGTGTTACCAAGTCTGTAGAGAAAGGGGAAAATAATAAGTATGAATGCAGATGATTGTCGTGTGTTGCGAAGGTAATTTTTCGTTAAACGAAGCTTTCGAACGAAGCAAATTCAGCTTCTCATTGCTAGTCACCAGAATAAGCTACAGCAGAAGCCGGACAGCAGGTAGGCCACTACTAGAGGAAGGTTCGGGGAACTCTTTTAGCTCGAAGCAGATCAGCGAATCCAATTATGTGAGTGGATTAAACTGCCGCAGTGCATATGTCTATTAAATTTTGTGACACTCTCTGCAAACTCCTGCCGCCGTAGTTCTAATCGACCTAAAGGAAAAATGAGTCATCATGAAATGATTTTAAATTGTAAACAAGTCAAATATATCCTTATTAATTGGAGGTCGTCTTTATTTTTGTACCAAGTGTTGTATGATAGGCTGAAATATTTGTCTCAATGGCCATCTTGTGGATTTATATCGCAACGCCTAACAGCCAACGTATCTGTTTTGCAGCTAAACCTATTTAATCAATAACGTTTGAAGCAGGCAACAGTGAAGTATAAATTCGTCCTGGAGTTCGCTCCGTTTGCAAGAAAACATCCAGCTGACGTATTACCTCAGCATATACCACAGCATTTGTTCTCCGAGACGGTTTTAGCAGTTAGCGGCGAGCGACGTCATTATTAAGTCGCTGCTTCTGCATATGGCATCTGTTTATACAGGTTTTTTGCCATCTAGGTTTGCCTGTGTACTCGCGTATGCGGTTGTGTTTCCCGTTTTCCACCCACTCATCTATAGCACACGAAACTTCTATAGATTTTCATGTAATCGGGATAATATTTTTTGTAATCGGTAATAATTTTCATGTAATATGTACGCATGTGCGTTTGCATTCGAATTAGCTATAGGTAACGTACGTTTGGAAATGGATGTTAATGTAGCCTAGAGAAAGATACGGTGCTGCACAAGGGTATGGTGATTTTTGTCTCTTTGCATGAGTACGGGCATGGCGTCTGTATTTTTTGCAAACGAAATAGAGATACTTGGCTAGATGTTGCACTTTGCTTGAGTTAGTCGCTCGTGTTCTGTTTTGCTATGTAAGAGAATTAAAAACGTAGAGACGGAGGAAGAACAGAGGAGGTTGAGTAATCTGCCGAAGCAAAAAAAATGAATGTAGTGCGCGGAAGGTGCGTCATCGAATCAGTTGGCTATAGCAATCCAAGGAATTTGGATTGAAAAACTCGATGTGGGAGTCGGGCTTTACGATCAAGCTTGTGGATACTACTCGGCATCGCGCCCAGCAACGCCGGCTGGGCTCAAATGACCTAGCTATACTAATAGCGAGCGGTGCTGGCGTCGCTTCCAATCCTGCGCCTGTGCGCTTATCGAGCCGGCGAGTCTCGGCGGTTTGCAGGCCTCTCTGCCGAAGGCCACAGAAGCTCTTAATTAAACTCTCCGTCGGTGGCAATAGGTTAATAGAACGATCGTTTTGTTCCCTTTATCACCCTTCCACCATCGCGCTCAACCTTTCTCATCGTATCACTCTTAGCTAGCAACCCTTTAACGCTGCGCGGGTCAGAACGTGGCTCACTCGTGCTTCAGAATTCGCTCTTCGTTCGCTGCGCACTCTTACCGCCTCCCTAGTAATACCAGTAGCGTAGATTCACGTGTATTTTCTACTGCATCATTATCATCATCATTGCGTTCTTGACCCACGTGAGCGTCTCCAGCATCGAGACACTTTTTGATCGCACGAGAAATATGATCCACAAGCAGAAAATCTAGATTCTCATTTTGCGTAACCCATTGTGAACTCTCATAAGATATAACAATAAAAGTTATTATTATTAAAGGAAATCATAATAATCATGAAACACGCCTTATTAATGCCCCTTCCCATTTTTCACCCAGATTTAGAGTTAATTCTTAAGTGTTTCCAATCAGTCACTAACAGAACCCATAATCTCCATTAAAATTGGATTGAACAGGCCTCTATCATGGATATTGGCGTCCTTTTTGCATATTTGGTTAGGTATTCAGTGGTGGAAGTGCTGTGATCAACATGGAAACGGTTCATTCAACCTGAGACAGTTACGCTTGGTACTATATGTAAGCACTTGCCTTCAGACCATCATCCGGCTTTCTTTTCGCACTTAGTGCTCGGTGATTTCTTGACTCAGAAATCAGAGCTCCTTCTTTTGTGCCCTGTATACTTCGAATGATCTCATTTAATTCTGCACTATGTTTTGTCACTCTACTTGGATCCCTGTACTAGGCTAAGCAATGCAAACCGTCCCTGCTTATCGTGGCGTCACAGGAGATGCATTTAAAGGCCTCACATAATGGTGCCCGCAACCTCAACCAGAAACCATACGGAATAACTTGAGGCTTAGTGTCCTACTTTAATATGTTGATGACGTGAAACGAAGTTGAATCAGACACGATTGAAAAGGTCGCATGCGGTTAAAAACAATCTTTTCTAAGAAAATCAAAAGAAGAAGGTGTCTTTTGTAATAACACTACATCTGAAGACGTTAAAGAGTGTACTGTTCTGAATAATCCCTTAAGGGACGTGAATCTATCTGTTCACAGCTTAAGATCCAGTGAGTTGGCCGAACCGCAGATGAAACGCGCAGCAAACTGGGACAAATTCCGTAGCGGCTCGCACTCTCAAGGCCTTCTTCTGCTCTCTTCCACGTCTATGTGCGCAATATATGAGTAAATCCAGTACACAGGGTACATGTATAACCATATAACGGAGATGTATTAGCTTTGGGAATTTTTGTGAGTGCTATGAGTTCCTTGAATCTTGAATATGTACACCTAAAAGTTCCAGATGTCCCTGCTTAACCTGCCTGACTCTCTAAGGGTGTCTCTGTTGTTGCCTCATATGCATACTTGTTTCTCACGTGGATTTCTACAAGATACTTCACATTCAGTGACCGTTGTACATAAACCACTTGCATCAAACTGTATTACATCTAATAAATCGGCTGCAACCTTCTATAGTACAACCTTGAGGTTCATCATCTAAGTACCAGAAACTGACAGAACTTTTGTAAAGCGACGGTCAAGTTCGAAGCACTAAAGCTAAAAGAAGGCTGGTTCTAACGGATCGCTCGACGATAGATCATTGACCAAAGAAGGTGGTTCAAGTAGACTTACGGTAAGTGGAGTAAGTTCCCTGCGCCTGAGCCACATTACCGGAATGAGGTCCAGCGCTCTCTCCCTTGCTTCTTCCAATATGATATCACGATGAATAGCATCGAATGTATTTCAGAAATGAATATTAGCCAAAAGCCGAAGTGGACTTACAACTATCACATAGACTTTTGCCCCATCAATAAAAGTTTTAGGTTCGCCCTTAGTCGCCACGCCAACTTAATAAACTATTATCGCGTTTGAAACTAATTTTTTGCTGAGTACAAAAGCGATGCTAGCAATTCAGATCTGCAAGCTGTTTTCACAGTTGGACTATCATTTCTGCTGAATAACTTTTTTTTTACTTTTAACGTCAGAAGCTTCACACAAGCATTGGTAGGAAAGAGGAAGTACGTGCCGCTTAAAATAGCTTCTAGCAAATTACAAGCTTCCTAAAGACATCTTTTTGCTAGTGTTGTAAATAGTGTTTTGTACTACGGTTAATATCCTGAAGAATTGCTGCCAGTGTTTATTGTGCCTCGCTTTCATGTTTTCAATGTCCAATGGATAACTCTTTTTGCCCAATGTCGTTTGTATGGCGGGCTGCATTCATTTTTGTTTTAATCAGAAAGAAGATGTGTTCCGGCCCTAGATAACCACCATTACGCTGCTAGACGCGCTTCAGACCTTACTAATAAGCCAGATTCGGCGTGTTTCCTGTTATTTACTATCGTGGGGTTTGCCTATTGACACTTAATGCTTATGCAATGTTCTGGCGCACTACAAAAAAATAAAACCGAAAACCCAACTAGCGCTAATAGATTTCAGTCTACACACAGTATCAGCGAGCACTACGTGGCCTGATGCGATAAGGTTCGGACTGACAAAGTCAGCGTGTTTCAGAAGAGCTGAAACAGCCTTTTTGAAACGTGGAACATGGTTTTCACGTCCACTGATTTAATAGAGAATGCGAGCTATCTGAGGCTTGCAATATCGGCCTCTTTGTATATAACATTGTTACATGTTCTATTTTTTTTTCTGTGTACAGGCTGTTTACTGACCAAATTGTATATATGCGCTTTAATATACCATATTGAGATAACAAGATACTGTTCAATCTTTTTTAAATTAATTTGAGTACAATAGAACATAAAAAGTAAGGTATGAGAAATACATAAGTATGTCATATTGAAATACAAAACTTTAGACCCATTCAATGGCAGCCTTGTCTCCAAAAAATTAGGTCACAATAACCCTCTGGATTGTGAGTGAGGGGCTAGGCAAAAGGAAGTGGCTGATTCCAGTGCATATCCTTAAAATTTCTCAGATATTATCCTATATACATACGTTCGCCCCATAGGGACGTTCAGATTACCTACTATACTTCAGGCTGTCCCTTAATAGCTCAGTGGGTAACGTATTTGCCTGCTAGTTTCAATAACCTTAGTGTAGTTTAGCCTCAGATATACTATATATATTTCGAGTTTTACGTCCTTCTAACAAAGCTTATTCGGTCTGTTATAGCAAGTTATATAATGACTAGATAAAAAATCATCGACGAAAAATTCTCCACTTCTGCGGGTTAAAAGAAAATCTGTAACCGGGCTTATGGCATCACACTCGCCTATCTGTGTATTATTTGTAAGACGAGCTCAGAGCGTCTGAATATCCGCTCTGCTTTTCGCAATCGTTTTGAACTGAATAATCAATCCTCTGTGACCTTTGCTTTTCTTGAAAAAAGAAAATTAAGTGTTGGAAAACGTGCATCCTGGTCTGCGTTAAGAGTAAAATGAAGTGTTCGTAAGTAGCGTTGTGACTACTGTTGAAGGCTAGGGTCTGAGTTAATACCGAGCGTCAATAACAATTTTGCTGTGGACGAAAGAGCTTTAAAAATAAATTCTAAAGATCTTCCCGCAGCGAATACAGACGAACACCTAAACAAAATCACCGTATGACTCGCAGGGTTGTTGTAGAAGAGTTAGGCATCTCCCATGAATCATCAGTTAAATGAAGCAAGGCTTACGATGATGGTTGTGTAAAAAGGCATGAACTACAAACCAATGTAGGCCAACAAATTTCTTAGAAGATCTTTAACGTACCATAATACGAACCATATCCGCTTCAACATTCTGTTACAATGACCTATGCATTTATGAAATGAAGCAAACGTACAGTTACCTCAGTGCCGCTTTAAAGATGAGTCTAAAAGAAATGAAGTTGAAAAATCCAATTTTAAAAAAAAACCGGTTTCTTCTCACCTGCGTTGTCAACTATCAGAGAACTCTGAATTAAGAATATGTGCTCAATGGTTATACGATCGCTAACGGCTACCGCCGAAAGGCTTTACGAAGATTGCGCAATTTGCCACCCAGATACGCTCGAACACTAACAGAATAAATTGAAAGACCTTCGTCGTGATGATGCATCGGCTCACACGTCGCGCGGCGTTTTGCGCAGAAAAATTTCAATTTCCATGTTCTTAAATTTAGCCTTTGTGACTATTCTCTTGGCCTGAAGCTAAAGAAATATTTAGAAGGAAAAAGCTTTCAAACGACGGAAGAAAAAAATTTAAATAACGTGAAAGCCAAGTTGAAGTATAATCTTGTGATTGAGTTCGCGCATCTTTAATAACTAGAAGAGAGTACAATACATTCACAGAATGCTCCGGAGATTGCTTCAAGAAAAGAATAAGGGCTGAATATGTATAGAGCTGGTATAGAGTCGCATCTTGATGCCTCTTTGATTCAACAGTCTGTGCATGAATTCAAATACTGACCATCGTAAGGAACACAGCGTAGCTTTTCTTTTAAATTTTTTTTATTACAACGGCTTTTTGGTTATTATTTTTTTAGTATTATCTATGTTCTTATTATAGATAACCATGTTCTAATAATCATCAGTCGTTCGCATAGGTGGACTACTGCGAGACATATTTGTAAGCTTTGTAGACGTAATAACCTAGTAACAAAGTGCACTTCATCATATGTATTCTCTTCTCTCAGCGAGTAATATCGTTTGGCGTGGCGACCGTAACATTTTGAGCACGTAACTTAATAATTTAAGTTACGTGAGTACGAGTGCGCTAGTCGTGTACCTGGCGTTACGAAAAGAGCAAACGTATTGAAGGTAACATTTCTGACATCGACATGAACAGAGAGAGCTTCTATGTGGATATCGTTGTTCAGTGTTTGTTCTGTTGATGATTAAGCCGGTAGCAAGATCGCTATCATAAGCCAGTTTAGCACGGGTCGCAAGCGCAAATATGGGCAGCAAATTTTTTTTACGGATATTCACCTTATAATAAAATATTTTTACCATAAAAAGAGGTACGATAAACCCGGTGGGAGACGTATAAGGCTTGCGTGGTTACAAGGTCGCGCGCGCGCACTTTATGGCTTCTATAGCGGTGGTACCTGGGGATGTGGCAGAGCCGGAACGAGGGAAAACTCCAGAGTCAGAGTAAAAAGATTAGAAAGTATTTGTGTTTAGATACGTTGATTATTAGCTGTGTCGAGTGTGCCGCGAGAGTTCAGTTGGGCCAATGACAGCGATTGGTTTGTTAGCGGATTAGCAACGGCTCTTAAAGTAAGACATGCATTTCGAGCAGCCAGCGACATGAACGAGCAGTCAATGATCGAGAAAGCCAAAATTGTCTGACTAAATGTCTAGGGTATCGAGCCCAGTTTAATTTATAAAACTCTTTCGAATTTATAAGGGCCTATGTATACTATAAACCTTCTTCGTATACACTAAATGTATCCACTGTCAGTACCCTCTTCCTTGTTCGTCAGTTCAGAGTATGTGCTACGTCTGCAAAATGTCTCTATAATATGTATGCTATTGTTACTCGTGTTCCATGTCTGTGGACATGTTAGGGCGTCGTCTCGTACTACCTTCTATTGTGGCGCATTGTTATCTAGCATTTTTTTTTTACTGGATACACACGTATCCCTGCTTTGTCCATAGCACGTTCAACTAATGACAAGTACAGGTAAACTAATAACTCTTTCTTATTAGTATTGGATCATAACTGGACAGAGAGAGAAGATAAGGCTAGAGAGTGCACCAAGCGATCATGATAATGGTAATAACAGCCGATAGTTAGGTTATTTATTGGGGACAATCGTAAACATCATTGTTTGGGGTGCATTAGTTATTACTGTTTACATTAACTGTGCAAGTGCTTTTTATGAGCGCGTGGTCATAGCGAAGTATTTGATCCTCCTCGCTGGGCCCCCTTTGTCTCACGTAGCCTTTCAATGTTTTTAAACGCTGGGAAAGATAGTGTCTCAAGCGGTCCACTTATAACTTTTATGTCAAATCCGCCGAAAGTCGGTCGATCGGTAATATTAGCATAGCCACCATGGAAAGGAAACATAACGCATTAAGAGCTTGAAAATCAAACACACTAGTTCTACTGTCTTATGAAAGAGCTTACAAGTAACATTATTACAATTGTGAATAAAAAAAAACATAGTCACTTGTAGTCATTTAAATACGGAGTTGTATATTAACAGAACCGGTCCACAAACAAACGAAGGTGGCTTTTGACCTGTTTGAACTCTCTGCTATTCTTGTCTTGGCAATATAATTTGTAGCCCTCGAGGAGAAGTTTAGTTACATCTAGCTTAGCCAAGCTTACTGATTCTTTGAGTCAGCACTCATTCGTCTACTGTCACTCATTGTAAAACCGCATGCTTCTACCACAGATATACTCAAACAGATCAACATGTATGCTTATACAAACATTACAAAGTTCTGCGTGTACAGAGCTCGGTCAGTTCAAACATGTTTACAAGCTAACGTTGAAATTTTGCACAGGTCAGCCAAATAAGGTTGAATTATTATGCGTTAGATGGTAGGACAATGGGGCGGTGCTGGCTTGCTCGATCGCTGGTCATGATAAAGGCCAATCTGATTCCGAAACTGCTACTAAGGCTCATTCAGTAAATTTCATCATAAATAACAATATATAAATAAAGTAAAATAAGTCAGCCTACACCACCTAAGAACCGAACTTTAGTTAATTTGTTCGTCTTTGCTGCTAAGCGAGCTAGCCCTGGGCCGACCCAGTACTTGCAACACACTCGTTATCGGAGCCCTGCACTAATGATCCGCTCCAAGAACATCGTTCGATTACGAAACAGTTATCGTTAGCTTGACAAGAAACTTGACCTGCCGGCCAAACAGTTCCTGTTACTTTTAGTTGCCCTTCTTTTTTTTTGAAGAAGTGTTACAGCTATATAGGTAAGCTGGCAGATGGCCAAAAACTCAAGTTCCGGTCGGGCCTGCCCTCGAAAGGAGTGCGAGTACGGAAGGCTAGCTCGGCACGGTGGAACTCCGGTGGGGCAAATGGTGTCGTCTACCATTTACCGCCAGTCAAACAACTGTAGCAGTACACTAAACTAGAACGTGTAAATACTGCCGTTGCTGACTGGTTTTGAGAACTATAAAGCAAAGAATTCGGTAAATTTTCATTTACTGCCACGATTTCTTTAGGCGGGGTTTAACGCTAACGTGAACTTTGAAAAGCATGTTCTGTGACTCTCTGAATAGAGCAAAAACGATTATGTATTCCCAAATACGGTTGTTGGCCATGACAATAGCACCACGATCGAGTTCAACTACGTTGTGAACGCACAGGTCTCTTTTTGCGATGCTTGAGAGTATTCTGGAGAACTGGGAGCTTGTGTCCATGGTTGCTGAAACAGGTAATCGTTCAATGATGCCAGATTATATCCTAAAATTGAAATCTTTTCGCCAATACCACTCTCGATATACCTGCGAAAACACTTTTCTGGTGTAATAGAGTATTTTACATATCTCTGTATCTGAAATGGCACAAACAGCCACCCTAGCCAAAAAGGTCTGTTTGCTGTGATTCAAGATGCACGTAAGTGCATTCGAAATGCGGCCGCCATCCACGAAAAATGCCTCTGTATGCCACGGTAATTGATTGCGCAATATTTAATATGGCGTGACAATCAAGCATTTTTTAGGTCCGCTGCAGTTACTATGGAACACGAGATCTATAGTGTCAGATAAAATCTCTTGGCAGTTTGAAAAGGTGTTATTTATTATTATTATTATTATTGAGACCCTCCTAGACTTTTGTCTCGTCCGGTTTATTTAGCTTGGAGCTGGCAACACTTGTTCCATTTAGGAAAGAATCAGGAGGTCATTTTTAGAGTTATTAATAATAAAGCTAATTCACCTAGCCTCATTTAAAATTACATATGTAAAATTGGATATCTGTACTTCGGTACAAATAGGTTTTTATGTTGTCTCTCCGTAGCGGAAGTGTTTTAAAGTAGTCCGGCAGCACCGCGTTTCATGTAGAACTTAAAATGCAAAAAGCTCTTAATTACCTCGCCCATGACCACGTGGCCTAATCTGATACCTCAAAAAATAAGGATAAACTTTCACGTTCGAAACATCCGTTTTGACTATGGGGAGTTGATCCTCCTTAGGCTTCTATGCTCCCGAAACAATCCGAGAAGTGCCGACCGTCGGCGAACTTCCTTGAATGGCGACTGAATTTTGAACTCTATTACGATCACGAAGAATCAGCGTCAAGATTTCCCAGTGTCAAGTCACTCTGTGACCGACGAGAATCTTTTACATTTTCATTTAGTACCAGTTTTTCCTTTATGCTTTATTCGTGCCCAATAGTTATTTGGTGATGAGAGAAGTTAAATGATGTCAGTAAGTATAGCCTGCTAGGGTCTGGCCTACGGCTGTTCACAGCCTACGTATCTAGCTACATTGCTAAATAAGTTATTTTTCGAGTTTCTATATAGCGAGAAGCAGCCGAAAAGCAATAACTTATGCAATGTTTCGTGCGAGGTAAAGGATCGTACTCAAAGGAAAATTAAATTATGAGTGCGTTCGTAGCTTTTATAACAGCGAAGAAGTGAGACTGATAGCTGAAATCGTTTGGAAAGCAATGAAATCTTATTACGACGTATTGTCGTATTGGATCCATCGTTCACTTGCTCTAATCCGCTAGCGTTAAGAATAGTCAGTGATGCGGACGATTTCGAGGCCGTTAGAGCCTTTTTTCGTGTAGATGGCTTATCATGTCCACCTATCCCTACGTCGAAGCAGTGGCTTACTATACAAGCTCGGGGATACGGTAAGGCAACAGGGCACGTACGGTTACGTTTGGCAGAGGTTATTATCGACTCCTGTGTACGCCCGTAATATAGCTGAGCTAATTTCGACATCGTATAGAGCTGATATGTCAATGAGAAATACATGTTGCTTTACAGACAAAAGTACTACCATATATAAAGGAGCACTCATTCTAAAGCCTCCAGTAATTTGTCTCAAAGGTGAGCCAGCCCGGAAGTCTATTGAACAGCGACATCAGTATTTGCAAAACTTCACTACGCCTAATGCACATGCTTCGTTGTATAATTGAGTTTGCTATTTGGACATAAATATGTGCTAAGCTTAGATCATTTAGGCATAGCTTATAAACTCTGCTCTAGAGAGTCTACTGTTGTTCTAAACTGTGTAATCACCTAATCCTGTGCACCTAATGCCGGCCTATAGCAACAGACTCTTATGTAGGACATCACTCCACTGCGAGGGCCACTCGACTGTAACTGTAGTTGAAACAATTTTCAAATTTCACGATAGCTGATAGAAAAGTTGGGCCTCTAATGTATTAGTGTGGTCGTTGTTATCGGCATTCGACGTTGAATCTGTTTACGGCTATTTACATGGCCATATATTGAAATGTTACATAATATAAGTACCAAAGTGGAAGCGATTACTAGATCCAAATTCGGTTAAAGCAAAAACCTTATATGTGGTTGCCCATTCTCCCGCTTACGAATCAAACAATCCACTCAAAAGCCGAATATATCGAAACGTCGCCTGTCGTTTAGCCGAAAGCTTAAACCTATTCAATCAATTTAGTTATGGCTAAAGCTTGCTTAATGAATAAAAAAAAAGCGTTCCAATGTTATTAAAGCGTATAAATATGTCTGTCTCATATAGATTACTACAAGACAACACGGCTAAGTGAGTAAAGAGAGGTTTAACTGCTTTCAAAGGTACGTCTATTCGGTGCTTTTTAACAACCATGAAATTACCTCATAACAAATCAGCCATTACAATGGTTTGAATATGTCTTAGCTAAACATTTTGTTCTTGGCTGTTGAAAGCAACTATTCCACCTGTTGAATTCTTCGATGGGACTATAGGTTTCACTACAGTCGCTTCACTCGATCAATGCCTTACGCTTTCTCACAGCGGTCACTGGATATACTTTTTGCCCATCTACTTAGATGCAAAACATTTTGCAAACAAAAGCGTTTTTGTCACCTAATATAGTTCCGCTTCGCTTTCAACACATTGCAGTTATGAGTGCGTCAAATGCTTACATGAGTCTCGTCATTAGCAACTTTTCATAGATCCAATGCAGCTAAGAATCGTGCAGCTTTGTCGGGAGGTGACCGCCAGCGACGTCCTCGACTGGTCAACTGAGGCCCGATGAGCCTGAGTCGAAAAACGAAAATCCTTCAGTGCCTCATGGCTCCCCGTTCTCTCCACCTTTCTTAGTCGTCCTCTTGTTTGTAGATAAGCAGCTGAACATGTTGCACTTGGAGAACGTCAGCCGCAGTCTGACAATTCTGGTGCGCTGCGAACACATCCGCAGCGTAGCAGTATGTCAGGGAAATTTTACACGATTGTGGAGTGAAAAAAAAAAAAGCTTTCGGGTTCTATACAGTATCTAAAATAACAGGTACTAGATACGAAGACAGACCATTACGTGCGCCCAACATCACGGACAGGTAGCAATAGTTTCACGTCTCGTTGAATCCTTGTTATTTACAGTTACTAATGCTATTATTAGCTGGTGAGTGCATGTAGTAAAATAGGACGGCTTTCGACTTTTAACTTGTTTAAATCTAAGTTCGATCCTATCTCGAGTTTTCTATTGCTTCTGCTCCACTGGCGGCGCAATTAGACTTGCGCTCGATAGGATTTGATTTGGAACAACGGATACGGACATTTATTACGTTTATGGGCGGATGAGGAGCGATGCCGACCGGGATGTATTAGTAAGACAAACGTATGAAATGCTTTATCTTCATTGTGACTTTTCATCATAAGATAATCCTGTACACAATAAACGTCTTCGTCACTCAGAGTGCAGTTTTTTTTCTCGTATATTTCGTAGGCGTTTTGTTACACTATTCCCATCGGATAGTCGAAAATGTATTTTGTAGCCATAATTCACTGCGATGCTTCTTGCATGTCTATTACGTATAATCATAGGAACCAAATATGTGTAGCCTATAAAAGGCCTACACGGTGATCGTTATTATACGAATGGTTATCGCGGCCGACCAGTATCTGTAACTAATTGAAGCTCGCTGGCTTTGCTTTTTTCTGACACCCATCTAGTCTTCGTTATCCGCTTCCGAGAACAAAAGCTGCTATACGGTAACTCGCACGATCCATGCTTATTGATTGCTTTTCTTTGGGCTGGAAACTTTTCAATCTCTCTGCAGCACAGAAATCACTGGCGAGCACTGATCGTATACAAGTTGACATTCAGTCATCGCCTCTGAAAGGATGGCATAGTGTGGAAGGTTTGCGCCCCTAAAGCGATCTAAACTGTTGACATTCCACTTTCAAACGCCCCCCCCCCGCATCGGTACCGCCCTTAGCTCTTCGTGAGGTGGAATCAGCAAAGCAAGCCCTTACGGCAGAAAAGTTTGCACAAGAATGACTAATTCAGCATAAAATTTACTCCTATTGAAGTTTGTGGAAATGGCTAAGCCGCTCTGCTGTGCGTTCTGTCTTGGTTAGGGAGACTGACTTTGACCTTTAGGTCTTGCAACGTCTGCCATTAGCGCACACCTTTCTTCCTTTAATTTAAATAGGCAGGAAAAGCATTTCGGGGGTTCCGGCTCTGCCCTAGTTTGTAGAGATGTTTTAAAAACTCTACCATAAAGCATGAGTCGAACTGCGATCAGAACGTATGTCACATGCACATACATACATCGACACCATCTGGTCGCCCGGCTATTAGCAGTCTTACGCCCGGCACTCAAATGTTCTGCCCAATCTTTTCGGCCGAGCCTCACCAACATTCTCCGGTCGGCGTTTCATATTTAAGGGCACAAAATAAGTAATGGCTAACCAGACTCTTGGTTAGCACAAAAGGCAACGAGAAGTAGATCGTTTACTATGTTTAGGTTAATCAATTAATTATGCAGAGAACATAATATCTGATCAATAAGACGGCACAAGATGTAGGCTGCAAGTTAGGAACTCACTGTCTGATGCGATGTTTAACGGCATTACCGGAGGTAAAATTCAAAATAGTCATATAAGTTAGCCGCTCGACACACTTCCGAATGATATTTTGTCATATACGTTTGTCTTCTATGCCATATTGCCGAGTTGACTAGAGATTATAAAGTCATTTAGACGTGCACCCTTCCAACTAAAATCTAAAAAATAGCCAAAGAGATCTTAAATTAACGTAACAACGTTCAATTGAGATATACAGTTGTCCAAACGTTTACGGCCGCTGTTTATCGTGATTGTCTTCAATGAATTTCTTGGCTGCGATCACATTATGTTCCAATTAGAAACGTATTTCTTGCACACACATTTATAGTTTATATGCCAGTAGCTATGTAGCTGATTTTACTTAACCCTTTTTATCAGTTTACTCTAGAAATGCTGTTAGAACTAATATCAATCAGCATGTTCCAACAATTATCGAATGGCGTGTCGTTTTGTATGTGTAGAACCGTGTAGAAGGAAGACGCCTCTTTATTTGCTTTCCCAGCATCGATATTTCGTACCACTTCAAGGGATTTTTACATCAACACGGCACATAGTGGCACAAAAATCGTATCCTTACCCGGCCTATCGTCACTTCGTAGCACGATTACCTAGATTCGCGAATGGAAAAGTGATTATCGTCAGCTCGATGAGTTTATTTTTTTATGCGGGCTAGAGGTAGACGCAAAACAGTCCGTTCCAGAGAAGACTGAGGGGTCTTGGCTTATTCTGATCCCGATTACCTCGAAAGTATAGTAGTACCTCTCTCTGTAGTGTGTGTTAGGTGCTGGGTGGACGCGGCAGGAGATTACTTTGATAAAGTACCTTTAGTTGTTATCGACCTACAGCTTGCTCGTGGCGTCATTGTTGTCTCCGCACTGCGCATCAGGAGCCTAGAAACTGCCATTCTCCCTGGCAGCCGCAGAGGCGGAACACACAGATGCCGTTGAAATCAAGGGAGAGTATCTTTATGGAAATATTGAGTTATGATGTAATTGGGAAAATGTCATTAAACATGTAATAGCTCTTCGTTTTATCACTCTCCATATTTCACAACTACGTGTGCATTCTATGGTCGTAAACCCTTTGAACGTAGCGGAAATTTCTTTGTCTGTACGAAACTAATATACTCAAGGTTTATGAGGATATCTACTGAAATCCAGCAAACGTACAAACCTATTTCTTTCGAAGGTAACGTTTAGATCTTTTTTTTTTACTAAGGGCTGACGGTGTTCAGTGCTAATACTCACAGGAAGGACTAATCACTGCTGGCGAAACGATACGTCTAGGAAAACTTGGAGCACAGCTGCCGAAGATCGAACGCAGTCATTTTGACTTGAACGTAACTTCTATGTACTATCGAATTAGGCACAGAGTAGCTAGTACGGATAGCTTCGGTTCGAATATACATGCAGTATTAGGGTCAAGAAAAAGTTTTGCAAATTAATGGTATTGACCCAACACGTGCCACGAAAGGACCGTTGGACCAGAAAAAAGGACAGAATATTGGGCCAACTGAGATCTTTGTTCGTGCTTTAACGACCTGTATAACCTATCGTAGGCCAATGGAGCCGGAATTAGAGCTGTACATCTTCTTCACTTACAATTTACACAACATCGCCATTTTGTGGTTGGTATAGATTGAAAACGATATCCAAACAGCGATAGCTCGATGTGCGTGTTGTACCGTTAATTAATCGTTCTGTTCGAAATGACAAAACTACAAAGTCACGTATTCATCGAAATACGAAAACGTAACTCAAGCCGACCATATGTCACATAAGCCTTTTTCAAGATGTGGTGTTCCGCAACGTCCTGAAGCGCTGGTTTAGTAAATAGATCATTTGTCTGAACTGCCTCAAGATTACGCACTCTCTAAAAATAACCATACGTATTAGGTGACCTGTGTTGCCATATAGTATTGCATCGGAGGAGGCTGTGAATACTAGAAATGTTACAGTTACTAAATTGTCTTAAAAAAAAAAACAATGATGTTAAAACATACAGTCTTCACTTCCTCAAAATGTTATGGATCTAAATCTGTCAAGTCAACGTTAGTAGCATGGTACACAGCTCTGCCAGCAAATCACAGAGAAGGCTAAAAGTTTCTCAACGCACTCTGATTGCATTAAAATTTCGCTCGAACCACATCTGCCAGCGATTTCCAGTCTGCCTGGTAGGCAGCTGGGGGCTCTCGCTCTCGTTTACCATCACTTATGTAGGCATCCCAAAAACGAATCACCTGACGTCTCGATATTGACCGTAACGTTAGCACATTTTACGATAGCAAAGCATAGGGAAGGAGCTAAAAAAATCTATGTATATACATTTCTTGTCAAAGCGATCTCTATATATATGCGTGTTCGAAGCTGAACCAGTCGGTGACTAATGGAAAAGTTAAAAGCATGCCCGGAAACGCACGCGCACGGAGATATAGACTGAAATGAAAAACGAAGTTCATTGAATCTTCCCTAAATATGAAGCTGTGTTGAAAACATTTGTCCTAGCTGGTGGTCGATTTTCTGCATTAATTTCATTAGCATAGCATTGCCACACTGTGATGACTCATATACACTTATGTAGTATAGATACCAGCATACGGCAACCCTGAAAAACGTACCCCACCCAAGCTAAGCTTTAAAATATAAACGATTGATTAATCAGAGAACGGTCGGCTGTTTCGCAAGGGGCAGCAGATTCTATTTAGTTTTCTGTTAATTGCATTATTGGCCGGCGGGAGCGTAGGCTACGCAAAAATTCTTATACCCAATTTAAGGCAAATATTCTACAATAACGGCATAATACTTTAAATACGATAGTGAGACTAGGTTCCATTCGCTCAGCAATGATCAGTGGTCGGAGCCGCAGTAGCAACCGGAGCCCAATGCAGTCGCTGAGTTTAACCCTAGGCCTTCTGTTACACTAACACAAAAAAAACGCCACGAACAAAAACGCAATGGCTGTTTTTCAATCCTCATAGTAACTTCACATCCTTGGGTATATTTTTAATAACAAAACACGTCTTTTTCTACGCTTGTATGTTACTAGCAAATCTTTCCTGATACCGTCACTTAGTGCTACATTTCCGCTATCGAGCGAGCATTTTAAAGTAGAAATCAAAAATTCGTCATTCTATTAAAGAGTCTACAAGCGTACGTAGGAATAGATGCGCTGAACTTCTCACTTTACTGACCTATATAACAATCCGACCTCTAAAAATACCGTACACGCCCATAGCGTTTGAGCATGGAGCTAAGTGGAAAATGGCCGTCTTCGCCTCGAATTTATTGTATAGATGCGCGACAATAAACCGAATACAGTAGAATGTTTGAGCAGTTACAAAAGGTGATTCCTAGGTCTGGAGGCATTACCAAGTGTTTCTTAACAAAAAGTTCGACTGACAAAAGGCTTTTCAGAAATGCATATGTAAGCTTAATAACACGTGCCCACTTAAATATATTACGATAATATAGCGGGTTTAAGCATAAATAAATCAACTTCGGTATTAACGTCATAATACGTGGATGCAGGAAACGTTACTATATCGGAGCCTCTATTTGCAAAACTTCATAGTTTTTTCGCATGTGGATGCTTTGTGAAGCTAGAGACCCCTTGAGATTGAACGCCTTTGTGACTGGTTTCATTATCTTTAAACAAGTCGTCAGCAAATTCGACGAGGAGATAATGTTGCCCATGGAAACAGTCGCTATTAGCATCTTAAATTCTACGGTGGGAGTTTTGATAGCTCAGCATGCATCCACGTAGTACTTGAACGCTTAGTCTGCACACTTACGCCGGCTTTGCTTTCTAAGTTATGCTCACGATAACTTATTTGTTTGCATATAAGTTACTGCTTTCGATGGAAATGCTATCTTATCTTGACCTAATCTAGCTTTAGTTATTGTTGTTAATTGAAGGAGATCGTAGAATGTTACTTCCACGCCAATCGAAGGTTCGTCTGTACGGAACGATCGAGCAATATCTACTGCCTTTTTTGTGTTTTGTGTCCTGACAGGTAGCATTCGGCCTGGCCAGAAGCGACCAATTAGGCTAAATCTAACCGAGACCTTCTTTGTTGCTTTACACGGAACTGCGTCAAAATCCTTCATCATCCGTTTTTAACACGAGCCCGCAACTATTCACAGTGAGTTTCCTTAATGGGGACAGAGTGAAAGTAGGTTAAGGAGAAGAAGAAAAATAAATCTCGCCTACAAGGAGGTGAGTGTTTTGCGGCATATTATCATGTGGGTCCCTCCTTATGATGTTGATACAAAAGATGGCATCTTCGTACCACTTACGACTGATTCTTAGAATTACAAATATCAGTTATCCGGAAAGGGCGCACCCACATGCACAATATATACGGATCCTTTAAATAAGCTTAGCGCTATTAATCAAGATTCGGTAATAATTGGTGCTATTACCCGAATTAAGATGATCCATGGTGTTTAGAAGGCTATACATAATGTATTACTCGCTTGTCTATGTCGTCGCTTGACAGAACTAATAGCCTAGATACTGCTTAATAAATTATTATGAAAAAATAGAACCTATAAAGCAGCCTTGCTCGCTTGTTGTACAGCAAGCAGTACTCTATCACCAGGCAAACTGTTCCTTAATAGCTCTCCGATAGATTTACCCCGTCATATGAGTAATATATACGGCTTGTTTTTTTTAGAACCCTTCTTCCTACATTTTGCATCATTCAACAAGTTACTGATGTTTTTTAAAAGCTTCTGCTAAGTTTTTCACAAATGCGCAAACCTAATTTCAAGCCGAAATGTTGTCGTGTTCTACAGACGATTGTTGTCAAGGTAAGTATTTTTGATAATTAAAACCGGATTTGATCATCCTGGGCGGGTATAGGTCGATATCCGCAAGAAAAAGGAGGAGGAACAAACCTTTCAGGCGTACAATTAGAAGGCTTCCGAGTGTTGAGGTATTGCTTTTTTCTCTATAGCAGTGATTGCCCCCTCGGGAGGGGCGACTGTTAAGCGGCATCCCTCAGGGATCTAACACTCGCCGAAACATCTTTTCTCCCTGAAATCCAGAGGAAGAACAGATAGCAAGACTTAGATAGGTACTTGAGTTGGGCTAATATGAGGACAAGGAGGGAGTAGAGCTTCCACGCGTCGGAAGTTCGAACAATTTTGTTCTGTTTAGACAATCAATAGGAGCCATATCAATGTTGTCTGTTTAATCCTTTTGCCTTAATTATTTTAGATGATGGTAGCGAAAATGACGGCACAGATTTAGAGCGGAGCGCACTAAATTCTTGCAAGCAATAAAAGATAACAAAACCTTCCTTTCCTGCTTCAACGTTCTTACTTTTACGCCAACTAACTAACTATATATTATCAAAGACTGTACGATGTGCGTTCACAGCGATGTGTATTCATAAATGTTTAAAAATAAAAATATACAGAGTAAGGCATCCAATATGGTACTTTGTATGCCTCGTTTCTGAGGCTGTGTCTAAATTAAAGCGAGTATTTCAATGGAGTTCCTAATACGCGCTAATAATGTCAATTCTGACGGTCATGTGTATTCAGTATAACGACCAGTCACCGGGATTGCAGCCTTACATTCTGGATCTCAATCACTCACTAATCATTTTTAAACTATTTTTTCTTGAATCCGCAACTTTTTAGTAGCGCCTCGACCGGTATTGACAGGTTTGAGCTCGTTAAGGCGTAGCTGTATGCTACATACAAAAAAATCCATGAGAGCTAAATTTCGAGTTGATGAAAATCTCGAAAATATAAAGACCTAAAATGGCCAAGAAATTCAAAAAGACGCCAAGGTCTAAAAGAGACGACTCATTGGAACTTACATAGATAGTCCAACTGACAATTGATATATTCCTTTTTAAGACGGGCGCTTACTTGCTTATCAAGAATCCAAGTGTATCAAAAATGCACTTCTGAACCTTTTATGTGTGAAGCCCTCTTACGGGTCCTCCGGTTTGCCTCATGCAAGTCTTTCTCAATTTTTTTAGAAGCCACGTGAAAACTGGCAATAACGTAGAATATCAACTTCAAGCAAAAAACAAAGTGTTTAATTTTAGTGGGGGTTCGTCCAACGTGAGGAAATTAGATAATGGCTTGTGGTTTGCTCGAATTACGAAAAAGACGTTACGTTTTCCACCATGATGGGTTTGTTGTGTTTTTTTTTTCAAAAAACAGACTTTAATTTACTATTAGAGACGGCAAACGGACGTGTGCATGTTATCATAAATGACTAGCCAGGACAGTTTCAAGTTAGCTGACGAATCCTCGTAATGGTGCAGTGTGAGTACAGGCGGTAATCTGGCTGTAAGGAAATGTTGGCAAATGTTGTTTGGGAAGTAGCGTCAACAAATAGCATAAATTGTGTAAGCTTAAGTAGAAAAGCGTGCGAAGATCACCATCGGGGCCACAGTAAGATCATCACTTGTCATGACTATCATACATACTTCATTTCCGTTTGATGGAATACGCCACAGCGATACCCGACGTAACACTCGAGATATTCAAATTTTTGGCGCCATATCCAGTAGATTTCTCATTTTAAATATGCGATGGCTCACGGTGCAAAACCCCATGCAGTGTTTTATAACGCTATCTTATAACACATTGTTGAGGGGTTTTATAGCACTAAATGTGATTGTTTTTTGAATGCTAGAAGCCATTATTTTACAAGCTATTAGTATGAGAATACAAAGGATGCAAAACTATTTAGGTCTACTACGGCTAGTATTATTGAAGTCGATTACTCCCTTGCACGAATAAAAAATTTAGTATGCTAGGCTTCCGTATATGCATTGAAATAGACCTAAATAGCCCTTGTGCACGAAGAGCTTTGTTTTTGCTTATGTCTGCTTTATTTCCAGCTAACTTTTTTGGCGAGCACCGCTGTTGTGAGTTTCCCTGAGATACTTAGTTCAAGTACTAGAAAAATTAAAGAAATTCAAAAAATATACATGACACAAAAGACAAAAAAGAATTCACACCCTTGTGAACGGAAAGCCTCCGTATATTTAAGTCAGTTCGTAATGTACAAGCTCTGAGCTAGCAATGCACCAAATAGTTGAGGCAAAGAAATCGGAATGGTTTGAAAAACCTACCACCAGATCGTGAGGTCACAGAGTAATTTAAATGTACGCACTTCTTGTTTTGGGTTTTATTAATTTGAAAAAAATCACCCTTACCTAATTTGTGTTTTAATCCAGATTTGATACATGCTTCAAAATTATATCTAATAATCCATCAACATAATCTGAATCAATAAATATCGCCTAGAAAAATATGTCTGCCACACAGATCTGAAATCCAATAAAATGTTCGTGTCTCATCTAATGTAAACAGGAATCTGGCTGTAAGGAAATGTTGGCAAACGTTGTTTGGAAAGTAGCGTCAACAAATAGCATAGATTGTGTAAGCTTAAGTAGAAAAGCGTGTGAAGATCACCATTGAGATCATCACTTGTCATGGCTGTCATATCTAGATCTGTCGATCAAAAAACCTCGCGTGTGAGCGGCGAACGAAACGATACAGCTCACGTACTATTGACCTGTCAACTACAAAACGGGCTAGTTTGTATCGCGTCTATACTTGCATACAGCGGCTTCGCTGCTAAAAAGGCACGAATGGATTCATTAAGTAGGAGCTATCGTATCCTTCGGGTGAAAGCCAGCTGGAATCTTCACTCGTAGCTTTTTCTGCATTCATGCATATAGATGCACACACACACACACTTACCAGCAATCATAGATGGATATAGCGAAGCCATATACGATTATAGCAAAGATCTGTAGTTGCCGCTACCCCTTCGTGTTCTTTCCCTTACGCTAAGCCGTACTTACTACAACAGCCCAAGTTCTCCTTCAGGTGCACCTTCTAGGCTTGACATTTGCAATACATATTATCAACGGATGTATCGCGTTCTGTGAAGCCGATGTTGTTCCCAAAAACGGATACTATTCATTACTCCTAAGTTCGGTGTTCTTTAACTTGCAGTTTGGCAGTGGCCTCTAGAGGTGCACCAACTTCGACGCTTCGTACGTCGCAGATTCAAAACAAAAAATAGCGAAAGGACAATGGGTGAAAGGAAGAAAAAGACGTGAAAAAAACTTCTGTTGGCGGTAATGATTTTTGATCATCGGCTCGCTGGTATTGGCCTAGGGGTCAACGGAAAGCGTAGATACTTTTAGTATACTAGCACCAGCTAACTGTGAAAGTATTTTCGCAGGTAGGTAGACCCAATGACGAACAGAAATCGATTGACCACCGTTCGGCTGGATGGGCGCGAAAACGAATGATGACGGCGTAAACCAGTTCGCTCAGAGTCAGATGCACGTTGTGCAGTGGTCTAGGCTCCAAGTGTTGGATCAATAAGGCTATATACTATACGTCACTATACAAGAATGCTTAACGAAATGGTCAGATTGATCACAACTGTTAGGAAACGTAAAAAAATCAGCTTCCAGACGACCTAGTACTTAAATACTAAGTTGAATGTCAGACTTTTTTTTTTCTTTTAGCATATCATAGACCACAGATTATAAGCAGGAGTAAGAAGTTAAAATTAAATAATCTGAGACTTCACTTACATTATATATTGCCTCTACGTGCGTAACTCGGAATTTTAAAATCGAGTTAAACGTGTTTAAGATATAGTGGACCTTAACGTTAGGCGTTTCTTTGCTTTTATATTGAAACATGGTAAGATGCTGTAAATATTCAAAAGATTATTCTCGTTCTCGAATACATTCATAGGGATCCAATTTACATAGAGCTAGGATTTTTCTCTCAAAATACACTGTAATGGATCTCACACTAACAGATAACGATACATCGCGATAATTTCCTATTGCCATCGATTTAAAATGTAGCTAAATGTAGACGTGCCGAACGATATTGACTGGTCTTTCTTAATCATTCTCGTCTTATGAATGTTGTTCAAAGCTTTTTATGATGCCCGGGGTTGTCTTTTGCGACCCTAACAACAGGATCCGTAAGGTAAAAAAGACCACTACCGACTTGCTAATTGGGCGAATTCACACTTCCGGGGAGATTTTCTGTATGCCAGATCTCGACCTCGTGCCCGCGTGATAGCTTGACGGGTAACGTATTTGTCTGCTAATCTTAGAGACACTTTATAGTTTAGGTCTGAACGTGAGCATAGACAGGCTTCGTTTCGTGCTGGGAGCCAGTCGTTTAGCCGTCCGATGAAAGGTCGAGCGGTAATACCAGACACATAACTCTTAACACAGAAAGGTCCCAATTGTAACGATAGTTAATTCAACTGGATTAGTGGACGAACTTTGCAATAATACATCAGGGCACGCAAAAGCTCATGCGTTTAAACCATCTCTCTACGCTATTAGCGTCTCATACAGTCGCAAGTTGCTCATTTCTGTTTAACTGACAATTAATGATCCATTATTACGCTTGCATTTATTAAGACACACAACTCCTCTTACATTTGCACGCAATATAAAACATCTGAATAGCTCTTTCAAGCTTTGGACATGAAAAAGGATTTTTTTTCCCACATGTCATTGTCAGCGTAGCGCTTTCAGTATAAACCCATCCGCCGTAAATCTTTAGAATTATTTATGGCATTGTCTATACTCTAAAAATATAATGTTCATAGTAAAACCTCACCATAGCATTATTTCATATCCACACTAAAAGCATCGTCAACCAGACGAGTGTTTTGTTACGATTGATTTCGAGACACCCTTTTATATTTCTATTTTTAAAACTAAAGCCTTATAACTGAACCGTGACTTAAGGTAACCCGCAGATAGTATTCGGAATGTTGCATGGAGGTAGAGACTGTTCTACATGCATGCATGCATGTAAAAATCATATATGCACATTTCCATTACATGTCGAGCCCTGATGAAAATAGGCCCCTTGCAAGCTGTCCTGTTTCAGGACCTGTTTGGTAAATGTTCTTACTTAACATCTGCGCCATTTTCAGAGTCAGATTTCAAGTGTTTCCTATTACAGTGCGCGGGGTTTAAGAACTACTTGACATATATTGGCAGTATCCTAAGCATTGATTTACGATTAACAACGTTCTACATAAATAAGCACATACTTCGGCTTGATATTCGAATCTCTACAATGCTTCAGACCGCGTTTCGTAACAGATAACTAGAGGTGAAGGCCGAGCACTCTAGCACGAAATCTACCTAAAACATATCAGTTTGACTATAATAGATTAAATGTATTTTTTCTATTGACCTTGTTCTGGTTTTAGGTATATTCGCTTAACGTTAGCTAACCTTTCAGTGCTTGCATCGTCGTCACAATGCTCGGTCCGCAGTATGTTTCAAGCTACTGCGTTTTCGAAAAGTCTAATCAAAATGACGTTTTACATTTGGACACACTCGGGATCCGCTTGCACGTCTGCGACGCTTCTAAACCAATTGTTAAATTGCTTTTTCTCGCTTTATCTGCTAAAACAGCGGCCAGTTTTTCGATTCGAAGTAGATTAGGTTACCGATAGGTGGAGTCTCCTAAGGGAGATGGGTGTTTTCCATGTAGAACTTGCGCTAGATTGGCTGTAAATTATATCTAATTCCCAGCACAAGCTGTATGTGAAGTGAGACCGCGGCATACAGCATCTGCTGTCAGCGCCACTATAGCGAAGAGGACTCAAGCTGGCCAGATGCGTTCCCTCGTCCAATCTGGGCAAATATTGTCTCCTGACAATGAGACACAGGTCAATTATCAGCTAGATAAAAGTATGGCAAATTAAGCAATTTAAAAAAAAAACTGTTCTTTTCTGTTTTTTTTACACCTACGCTCACCTACACACTAATTATATTAGCTGTTACCTGTACAATGTCGCATTCGTATGCAAGAGATTTGTCTGTTAGTGAAAAGAAAAACTGAAATTATGTACGGTCACGTTTCCGTGAGAAGTAAGCCCTTCACTGTGAAAAGTATTATCTTTTTCTTCAGCCAGGACGTTAAGTTGTTAATTAAACTAATGGACCTTCTTCCACAATGGTCTTCTTTGTTCGTACGTGGACCTTGCTGGACCCAAAGCAAGTTTCTACAATCCCAAGATCCCGCTGTTACTCGTTTAACGATGGAGTGTTTAAAACAGAATTGCTTACACCGACAATTATTATATACGCGCGTGTAATAGGATGCTAGATAAAACACTGCTTATAATGTACAGTTGGAATACGTGCTTACTTACTTTTCGATTAATCAACCCCTCCAAACGGTGCCAAGATAACTTCCGTAGCCTATGGCTGTTACGGCATTAATGGACAGGTAAAAAAAACTTTCATTCGTCGCAGTGGCTAAGTGTGGCACACCGGAGGAAGCCCATTACGAGCGGATGAATTAATAAGAAAGCTTATCGCGTGGCATGTAAAGCCCGAGCTCCGCACAATAAGTAGAGACCAAGTACCCGGCATCCCCAGCCTCACCGTCACGGCAATTAAGACGTGGTACAGAAATCGCCACGGGATCTTCAATCGGGTGCCCTCTGCTCCACATTGATCTCTAAGCGATCCCGATATGATACTCAGAAACAAAATCTAAAATCTCTCTGTGAACTCTTTCTAACCTGCGCTAGTATTGAATATTAGATTCTAAAAGTTGTTATGCAGCGAATTAGTTCTGGGAATTAAGCGATGTTGATTGTATTTAGCATGGACTAGTAATGAATTCACACGTAGATTTAGGTAAGTGCATAGATATTTTTCGAGCTAGTTAACAGCACTTTGAAGCCGTTAACTTACTAATCGTGGTCGGCTGACGTCTGCACTCACGACGATTGGACATTCATAGGTCAGACGCTCGTCCTTTTTTCGGACAGTTCCAACTAATTTATACCTGAGCAGCGATCTAAACGCAATTTTTAAATGCTTCATCACTTCGAGAAACTATTATAACTAAGGACGCTACAGCGACGGCAAGCAAACGCAATCCTGTATTTTAGGTAGACTTCGCTACTCTATCCAAGAAATCTTAAATATGTATGCTCGTTAACCATGTGGATACCTACGGCTTTTTTTGTGATTTGAAAGAATTAAACGATAAAAGCAGCTAGTTGAAAGAAGCTAGTTAAATCGGTCTCGTAGGTCGCGCATATTCTGTTTATGAGAAGTGGGCTCAGGCTTGCGACGATTGCAACTATTGGTTGGGTTTAGAATCTTCTAAAAGCTAAAAAACCGACAAATGCCACTGAATAGCCTGTTATTATCAAACCATTACATCATATTAGTGTATACCTTTTATCTATTCTGAGTTACTATTCTGAGACATCTATCTGCGCATCGTCGCTTCACACGCAACTCCATTATACGGAATCGCATTACAGCAATTGACTTGTACGCAATATGTTGGAAGTTGAGATCGTAAAGTTATCTCAAAATGACATTCTATTCGGGAAGTGACTAGCAAGTGTTTATGTCCACGCTATCTACCCAGATAACCATTACGTACAGCAGGCACAGCGCTATCTATTAAAAACCTATTAAACAGGTAGATATCCGATGACGTTTGCTTTCAGTGTCGAGTGTTGCGGGCCATTTTAAATATCATACTGGGTTTTTTTCCAAATTATACCGCGTAGAATAAAAATGCCATTGGCATTCCTAGGGAAACAGTTAGCTCTACTTGAAATACGCGACGAAATGCGTAAAAAGCTAAAGCTATACTTATTCAAAACAATCGAGTATATTTTCACCTGTTGTAGGGTTCGTGTGTTCTATCAGGAGCGTCTTCTCAGATTAAACATTTGCGAGCTATGCCACATTCATTCAATAAGTCAACCGCCCATTTCAACATAGTCTTTGCCAAATCGATGGATTACGTTGAGTCGATGGTATACCGCAACTTTACAATTTCTGTATGCATTTGAGGGCTATATAGTCCAATGTTGGAGGGTGCCCCAGAGATTTTTTTATTCCCCAAGCCGAAGTCGTACTGCCTGTAAAATGATAGAAAAAAAAGACACTAATTTCCATTTTTTTTCGCAGAAAATGACTTGTAGCGAGTTTGGTTTCAGTTATGTTATTAACTTGGCCAGTAGGTATTGAAACATCGTTCTATGATTCTAGGATGAACCTATTTTGATGAACATTAACCAGTATTTAAAGTAGTATATCTTAATACGCTGTGCGGTGTTACCACGTGGCAAGATCAATTTGTGTGTTTGCTTGGGAGATCAAAACTAAAAATTCGAATCGTGTATGCCTGCTAATGTGTTGGGGTAGAGGATATCAAATTTTGCAGGCGTACTGAGAAATAACTCGTGCTTTTTATTTGCGCAATCAATTCGGACTTGAACGCATTTCAGTGTGAAGCTTTAAAGATGATGAAGAGATTGATTCTTTCGGGTCTTACGTGGTGAGACAATCGCCTGTCGCTAAGGCCATTAGATAATTTTGCAGATCCTGCTTCAACCGCGTTTCGCTATAAGCTTAAGCTAGCAGGTTTCCACATAACAATATCGTTCAAAAGGCAGACATCTCATTCTATTCTCTATTACCAGCGCATGTGTCAACGATAGGGCAATCAGCTCATACCCTATAAAATTTCCGACAAAAAAACATTTGCAAACCCCGTCTGCGGTCCTAGAGGAAAACGTAACGAAACCCGACAGTAAGTATGTGTCAGGCATCTTGGGTCTGCTGGCCTATTTTAGGACTCTGAAGAACATCTTTGAACAAGGCAAACTGAATGCTCAAGCTGGTGTACTCCTAACGGTTTTGAGGAACTCCACACTGCAATTAACAACAACGGTCACCATTAACCACTACTACCGATATCATAGTGAGATGGGTCGAAAGAGTTTCAGAAGACTGTCGAGCAAGCCAAAAATTAATATGGACGTTACTGAAAGTTTGCGATAATGACAGATCCAAAGAAACTTAAACTCGGTCATTCGTTGAAATATTACAAATATTTAACACATGCTTCATGATATTGTAATCGCAGCTTCAATAGATAAATAAAAAAATAAATTAATTTATTTCATTATTAGGTCGAGTAGATCAGTGAAATAGCAGAAAGCTCATGGGAGTTATCTGCCTCCCATCAACATAATAGATAGACCAAGTTTCTGACTAAATATTTTTGATCAGTAGTATACACATATGTACGCGTTTTTCGTTCTAAAAGCAGTCGAGTTATATGGCCTATTTTTTTTAAGGCCTTCGATTTATTATCCTATAAAAGTTGCCGCTCTGACGAATGGCTGGCCGGCTAGACATCTTGTATAACATAACTGAACTGTTTATATGTGAGCCTGTGGACGTTTGTTACAATAGCCAAACAACGACATAATATCAGCTTGACCGTAGAATGTTTGGTACAGCGTTTTCGAAGATTGCTTTTAAAAATGTATTATAACAGTATTTCAACGTCAATTTCAAAAAGGTATGATGTTTTTCCGTCAGCGATCTCGGTTCGTCTAAGTAGCAATTTGTCTCTACTAAACCGAATTTATTTCTGCACGCTTGGGGAAACCAGATCACAAGGTTCTAGATCTGACCATGAACAAGCAATACATTCTTTGGTTCATGACAAACAAAGCATACATGACGTGGCTAAAACAAACCCAGCTACTTTCGTATGTTACTACAAAGGACTATATCAACTTCAAAACCTCCTCGTTCACATTGAACTTCGTAACTCTAGACCGGACGTTTATATCACATATGGTCCGACACGTACGGGAAAGTCCTGAGCTGCTATTAAGATCGCTAATACCTCCTCAATACATTACAAAAATAGGTCTCAATGGTGGCAACAAGAGGAAGCCGTCACACCGGATGACTTTCACGGCTGGATTGCCTGGGATGAATTACTCGAAAGCTGCAATAGATACCCATACAAAGTCGAGACTAAAGGCTACCATGAAGAATTTACATCATAAAACATCATCATTCTCAATCATCAACAAATTCTCATCCTAGCCTATGGTACAAATCTATAGGCTATGATCCTGCCCCTTTACTAAGTGATCGAGTTAGTTGTTTAATTAATACTGAAAACGATACACCTGATATTACACATTTCTTTATACTTTAACAGAAAATGAAGACAAAAATTTAATTAGTAAGGCTTTCGATTTTATTTAAGACTTGTTTTCTTTTTCTCCATATGTTAATGGCTTTTTCATTATCTTTTAGTGAACTATCACATGTATTCCATTTTCTATACATGACCACAACGATTTTTATTCTAGGTTTTGGATCATTAGGCGTTACGTAAGGTGACCATCCAATAAGTGGTCCATTTAATAGAGTAGCATCAGTACCTATTGGTAACCACAAATTCCTCGGTGTTTGGGTAACCGATGAACTTGAACTTACTTTACACATGAACCTTGGTATATATATAAATTTTTGTATATCAAATGGGCTATAACACCTTGACCCCATAAAAATCGTTTAAATTGACTTGGAGCTGCTGTCCCTATATGATAAGATTTAAAACACATTGGTACTGAACGATCATTATTTTTAGCTGCTTCACCTGTTGCTGGATGACTAAATAACTTTTAAAATGTATTTTCATACTTTAAAATGAGTATATTGATCTCCTATTTCTTTATGTATATCTTGAAGTAACTTCGTACTAAAAAAATTTATTTACTCCTCCTAAAGGGTCGTATGTATTTATAAATCCTGATGACTTAGGAGGATCAGTCGTATTCTTCGATAATTCTTGATACGATTTGATTACTACATTTCTTCGTACGGAAATAATTCCTTTTAGATTTAATAGGCTTAAATTTATAATAATTTTTACGACGTCTCCTCCTAAGGGTTTTAGTAATTGATCGATGATTCGTCATCCTAATGCTATTATAAATGGCTGTTGAGGCAAATGGCGGATTTGCGTAGATAAAATTCCGAAAAAATTCAGTGCCACTCGGTGATGCCGCCGCTGCTAAAAGCGCGAAACCTCCGTGTTTTATCACGCCTAGTAACGCTTGCCGTTTAACTGTTCCCTTTCTTCTTATCTTAAGGGGTTGTTTCACTCTTCCCAACAATGGTGCTAGTTCTATATCTGTCATTTAAACAAGACATTTAAAGATTGTGCACAGGAGAACGCTCGCTCCGCCAGCGTTCACAGTATCACCTTTGAAGGGAACTAAAGAGGTCTGCCCCGCTCATCGATGTTATCGCTATAAGTGGCAGTTGTTATCTAATCTTATCTTGGCCGTTCACTCCCTTTTATAGACTTCTCTCGTCCTACAAATGCTGAACAGTTACGTCTCGAAGCGACTAGTAATATTAAGCAGTCACTTCGCGCTATAAAATGGCACGCCACAGTAGATGGATCTTTACGCTTAACAACTACACTGACTTTCATATGAGCGTGCGTAGTGAGCTTAGGTGAGAGTCAGTGTAGTTAAGATAAGATTAGATAAAAACTGCCACTTCTAGCGATAACATCGATGAGCGGGGCAGACCCCCTTAGCTTCCTTCAAAGGGGATACTGTGAACGCCCGCGGAGCGAGCGCTTTGCTGAGCATAACCTTTAAGTGTTTTGTTTGCATGACAGGCATAGAACTAAGACCATTATTGGGAAGAATGAAACAAAATCTTAAGTTAAGGAGAAAGGGAACAGCTCTTCTGTACTGAATGGCATTTCGCACCGCGGCCCTGTCTATTTCTCAGGCCTCAGTTAGCAAGTGACGTACGAAGTCGGATGAAAGTCTGACGAAGAATCCGTGTACGTGCTCACAAGTTTATGCATGAATGTAGGTGCTTGTGTACCAAAGAAAAGTTTAGCAGTAAAAGCGGTAAAAAAAAAGCGTGATTTCATAAATAATTTATGCCTTGCTGTGGAATTCAGGATGATGGACGTAAACCTAGCTATTCAGGTTCTCGATTCTCGTGGAGCGGTGAATATTTTCTAACAATAATATTACATGTTTGACAATGCAGTGCGGTGCGAAGGACAAATGAAGGCCTATGGCGACGGGTTACAATTGAATACTGTGGAACAGACCGTCAATTTATTTAGTGTTAATTAAGGAAGCATCATACCACCATCTAGTTTTATCGGCATTTTATTATATTTGGAGTTTTAAACACAAGCGTTGTTACGTTTGTTATCTATATTTTACTACAGAAAATTAGCTTTCTGATGGTTTTAACAGTAAATCGATAACGTAGAACGTGAACACGTTTTGCGACTATGATGACAGACGAAAGAGAACGTGTCCACGACCAAAACAGCGATTATCTCCGAATGATAACGTGAACCTGCAGGTTGAATCCTTCTGATGGAAAAGGGCTCGCCTGGAATACCAAGCCCGCTCATTCACAAAATAAGCAATCAACTGCGATGTCAACAAAAGCAAACGTGCCTATCATTGATCTCCACAAGATCGAACGTCTATGTCAATGCAAGATGTCCAGTTTCGATTCTTATATATGTATGTACCTCGTGCAAAAAAAAAGCTTCAAAACAGCCTCAGCCTTCCTACACAATTACGAATAGTCCGGCAGACTAAGTGACGTTCTAGATGATAGCAGAGTCCGGCGCGTGATCAGAGTTAAGCTGCTGTATTTAAAGATGCGCTGTCTGTCGAGAGTCTCCGAAATTAGCACAGAGAAGTACAAACATGCCTTAAAAATAAAAGAGCCTAAATCGCTAATCAAGAGGTGACTCCAATCACGTTTTCAGATTTCGTCACGCCACGTAGACCTCAATTACGTTCGCCTTTGGCTGAAAAGTGGTTTCAAACAGGGCCTTTGGACACCAAAGGAGAAAATTATTTTGCCCGTTCTGAGCTTAAGTCCTGCGAGCACATGTGACAGATCAAACTGTTTGTAATACCACTATCCATTTTGTTACCCTGTACCTTAAGTAAGGTTGTTTTACGTATCAATAAACCGTTACCTTCAGGTTTAACAAACGATCGACAGACAACAACGCAAAGCTCTGCGATCTAGTTCACGAAGTGACCTTGAAGTGCAATAAGGGCAGTTGAGATAAAAAAAAAACTATTTGTCGGTACAGACGTGTGACAAGGTTACTTCGATGGTGGTACAAAAACACAATAACAATGTGGGTCGTTCTAGTCCACTAAGAATAAGAGTTATTTCAGAACGTTAGTATCCGTAATGTTTACATAACAATTGGAGTTGAGTTATTCGTATAGTTCTTTAGTTTCGTATAGTTCTGCCCAAGTCAATAAACACGAGAGATCCTACTCGTTGCCAAACGACACGTTTGTGACCAAAATATTATGAGAATGCAGCTGCATCACTAGAAAGATGCATTCATGTAACGAACGTTTTGTATAGACGACCAAGCGACAATCCATCGTGTTTGACAAAGCACCTGCGTGCTATAGCGGGAAACACAACACCCCTATACGTATTTTAACTGTATATCTTTAAATCTAATTGTCCGCTAAAAGCATTTTCACTAAATAAGTTCCGTCGCTGTTCTACGAGTCCGCTTCAATATGCTACAATTTTTGAGGGTCGTTAGAAGCGTCGCTACTTAAAAGTCTCATGTATGCTTTGAATTGTAATGCTGATATCATATGTGTGCTTTCCACGAAAGGAAAAAAAACTATTAAACATCCATGAGCTATGATTTTTAAAATATTATCTCGAAAAGTACAATATACTATGCCAATAGCTTTGCAAACCTGACAGTACGGATTATAGAGCAGACAAGACAAACGTATACTATAGGCCATTACCCAAAAGAGCTGCAGCCAAGTATATTTGGTATCCTTCAGCTGAAAACTAAAAAAGTCACAATCAATTTCTCTATTGTAGCATCTACTCAATTATGTCTCAGTTAGGCTCTTATTTTGACGGAAAGATACATTGATATCATTGATAATGCTCAATAAAGCTAGCGGGTTATCATGAGCCTAAAAACCTCTTCAGCATTTTTGTTTAGGCTTATGTAGCAGATGTGCTATCTGTAAACATCCCTATCGCTAGCTGGAAACAATTTTAATGACGCCGTCTGAAGTCTGCAAATATTCATACAATTCGTATTTGTGAAAACCCCAGACAAGCAGTTCTTGGCTACGGACGCCTGTAATTGATAAGCGAACGCGTGCGGGGACCGATTTAATTTTCACAGATTTCTGTGTAATGACAAAATATATGAAGGTTGAAAAAGAAATGCTAGGATTTTCCTTGCAATGCACTATTTTATGCTATGACCAAGTCATAGGAAAAGCTTTCTACATTAGTTTCGCTCAGAAGAGATTCACATGTCTACGACGTGAAATACTTCTGTGTTTATTAGACATCTTCAGGCTCCGCCAATGGAGCGATGCGGTGATGCCAAACTGTAAGACAGGCGGCTTGTTCTTCATTGACGAACTTCTCCACAAAAAATAACGACTTCAGAGTGCAGTATTGTAATAGCTATTTGTTTCCCAACAGTTTCCAAAGGACATCAGAGGTCTAAATACTTTATGGGGTGTATGCTTGAAGTACTGAGAGTAGTCCATGATTCAACTTGGTGTGTGACACTAATGTATTTAACAACGCCAGTACCCCGATGAACACAAGCTGCTTCTACGATATATTCTAACTTGTCTCGTGTTTTTAGGTGAAATTAGTTTTAAGTAAAGTTTGCTACCAAAAAAAAACGCCTTGCCAAAGTGATAAGTGCTAAATGTCATGCCTTATTAATGTTGTTTAGAATTATCGGGATTGGATAACCAGTAAATGTTTAATCAGCTTTTCTCAAAGAAAGTCTAAACTGAGCAACCTCAATCCTTCATCTAAAGCGAGATAGGATGGTAGGAAATGTTTTTCCACCTGTGCACCCTCTAATAGAGAATACTTTTTTGGCTCATCAAATTTTCTGAAGGAAGTGTAACCCTTTTTTCTCAGTAGCATCGATGGTTGGGTAGTCCGTCCTTTCACTTACTGAACGAGACGTTTATTGAGAAATCAATAGTTTACTGCAGAAGTAGATAAGACCCAGTTCTGTCGTAGTTTTATATATTCAGATAACTACTGACGCTTTTCAATGGGTCGTGTGACACGAGCGTATTACATAGAATAGAACCGATCGTTTGGTAGCAATGCTTTATCGACGTTGAAACATAAAAAAAGCGTGGAAATATATTCTGTCTAAACTTGTAAAAGTTTCTTCAAAGAACAGGATTGTTGTATTTGAGGCTCAGAGACTCTAAAGATTATAATACCTGTTCTATTTAACGGAAGTCATAATTGATCTCTAGGTATATATGGCGGTCGAGAACCGTGCGGGCCAAATTTCTATACGAAGCTCTTCTGGTGCCTGCGGATCTTGTCGCGACGATGTTCGACAGATAAACGAGAATGGCCCAATGCGCAAAAAAATCCAACTCAATCTGCTTGCCTGTTTTTAAAGTAGTGTGTAGAGATCGCCCCTTAAAAATTATGTTTTTTAGCAGATCATCAGTCATGAATTGATGGTATCACATCTCACCACCGTATATCTTATTAACTGGTCAGCATTTTTACAAATATATGTGTGTTCCAAATAAGATCTTAATACCACATCTAAGGAAACGCATGATGGACTTATACGTGTGTTGCGTCTCTGAGCCGTTATACAATTTTTACCCCTATAGAAAATAAGTATCCCTGTGCCATATGCAAAATCCATATGCATGTCCATATGCAAAATCAACTAAATTTGGTGAAAGATGCTACCATGGATAAACGGGTGCTAGCGAAGTCAAAATTTGCTGCAGACCATTTCCACAGACACGGGAAGTTATCTCCTCATGTGTTCACGATCCCGCACGTTCTGACCTTCCCAGTCATAAGCTCGAGTGGGCATTCTCATATTTGAGTCTAAAGGACGAAGCACGTGAAGCGAACACAAAACAGAGTTCCGCATGTAAGCATATCCTTTGACTCAAATGGTAATGAAAGTTGTATTTACGATACGACTAGCAAGCTGAAGCGATAGAAACCCGTTTGTTCGCTAGCATAATACGAAATGCCCAGTACCCAGCTAAGAATTAAATTCCATTTGTAAAATTATGAATAAATACAAGCTGACTGCTTTCTTTGAAACTTTATTAGAAATTAACAAATAGTTCCTATAGCAGTCGCAGCGGTGTGAACAACGACGACAGAGTCTTTCTTCCGCCGGAAGCTCTACTGTTGCTTTTCAGAGCAGACAAAGGACACAACGGAAAGGACAGAGCCAAAAAAAACTTCGGTGTACTATAGTGGGAAGGACGGAAGAAAATCGTCAACAACATCACAGCCCCATCGCTGCTGCCGTGGGAGCAACCGTATATTATTAGTACGCGCCACCTGCAGGGCAGCATCTAATGAATTCGATCTATCTGACCACCCACCACGAACACCTTCCACCGCCCAAACTTAATTCCCAAGGAATACATTGAGAAGAAGATCCGCTGAAGTAAGCGCTGAATGACAGAAAAACCTGCGACTGGCTGAATAAGAAGGGCACAAGCAGGAGCAGGTCGGTAACCAATGTCTATTTAGGCTGTATTACCTGGTTAGTTTAAGAGTTTGCGTCGGTTTGAAACGGGGACTAGCAGGGGAGCTGAAGTGATGCGAGCTTCACGGATGACAGCCATTGGGGCCACGGGAGGGAGGGGACAGCTACGGCAATGACACTGGGGTAACTAGAGCAGTATAGCTAGAAACGCAAGGCGCCGAAGAAAACGCCAGCTACACACTTGCCGCTGATAGTGTCTAGGCAACTGCTGCTACTGTAGCATTCACAGCTATTGTACTGTTCTATTCGTTTATTAATGGCTCAGAACGCTCTATTTGGCTTCGTTTTCATTGTGAGAGTAGCGGTAGTGGGAGTAGCTGCTTCAATTTTAGGAAGGCCAAGCCAGAGACAAAATGAGAGAAAAATAGGAACGTTCCTAGGTATGTGCTACTACTTCTACCTAACCTGTAATTCAACACTTGTTGCTAGGAATACCAGGGGGCTGGATACTCAGCCTTTGACGAAGCTGTTGACAATAAGCGGCCAGCGGTAAGATACGGATGATAACAGCGTTCGCGGTGAGCAGTAAGACTTGTCATCGGCGAAGAGAGGTATTTGATAGAACGACAGTTACCGTTCTCGAGCGACAACCTCCATATGTAATTTCCTGGCTTTGTCTCGTCGCAGAAATATTATCTTGTGAGAAAGATCTTACGTTTATTAAAATGGTTTGTACGGATTCGAACAAACTGTTTACGCAAAACCGTAAGCCGTATAGTGAACTAAGCATCTATTAAGATATATCATCCACCCATCAAGATTCTGTTACAGATTGCTGGCAATTTGAAACATGGATGCATTTTACTTATAGAAAATACATACCGTATCGTATGGCCAGATACGGAGTTTAACAAAGTAAGTAATAAGTAGAAAAAATTGGATCATATACTATTAAAACGTTGAGATATCATCTCGGCCAAATGTACTTATTATGAAAGCTCATTAAAGTCACATCAAACTGTTATGACGAATATATTTAATAGAACGCCAAATCTTGCATACTCTTACCTCCCTAGAATGATATGAGGTTTTTTTCTTATTACCTGCGAACTTCCTAGACCTCAAATTCGATTATTCTAATTATCGATATAGGTAATAAAGTGATAATGAGCGTGATCAAATAACCGTTTTTCGAATGTTTGCTTCTCACTAAGATGGCGGCTCTCTCCGTCCGCCATGGAAGGTTTATAGTTAAACAGAGCTTATGCTTTACGAAAAATCAAAGCCTCTTCCAGATTACTCAAATTTAATTTTCGGCTGTCTCGTTAATGACGAAGCAGCGACGTCTGGTTCTTGGACAAGTTTAAAGGAGACCGACCACAGTTATCCAGCAGGCAAATGTAAACCTAGCATGAACAATCTATAGGTCGAAACTGCTCGTTAAAAAACACATATCTACAAGTAGGCGTTATTGCCTACGTCCGCTATTTTGCTCTTCGACGTGCTATAGCACTAGATTTTTTTATACGAAGCAAACTGAAATTAGCCCGTTCTCAATACAACCAAGAATTGTGGCTTTACATATATATATATATATATATATATAGAAGTCTATCTTTGCCGTACTTCGGAAATGTTTTTTATGTAACGCAGCACTTGAGTTGGTCTGTTGATCACTGACCGCTTCAGGATAGTACGAGCTGAATCACACCGCTTTTCGAATACAGAGGAGAAAGACTAAAAGGCCAAGTTCCTGTGTAAGATCTGGCCGGCTTGCACATTTTAGTTATCTCTAAATACATAGTTAAAAAAAAACGTTAAATATATACATTTGGACACAGCATAAATTGCCAATGCTCGTAAACAGAAATTCACGCACACGACGTTTCTGATAGGCTGTTACTCAATGTGTCGTGTTTCCGTCACCAGCCGTGAGAACCTGATATTACGAATAGTTGCTCGTGATAATGTAGTAGCAGGCCTGTAGGGTTACTCAGATTTTTTATGCAGACCTTTCATGGTGTACTCGTTTTCGTAACTGTTGATTATTACAATATGGTTTTTTTGCCTTCATTCACACCATTAGTGTAGTAACAGGTTGTTTTTCATGGGCCCACATTGTCTTTCTCAAAAATCAGCCATATTGTCAGCTTTTTTGCTCGCAATATTTTTATCTGCCTTAGACTGCAGCTATGTAAATATAGCTAGTCTTAAGCAGATCCATGATACGAGCTTAATACTCGTACAAAGGCAACCTGACACAATAGAAAAAGAGTCGATCTACTTTTCAAGCGTCTTCTAGGCAGTATGTGTTAACATCTTGAGCTCACACATCCAAAAATAGTTATAAACGCATTATCGATCTTTGGAGTACTTCACGCAAGTGAAATGCTACTGATTATTTTACCGCAAAAATTATATCACAGCGCTGATTATATAATTAATTATAATCGATCTACGTTCTAAATGTCAATCGTATAAGCATCACTAATGACTTCTGTTAAAACGTTAAGGATCAACAGGTGGATTGAAGGATACAAACGTTACCCGATGAAGTTCATAGCGCAACGAACATATATACATACATTAGCAATTCTACGTGTCTTCGGTTCTCCATTGCAATAAGAACGTCCTGCATAACATTTACGGAGCTTCCACAAACTGTACAATAGTCGTAATTAGCCATTACGTTGACGCTTTTGGCAATAGTCCGGCCGTGCTGCTGGGGGGGAGAAGGGGCGACAGCCATCACACTGTCTCATAGGGCTTCTTTTTAATATCCAATAGTCAACAAAGTTCCCCTGTCATCACTACGAAAAATATCCGGGCTGAGAAAGAGAAAGATTCCACTTACAAACAAAGCACTAGCAATTACAATTATTGATTCATTCGCAAACGCAAGAACGCTAAATAGAGAATGTTGCATATATCGTTAGCAATTAGCTAGGCGAGCGGTATCATGAAACGATCTGCATTTAGACGGACCGAATCCTCCGCGTTCGATCGATACGAACATGTTTGGTCGCGTCACGTCACTAGAAAACAGCCAATTGAAAGAAGAGCGATAGCGGGTTCCGATAACTTTGCACCCTTCAAAAATATCATTTCACTTTTGCTTTTAGAATGATCTTTCTCTTCGCGCCATTCGTTCACAGGTGGAGAAGCGCATCAATACGATACGGTCTGATTGCATCACACAGTATCTACACACGGCACCGGCTGTTACACGGCTGTTGAACGCTTGTACACCGACACAGTAGCCGCCGGTCTTTGCCTGACAAAGCTGCTTACCCCAGAGCTACGGTCGCTGCCCACTCGTTTCGAGCTAACTGGCATGTCTGTCATTGAGTAGCTGGTGAACTAGCTAGCGGGTTGTCAGACCGGCTGTTGGGGCCCGCGCCGCGCGGTGCTTCCTTACGGGACGCGTCGGCAGGGAAGCTTCTGAATTTCAGGAGTGTGCTGGCAGCCGGTCTGTGAAAGGGGCGGGGGGAGGTGGAAATGAAGTGGTGCGCCCTCCTCCTTTTTGGCACCGGTAGCATCAGCGCTACCGAGAACGGCAACGCCAGCGGCGGCAGAGGCAGATCTAACGCTACAAGCAAAAGAACGAGGGTAAGTTACCCTCAAATCGAGGCCTTACTCGTCCAAGGCAGAAGAGACCCTTGCCCATAGTTGAGGGGGAGGGACGGCTGGGACAATGGTTCTCTCTAGCGCGCTTGCACCTGTTGCGCCAAGGCTGTTTTTGTCCTTCTCTAACAGCTCTAAGCCACATATAGATTACAGCTTCGCCACCAAAGGCACACTACCGCATTCTATCCTACCCACCACGTTACCATGACAGCACCCACCGTTCGATCTCCCTAGGATTCCGATATAGCCCCGGTGAGGGCGTAGTGGGCAGCGTATTTATTTGGTAAGCTTGAGGGACACGTTATGGTCTGAGTTCGAATCCGAGTCTAGAAATACTTCGTTTCGTGGCCGAACGTCTAACTGGACATAAAGCTCAAAATATATAGCTTTGAAATTTTAACGTCGGAGTGGAGAAAAACAATGGTTCTTAACACGGGATCATGTCAACGTATCAGAGTGACCGTATATACATATACAATAACAGTTAGAGGCCGTTGACGAAAACGTATGACAAGAAAACAGTGCATACGGGCTAGTAATAGTTGTCACACAGTACTTAAGCATTATATCGGAAATAGAAGACCAAATCCAAACAAGTCAATCTGGGGATATTATTTCTCGGTAGGTCGCTTTAATAGATATGAAAACAAGAAGAGTTTGTAAAGTGCTTCCAATATGAAATGAGTTAACTTTGGAAACAACAAAAATCCGGCAGTCATATACATATGTATACCGTGTCGCTTGGAAGTACGCATTAAAAGATCCGGATACGTTAACAGAACAACACAGACTATAGCAGCAAGCTTTGCATACAAATACAGTGATGCAATTGTGTAACCTTCTTTACGTAAAAAACCAGCCGGAGTTTTCGAGCATCAAGGCTCGTGAAAGGTGAGCAGTGATTTCATTGAGGAGCCGATCACATTGGCCATGCTGTGAACGCAGGACCAAAATACAGGCAATCCTTATGCTCTACTACGATTCAGCAGACGAGCATAACTGAAACGGTTTCCTTCAATACCTAAACTACTAATACATTTCACATTTGATAGTGACTTATTTCGTTAGAACTCATATTTACCTTTGCGCGCAAATTTCCATTGGTTGCAGACGATACGAGTAAAACATTGACACTAGTAACAGTCTCTGTTTTGAATGGTCATAATTATTCGGTTCATCGCATGTGCATAGTCCTTTCTATTTCAATGGAATGACTCAGATTTACAACTGTCAGCCTTACGATCATTCTCGGGACAACTCATCACGTGTGGAATCGGTAGCGGTTTTCCTATTCAAAGGACTAGGAGGCGTTGAACTGATGTTAAGGGTACAGAATTAAAAAGGAGCTTTTGTTACAAACAACGATTTCCAGAACATTACACGACATCTGTCCCATATATTTCTTCCCTCAACGACTTCTCAGCTTCCACAAAACGTACACGTGTGCTCTGTGGGTGCGCGCGCAAGCACTTTTTCCTCCTACACACAATTTGCTCTCTTTCAGCGGCTCCATCGACCGAATGATTAGTAACAGTCTCTAATAGCGATGGGCGGGTTAGAGCGATCTCGTCATAAGCCATACAATTGTTCAGTTGTCGATATAGAAGACATGAGTAAGCTGACAATTTATATGCGATTCTCGATCCGACTTGAGGCGTTAGATTTTAATAAACCACCGATCAGTTCATTTTTACTGATGGCCTTTCTTTTACACGTTTGAATTTATGCTATGGGAAAATCGTGCTCGCAAATTTACAGACGCTTGCAGCAAATCACTGAGTGTTTACCGCTCGGCCTGTATGTTAGATAACAATTCAAATATGCACTCATACATGCACGTTAGCATTTACAGCAAAGACCCGCTTCGGTTAGCTGTCTCGGGGCGGCCAATGAAGTCCTTTTTTCCTTTTTGAAACGTCTCGTTGAAGCAGCCAGATTAGACTTCAACAGATTCCAACCAAATGCGACAATTCTACTCAACAGACGCTCGATAAATTTTTGCCGAAGACTGCTCTTATGAGTGGTCCTCTGATCCGTTAACTACAAATTGTCTTGACCGCAAGACCATTACGGATCCTATTGTTAATTATAACTGAGGAAAGTACGAACGGCCCACCAGTCTTCTTCTATTACCTTTGGGCATCGCTGTCACTCCCATTTGAGGATATCTATGGAGAACAGAGATTGTTCGTAGACAGTGAATCAAATGTATTGTTGCATTTTAATTCGTACACTGACGCGTAATAATAAATCTACTTTATTTACTTTTTCTAAGACTGCAACCGAAAACCGGCGGACAGCTCAATTAAATATCTGTATACAACAGATTTCGTTAAAAAAATATGATTACCCACATGCGAAACTATAGTACCCATTTAGCACGTCGAACAGTATACTTCTTTGCAGTATCACTCACAATTCACTGCTATAGTAAGAAAGATAAGGTAGAAGATAACTAGTAACAAATAAACCTCTAATAGCTTACATATACTTGTGGAAATACGCAGTTCATTATGAACCTGTTTAGAAAAGAGTTGAATTGAAAAACGAGAAATTGTTTGCCGTTGCTCTGTTGGGATTTAAAAACAACAGATAAGCTTTGAAAGCACTTAATACGGTGTACGCACATTCGGCAATGTACGAGCACAAAATGGCCGGCATCGACTTCCGCTGGCAGGCGAGACTAGCGGCATCTACCCAATCGATCCGCGATTCATTAGGCAGGCGCTTTCGCTTTGACAGCAACAGTAGCAAATGGTTTGGGTAAACGAGGGCTCTACAGTAGCCATTGCTGAGATGTCTTACGCGTGTTGATGAAAAGCCACTATGCAGGCAATGAGAGCGGCAGGCGGATGAGGACGAAGTATATTTGCTCCTCAGTTGGCGCTAGGCGTTGCCCACGAAACCACGAAGTCCTAATCGATTGGAGTCCGTCGATAATTTTTACTGCCAAATAGAGTTGCCCCTTTTTGCGACTTCTTTTAGACCGCGACTTGCTCATAGGGTCGATGAAGCTAGGCTAGAAATACAGAACGTCGCTATATAGTAACCGTATAAGCCGACAGACCCACACGCTTCCCTGACCGTTGGTTGCTTACCTGATACGTTAACTAAATACGGTAAGCCTATTTGGTTGCAGTGGACAGTTAGCGATATATAGAAGGAGCCTTCCACAAAATAAAACCAACGACCAACATCACCATGACTCTATGAAGACAGAACGTCGAAAACGGAAGACTAGCGGGGACAAGATGACCCCACACGATAAAGGCCGCCCGACGAAGATACGACGACGGCCGAACCGATAGTTGTTGGAGTAGCAAGAAGATACTTCATGGCCGACAAACATCATCAGCACAACTATAGAACGTTAGGGGAAAACGTATTAGATACGTGGTTTTGAAGGAGGCATGCTTTAGATGAACGAATGCTTTAGTTGTATGTGAGTACGTAGGTAAACGACTCTTTTTTTTTTAAAAACTCTTGTCGTCTGTGTTGTAACGGTTAGTATTCATGACTAAAAGTATCTTTATTTCGTCAAATGGAGCTCAGTTATTATGTACATTATATTGATATTCGCACACTAATAAATATACTCAATTTCACTTTCTTTACTTTATATTGCCCATGGTCCGACATGAATCATTTTAATAGGAGCTGTTTGCCTGCAGATCAGGCTAGTGGGATCTTAGTGAGACGTACTGGAACAGGACTAAAATATATGACTTCTTTATAGATATTACATTTCGGTGCCAGACATGCAGTAAATTCGAATTCTTTTATATTTAAGCTTAAGTATAACAGCTTTACTTCGCAGTAGTGCGGGCATTTCGGTAAAACTAAAGTTCTTAAAGGGTTGATAGACGTGTGACGATCTTTAACGATGAAACGCAACTATTAACTTGTCCAACGTGACATGGATGCTAAAATCTAAATTGGTATTATAATGATAGCAAGACTTCCTATAGACTTTGTACGGTGCTAGTTAAGACCGTTTTGACACGAGCGCAGGACAATTTAGAACTACATTAGTCTATTCCCATATAGATAGGTAATCTGCTGCCGTGTATAAATTCCCTATAGTACTAGAATAGACCGTATGGTATAAGTAAAAAATTTCAACGAGCTATGATGATGGAACGATTGCATAGCTCAGCATACATTATATTCAAAGGTGTTTACATTTATCGCAGACAACTATAAAGGGCACAGAAAGATAAAACGAGACAAATCAACAAAGTACACAATATCGCTAGGCGCATAAAAGCATCACTTTTCAAGATGAACCTATAAGGGAAACTAAGTGGCCTAAAAAAGGAAATTTCCAAATTGGGGGGGGGGGGGGGTGTACATTTATCAGTCTATGTTGGGCTCCGTCTAGCGTACGTTTATAGTTGTATACGTGCAGCATTCACGATGGTGGTAGCTTATGTATGATCTTTCCGCTCCAGCTGCTTGTGAAGAACAGATATCCTTCGATGGTAAAGCAGGTTATATGCGACATGGACCTTAGCTTCTGACAAGGCAGAGCATAATACTAGCTGATTGTCAAAAGAACGAAAGACCCTTACCGGCTGTCGCGTCGCAGCAGCTCGAGTCACGTAAACACTATTTTAAGATTTCCTGATACGAATTAAGAGGTGTGTTCCTCATATTCGAACGAATATTTAAGACAACTTGTTCCGCAAGCTACCCTTTTTTTTATTTATTTATTATTAAATAGGCTGCCGTGCAGAGATAGATATATTTTTTGTTTATTTTCACAAAGTCCGTGTAAATATTGCGAAATCTGACATATGAAGATCACTGACAAACCTAATCTAGTATTTTTAAAACCTTAAAGAATGTTGTTTATATGGACGACCTGGAAGGAATACAGTTAATGGTAGCGCTGATATATATATGTATATTAAGACTTTACGTTTACTACGCACTGTAATTAGATTTTTTGTTTGAAGACAAAGGATTAGAATAATTTTTTGCTTTTCTAGTTGAACGAGCCGTTTGGGTCTCATTGTAGCACTTTATTTTATAGGCATTTCGCAGCATACGTGGTCCTTTTTAGTCCTTTGCCAACATTCTTTAAATCACGCCTATCAAATCTGTTGCCTTTACATATACCTTTAATCATAACGGTAATGAAGTGTTTCTAACACTTATGACTAGCATTTATCGATGTATGTTGCACAAGTATTATTATCACCCTAGAAAAAGTTGTTGATTTCATTCGAAAGCAGCCTAAAGTGACCCTTTTTCTAATTCATATGTTAAACTTAGCCTGTTTTTTGCTCGAAACGCCTGGCCGTTTAAGACTAAAATTAGTTAAAGACTAAATGCGCAATCTTTAGTGAAATAAACATATGTATACCTATGCATTTAGCGAAGAGCTTGTGTAGCCCGCGATAGTCTACTTGCAATCCAGCGTGAATGTTCCTGTTGATGATATGTCTCTGTCCGTCTGCCTTTCTGCCCATTTTTGGCCTTTTTGTTTTATTTTTTTTATATCTTTTTATCTATGTAAATTGCTCTGCTATTCCGAAAAGAAGATTAGATTGTTCTTATTGACAAGTGGAACAATTCCGTCAAAAAGTTTTTTGCGATAGAGTTAAGTGAGCTGCGTCAAAAGAGGGACTGCGTAGCAAACGGCGAAAAATTGCTCATTTCCGCTACTCCACTAATCATACATCATTGTAAACTTTTTGTATGATCCTTAACTTATTCTACCGAGACGCTACAGCTTAAATCACGAAAGTATAGTCCATGACGTTAATGAAGACTATTTTAGAAATAATGTCGAGTGATGTTTGTCGCAAGCGCAAACAGAGGGTAACGGGGTTTGGTTAGATGGCGCATGGAGGACCTTAACGGTTTAAAGTTTGAAAAATGTGTAGACACTTTAAAGCCCCGCAAGAAAATTATTTTCTTTTTCGAAGAGTGTCACACACACTTCATCGTCACAACATCTTGAAAGCGGTATAATTCAATTAGGAATGAAGTACTTTGGCAGGAACATATGTTTGCTCATTTTGCAATAGAATTCACTATCGTAGTGCATAAAACGTGAACGTTCTTAAGTTGAAATCTTGACCTTTATCATACAATCACAACCCATGCCTGGTAATGCACTGTTCGGCAAGAAGAAACATGTAGGATACGGAGTAATAATATAAAGTTGTTAACCGAATTTTTGATTTAGGCAACGAATCGAAGTTGTCAGCGCGTTACACACCGTGTTTCAACCTTGAAATAATTGTTACCGTTGTCCTATTGCGATCTTAGATAAATCTGTAGAATAAAGGCACATTGGTAAGAATCTTATCCTCATTATCCAATTCTGTTACATTACGTTACTGCGGCGTAATCTGACGACACCAACATTCATTTCGTCACGCTTAATGCAGGCTTATCGCATATTGAAGATATGTCATTATTTCTCAAACAACATACACTAGGAGTATCATTTATCTTTACATTCATAGATATAACATAGGATTTGGGATTTTTATTTTTTTTTTTTTGCCCAACAGCTACCCTGCACTTCATTTGTCAGTTTAGCGTTCAGTACAGGCATGGTGATTGTTCAACGATCCATAGGCAAATTCAGGCTAATTTTATACAGCTTTACTATAGATGGACAGAACTTTCTCTGTATAAATGCGTCTGGTTATTGTTATCCTCGTACCAGGCACTATAACAAGGCGGCTGTGGATGCTACCTGAAATATGAACGTTGCGATACAAACATCAAATTCAAAAATGTATTTAAAGCTATGCATTGTAGAGTATAAATTCTACATGGATAACATGTTGTAGAACATAAAGAAAGATAAACTGTAGCCTAACTTTTTTTCTAAGTATAGTTTTTGATAGAACGTTGTTCTTAATACGTCATGTTTAATTGATAACCTCAGTTAAGCCTTTGTAAAATAATGATCCAAGCAACTTACCTGGAAGCATGCTGGCTTGACGCTCACTTTACCCCTTGCCTGCTTCGCTCAAATTTCATAACACCGCAATAAATGGCAAAATCGGCCTGACGTTTGGACCGCGTCCTCCTCGTTCCGACCTGCCGCAGCAGATATTCCAGGAGCCTAGACATCAGTCACCTTTTATATCACGCGAGATTCTACAGAACGCACATACCAATGACTATATATCCTCAGATGTATCTTTTGAAGCCTCGTTGAGGCTAACCAATTAAGATCGTAGATTTATTCTTCTCGACTCAGTTCCGATCTCATATCCAGCGCAATCTACTCAGGTTTTGCATTTATAATTCATATAATTATCTAAGAAAGAATGTATGTAAATGAGAAATGTGCTACAGGCTGAGAGTACGTGTTCCAGTTTAAACGGATTGTGGCCTTTTAGAGAACTTCTAATTAAGTATTTACCATTTTGGACAGATTACTTGTCTACAGTTTTTTCTACAGAAATCAACTCGTATCTGAAAATTTCTCAAAAACAAAAGGGCCTACCCATATCGTTGGACAATTTCTATCTGCAGCTAGGTAAAACCTGAAACCCTTCTTTAAAAGCATATTTACAATATATTCGTTTCACAAATCATATAGACAAGAGAAGAATCCGGTCTTTCCTCAACGGTACAATATTGTTCAACAAAAAATCGAGAAGCATCGCTTCTGTTTTCACGATAAGATTGCTGACAGAGGTTGCGAGCCAAAAAAGGGACGAGGAGCTACCTCATCCTGACGAATAAGTCCGAGCTTTTTGTCATACTCAATAACCGGACGGTTGATAAACCTAATGTTTGTGTGTCCTTGAACCATATTTTTTAATAGCAGAGATAATATATACAGCGAATTGAGAACTTGAATTGCGGATATGTAGAACAGTTAGTATTTTGCAGCTTCAATTAGTGCCAGTTCCAGTGTTACTTATCGTGAGCTTGAACATATCGTTTGTCAATTTGCTTCGATTTACACCGAGCTCAAATAGAACAGGTCTATGACACCGATGGTTAACCAAGCAGAGGCTTTCGTGAATACTCTGTCCATAAGAGGCATACAAATCAAAAAGAAAACAACTTTGCAAAACAGAGTTAAACGTACGTAACTGTGTATTGGAGGTTTATACATTTGTAGAAGGGCTGTTCTTTTAAAAAAGACTAGACTAGTAAAGGAATTCAAAGCAGTGCTAAGCAATCGTCTTCATAAAAAAAGATAAGAGGATATCAGTCATAAGAGGATAAAAGTTATTGTTCGCTTAATGTTATAATTTGACGAGCGTTCGATTAGACCAGCAAGTAAATGAGCAAACCCATCATAGGGATTATATCAGAGATAAATTATCGTATTTTTTTGTCACCCGTCTGCTTATAGATATGTTCAAATGGACGACCCAATGATTTCGTTACTTGAGGTACTCCACTTGTCGTGTAACACCAGAAACGTCAAGTCGATACCATAATGGTCGCAATGTCAAAACGACGTTTTCCAAGTAATATCAAGCACGTAACTAGAATGGGCTTCAAATTGATCCAGCAAATCGCTTTGCCGCAGCAGAAGTTACATGAAAATGTACGAACAAATGTAACCTTTGTAAGGCCGGCCACATAATGGTAGACTTTTGTCCACGCTCTGCCTTTTCTTGGTTATGTAGTTGAGCCTGACACAACGAATTTAAGAAAGGTTGTAAAGTCCGTAATAAAAGCATTATTAATATCTGCTAGACCAATCGGATAGTAGCGCATTGTTGTAGACAAATTGAAAGTGCTCCTTGGCGTTGACAGTGCATCCACGATAGGTCTTTGCGGATTTTCGTCCTATACACGTATTTTATACTCGTTGAAGGCCGGTCAAAAGGTTTAACATTGAGTTGTAGGAAACATTGAATTTATCCAATATTTTTCAGTCAGTTTTATCTGATTCAAGAATGTTTGAAGTTTAACTATTCTTTTTAAATTCTTTAATTAAAACTAGTTTTTATTTTTAAATTCGATCTGTAGTTCCTATTAAAAGCTGTTTATAGTCACCAAACAAAGAAATTTATGTTTTATAAGTAAATATAAATGCAGTTATTGTTTCTTATTTCAATATTAGCATCCGGTAGCTTATTATCGGTACTATTAAGCTGAGTCTCGCTTTTGTCGCCTTCATTTTCGAAAGTTAATTTCGATTGAGGTTTTTCAAATCCTCATATTCATGTAAAAAACATGTATGGAATATTCATGGAAAACACGCATCAATTGTGAATCTTTCTTGTGCGATTCGCCGAGTAACAGTCATGGTAGTATGTACGTAATGGGTGAGGCTTTGCCTCAGCTTCTCCGCACAGATTACAATGGTGCAGTTGCATAGGACGAATCAAAGAAGAAAATAGTAGCTGCCGTTATACATCGACCTAAAAGAACGAGTCTTTACGTATACCCTTAAGCACCGCCTTAATCGCATAGGCGTAGCTTATTGCTAAGGCTGGAAATATGATTTAAGGGATTTCATCAAATGAATCACAGATACTTTTGATGCTTTCTACTACTTTTAAGTCAGCTGTAAAAAGCCCTGTATGTGTGCGTCGATATTTATTAATCGACTGTGTATTTCAAGGGTTTAAGTCATTCGAACAAAACAAGATCACGCTGTTTACTGAAATCGTTAGGATGCAGTGTGGAACGATTGTTTCAATCCATCGATGTTTTCCATACGATAACCGTCTTATAATCGATACTAACGATAGGTATAGTCTTCTCAACTTCCAATTTAATATTAAAGTTATAGTATATCTAGGACAGTCAGGTAGTTGGCGAGTATGTTTAATAAACGGTTCTCTTGTTTACTGCGCAGCGAGCACGTCGAAAATGCAGAGAAATAGAAAAGCATTAATGGCAATGAGTTAGCTTAATATCGCAGTTTTAAATCATTACTCTGATATTCGTCGTGGCGTCACCGTACAAAGATCAGATGAGCCGGTTACGTTGCATAGGCGTCAACTAAGGGCTAGATCCACAGCAAATTAAAAACATCGTGTTTTTGCTATTTGTATTTGCGTACCATACCACATAAGTAGCAGGATATGGTTATTTTTTTTTATAATGTCTAATATCTATTGCCTTTAACCGCGCTTCCTTAGCAGATCTTAGAGTTACCAACGGTTGAAATCGGCGACGTGTGAATGGGTCCATCTATACGTACATCGAACTGTGAAGAAGCTCCGGCTGCAGGAGAGAGGCTGTGTGGCATCGGTGGAGACGATGTTTGTCCTCATAAGGCACAAATACTAAAAAAAATCCAGTAGAACAATGGTAGCTTCTCACGTCGCTGTTCATACTAAGATGCGTGCTGTAATTAGCTGCGGTGTTGCTCTTAAATAGACGGAGCTTAGGTCGCAGGGGCGAGGAAAAACGGATATGTACGTTAAAACGAGCAGGCAGCTAACGTATAGGTGATGTCCCAGGCGTCCAGCAGATCTATCTAAGCAATCTAATGTCGGAAGCAGGCTACGTAAGTTAACAGTGTCGACAAAGACGTGCATCGAGAAAAGGACAAAACCTAAACGGCAAAGACGAGCTTTGATCGAGTAGCCGAGCGGGGGTGAGTTGCGGCGACGAGGCAATGAATGGTACCGAAACTACCGGCTATTTAATTTTCCGTTGGAATGATACTGTTACAACATCCGGCTTCACTGTGCTAGAAGAGCATAATTCGACCTTTTATTCCGCCAGCCATCCAGAACGCCCGGCAAAGCAGAACGCATCAGGGACCCGCTAGCTATTTCGGTGCAGTTAACTTTGCGGACGTAATTATCGCGATTTCTGGGTCCAGATGAAAGAAAAGTGTAGTAGCACTCATACGTAAAGGACTATGATATGAGGCTGTTGGCGAGGCAGGGCGTGAAAATACCGAGAGGAAACAATCCTCCAAAGAAATCGTCCGATGACGAGATGATGACACTGACCGAACGTAGGTAAGCAAGAGAGAAATTTTTTACATTTTATCTCGGATTAAGCTTGGCCTGAAGCTCCGATAACCGATATCCTCACTAAGAGTTCATTCCAGCTTTTTAAAACTAAAACGTTTTCAAAAAAAAGCTGAAGATATTCCAAACAACAGCTGTATTAGATCTTTCGGTCTATTCGACTGGGAAGGAGAGCACTAAAATCGGTTCCAATGGCAGAATACGGTGCCGCGTAAAGCGAACTTAAGAGCATAACGCAAAGCTGTTTAGTAGACTACTTTCTCACAAAGTAATAACTGTACAATGATAATTCAACTATTCTAGAAAAGCAAGTTTAGAAGTACTACAATATTGTAATTGTTATCAATGTTAAATAAATGGATTTGGTAAATCTAACGCACTGTGAAAAATTCACTTAAAAATTGAATTTTGACCTTTTAAAATATCGAAAGGCAATTCCTGTCGCTCGAAGAAAGTATACGGTTACTTGATACTAACTTCGTACTGATAGATTTGTCACAATTCGATTAGAAATCATATGGCAGCTCATGCCCATCCTGAAATGCACCAGAGAAAAAATGCATTCTGTATGCGCCTATGCTACAAAATAAGCCTTCATGATTTTTTTCTCTTGCCATCCTCGTCGTTTGCCTAGACCGAAAGGAATGTACGTCTACGAGGCATCCTGATTTCCCTACTGAATTTTTCCGCTATCCTAGCGAAAGTCTCTACGGGCCAACGTTCTTGAATTAACACACTATGTCATACTCTGAGGTCGCTCGGGTAGATCTACACAATACTACATCCTTTTTTCTACCACCATTAGCGCTCTAGGCTGATCGACATGCTCGTGAGCATAGACATCTATAGCTACTGCGTATCGTCTGATAAGTGATTTGGTTAGAATGTAAGGTATGGCCGAACCCGTTCAAAAAGCAGACGAGCTTATTCCTAGATGTCAGTGTTTAGTTGTATCTGCAGCATAAACATAAAGCCTGACATGCGGGAGTTGCAGGCTGAGCTCTCAGGGCTACCGTACTTTGGTCAGTCGCTGTTATACCCTTAACATCCTTTGCAATTAGCAAGGGTGTCGAATTCGTATATCGAGTAGCGCTTGTAGGTAGCACCGGAAACTATACTACTATAATATGGTGTGGAGATAAGAGATCGGTAGCCTTAGTAGCTTGTAGTAGCTTGTTGGCCTGTCACATCAAGTGGGCGGAGATCACGTTTTCACACCACTGGCTTCCGTCTTAATATACTTTTCCTGCTCTATTCCTGCTGCCTCATCAACGATTGAAGTCCGACGTAGAAAGTGATGTGATTTGTGAAGCACGTCACATGTAATCTTGAGTGGTGACTTTATCTTATTCTATTATTTCTTTCCTATTGATGAAACAGTTTGAAATGAGGCCTCAAGTATCTCTCAGTTGGTTCGGCAGAAAATAAAACGTACAAAGGTCGCCGATTTCGATCACGAACGCTGGTCGGCGCTTTGTGCCAATGATATCGACTCCTATTATTTGGATATAAATTGTACATATATAATATAATCTAGTAATAAAGGATTTTACTTTCTTTCACATTCAAAGTAATAGCGTGTAAACTTTCCGCATTATGGCAAAGGTTGTAGGACCCCGTCAGTTTTGGTCAATAATAATTGCGAAAAACCTCTCCGCTAGTTTCCAATACTTTTGCGTAAAGACAGCATCATTGTGGTTTGCCTTTGTGCCATTGTGGCAGGTGCCGGAGCTTGTATCTATAAAAATGCAGCAAGTGTGAGATTTCTTCTTCTTTTTCTTATTATGATTATTATTATCGTAATAGCTTATATTCCTTCGCCAAAGAGGTTCTCACAAAAAAATGATTTTTTTTCCCTTTGTTGAAACACTTAGGATGTATCCTAGGTTGCAATGTTGATGTACAGCTGTTATACCACACCGAATACAACCCGTAAGTGAATTTCTGCGAAAACCTTCTCCGCATACATGTAGTATATAAGTATGCTGGGCTCTAAGTGCTTATATAAGCTTGTTTTTAACAACCGTTTCACTTTTCAGCTCCATAGCTCAAGAAGAATAAGTTTCGTTAACCAGAAAAAAAAACACTCAATTTTGATAAACCCAAGAGAGGAGATAGATCTCTTAACCTCTATTGTTGACTATGGCGATGGATAGGTTAGAAACGGTATAAGGAAACGTGGTATAATCATCATAGTGCTTTGCCTGCATTCAATAGATACCAAAAACAGGACTCATGTCGGTAACTAATTACAACTCGCGCTCATATTTTCCCGGTATCGGTATTTTTTTGTGCCGGCATGTTGTAAAATCCTTTAGGCTTTTTCCTTCTCACCTGGATTACAAAAAATAATTCGTCTACTAATAATTGTTGCTTGATCGTTATGTTAGCAAACGTATCACTCAATGTATAATATCTGAAAATAATTAGATACTAATTGCACAGCAGAAGTAAAACTCACGGAAGCAGATGCTGGGCCGATCGGTGTGACGAAATTTACATTTGCAAAGTCAAGATCCATAACTTCTAAAAGCCAGGTAAAAAGAAAATATCCAACCATTTTTCTGAAAAAATGGGATCGCTTGCTTCTCGCTGGCAAAGCAGCCCTAGAGCTAATTGAGGCTTGTTTCCCCACTGTAAAAGATCATCACCATATGCGTTCTTTCTAAAAAGAACTTATCAGCACAAACTTTTATTGCCTTCAATGTGGACAGAAATTATTGGATTCCTTCATAGTTAATTTAGCAAATGATCGCAACCGTAATCGGTACTAATCAGAACTCCTGGAGGAACTTCCATGGTTATGAGATATAAACGAGTCTTATTTAAGATTCCCAGCTGTACAATTAACATTCTAGATTTATGTAAGGTTAACTGGGTAAACTTAACTCATTGTCAGTCAATAGACCGTGAACAAGTCAGCTTCACAAAGAACCCAAATGGAAACAAATGAAAAACTAAAACTAAAAAAATAGGCTAGATTCCCATCTACGAAAGGTGTACGCGTCTAGACGATTACTATAAAAGAGCATGTCCGCTAAAATGTGTTTTGATGGAACCGGAAGGTCTATTATTCTACAGACGTTAGCATTGAGCTTTGTGCCACGCAAATACGCTTACGAGTTCACATGCCAAACGCAGCAGAGATTCATAGAAATTTTCACGGTCGCATTATTTTTCGGAAAAAATGCTCTGTTTTCTTTCGCAGTTTAGATAAAAATTTGTCAGCTGTCGTACTTCGACGCTAACTAGAACTTTTGTTGCATATTTCAATGGCGTATTTATCTATATCCGTTATTGTATAATTGCGAGCAGACGAAAAGCATTAAAGGCGCCTTACTTTGTACGCTGGAATAACGCTTGCCCAATGTAACAATATTAGTCAAGTTTTATTCGTTTTTGTTTTTAACCTTTTTTACCTAGAGGTTGTTTTTTTTACATATCCTTTTGAGTTCCCAATTTATACAACATATTTCCGATGCTGTTTTTTATTGGGATACGCACCATAAAAGTGCCGCCTAGCGTTCAACGTAAACACGAAGGTGTATGTGCAAGGACCCGCTAGTTAGTGCGTCATCGCTGACTATTGCTTTTAAATAAATAATTAGTTTACATGGCTGTTCTATTTAACACTGACAAATTATTTTTGATTCTTTGAAGGGGCATCAGCTAATAAATCCATCCGGAATTATCCGGAATTAGAACGATCTAATAATATACCACAACACAACCTTCATCGTGACACGTCTCGGTGCCTCCGAAGGACTAACGCGCGTAAATGTATCCTGAAGTTTGGTATTGAAACTTGCTTATAAAGTTTCAAAGGGTTTGAAGCTCGATTTAAAATCAAATCGCAATCAAGTGCTATCAAGGCTTACAAATTTTCGATCGAAAGATTATGCCAAGGATCGACGTATTATACGTTATGAAGGACGTTGAAAACATGCAGTTATCCTTCTTGTTTAGTTCAACTAAATAACCTTCGTATCGTTTGGGATCAATTCATTACAGAGTTGATGCTAATGGCAACATTTTCGTGTAGCATAGAGTAATGTATAAGTTAGAGCAAACAATATTGGTTATAATAGATAGGCCTCGAAGGGCCACATTACCTAAACGGCATAATAACAATTTTTAAATAATTGTTAAATAACACGATGTTACCCTAAAACTAGTTATTTGATAGCTCATTTATAGAATATAGGGAAACACAGTAGATCTTTACAATCTCACAATACAAAACCACGTAACAGCATATTAGTTAGTGATTAACAAAGGCTTACTAAATCTACATAAGCACAGACATGCTCTTCATGACTGAGAATATTTTAAGCACATGTATGCATATGCACATTGTAGCCTACAAGGCCTAGCAAGAGCTACCTTCATCGCGTAGACCTCCTTGTTTGGCAAGGCGAAACAGCATTCAGCGGTACGTACGACATCACAGCTTTTCCCGGACCTAGGTTTTTTGACATCTATATGTCGGCGTACCAAACAGATGCTCAGGCGTACTGCTGGAGCGATCCGCCAAAAATGTGTGCTGAAAAATAATTTTTTAAATCTAACTTTAAAAAGATAACGTTTCGAGGAACACATGGTACAGTGAAGGCTAGTTCTGCTGTGATTGTGTTTTATGACGTTTCTTTTGCGGCCTGCGCAAACAAACGAAACGAACAAACATTGGTAAGGGCTAAGTTCGTAGCCGTGGCAACTATTTGCTCCATGAAAGAACTGTAGTAAAAGCCTGAGTGAAAGGAGGCTCTCAGCGCTATTTCACAGCGGTGTACCTTTATCGCGGGTTTTCACAGCTAGCTAGCCAGAGAGGCAAAAGTCATTAGCGTAAACGCAAAGCGCGCTTTACAGCCCGTAAGGAACCTGCTGACTTTAGGAATAAATCATGACATCTGCAGCAAGCCGCGTACCTGCGAGCGTATTTGATTAGACAATGAAAGGATAGCGTAATTTTGATTCAGACTGGATACGGATCGAAGCACGCTGGTGCTTCGGCAATACATTACTCATTTGATTTTTTTCTTGCATTTAGGCGTGAGCGGATGTTTGAGAATCTGATTTGGAGCGTGAAGAAAAGCCAGACGGAAGAAATTGAAATATCGCTATGTAATGTTGCAACTATGCAGTTATTTCGCTACCGCAAATATCGTCATCTTACGTTAAAGGTCACAAATGTCGTTTTCAAATGGAACCGGCAAAATCAAGCCTTCTGCTGAATAACTTAGAGTGTGAATGGCCGGATTCGCGGTGACATGATGTTCATCAGAAGACTGCGTGGTCCTTTTATAGAGTATTGAGCACACGACCGGTACGAGCATCCCGTTTCCAATCCACTGCGTGCTACCCGCATATATATATTTATATATATTTGTTTATCACAATGCGACTCTTTCATACAGGGAAAATGTTTCTTTTCTTTTAGGTGCTGGGTTTGGAGAGGGGTGCTGAAATGAAGAAAGTAAATAGGGCTCGTTTGCGTGCTCGATGCTAAATATTCTAGCGAGAAAGACACCTCCTCTATGACGCCAGGCTCATACTGTTGACCTGGTAGTGAATCAGAACAGTATCTGTAATTAGCAATAAGTAACTATTAGATTAACAGACACCTTGCCCTGTAACACAGCAGAACATCGGGAAGTTTTGTTCAATGAAACTTTGACGACGTGCAAGTTGGTATAGAAATATTTGTCGTTTATGCGACATTTGTAGGCATGTGATAGTGTATATTGCACTACTCTACAAAATACACGCTTCGTACAGGGCTAAAATTGTGTCAGAATGTATTGTCACCCCTAAAATGCCCCTAATGCTCAGATCAGAAATGTAGCCGTGATGATTATAAGGTTATTTAATTAGTGATTTACTTATTGATCAAATGTGGTTAATTTGGAATCTACATGTGAGGCTTATAATAATTAGCACGTCCTATGGCGGTATAAAGGAAAAACAACAGTCTTCCAAACGTTATACATGGTGAGTTATCCTCCGTTAAATTGTCCCCGTGACAGCTTAGTGGGTAGCTCCTAATCTTGGGTTCGAACCCGGGCATAAACAGACTTCGATTCGAGCCTGACAGCGATACCGGATCTAAAACTTGAAACAATAGTTGTTCTCTGTTAGTGCCCATTAAATGGTCTAGCCGTTATGAAGGTGACATATATAGTGCAGTCGGGGGTTATTGTACATAATATAGTTTAAATGTGTGTTGTTCAAACCATTATTTGATGTTTACTAAATAGATAAACAAGCTAATGCCTCGATCAAAAATATGAAAAGACAGCTGTCGAAGTCTTAAAAGGCTGCCAACTTGGAGCAATTAGCTCTTGATAACCTACTGAAATTAGCAGACTCTCTCAGATAACCACATCACCGTCCCTTTCGTGCTTGAATCATAAAATAATATTACAGCCCTGAAATAAGTGTTTGTGGGCCGTAGCGGTTTTACCACATTAGGAAAAAAGTGGGAGACCCAGGTATGTTCGCACAGTGCTTCATTTTACAGTAACGGTAAAGGGAAAAGAGAAAAACTGAAGTTAACTTCTTGGAGCGTTACGAGCCTTCTTCCAACTATTATCCATCTAAAAGACGCATCAAGCAAAGGCGATAGGTAGACACAAACAGCCCACGTATAGCCAGTTACAACATACAACGGCATTGTGCCGGCACTGGCCGTTTATGTGTAAACGTCTTATATATTATTGTCACTATTCCTCAGCACGTATAGCCATTGAGCATTGCTCGTCCACTAGCTCCGTCTCACCAGAATAGCCAACCATCTTGTGCGCAAATCCTGTCTAATTTTGTGATTAGATGAGATATACATCTGCATATATGAATCGGAAAGGCGTACTGTATTGAAATTTCATCAGAATTCCTCCTTAATGAAGTTATAAAAAGTAGACGTATCACTAACTTCGAAAAAGGTTTAAAAATCAATGCTATAGCCCGGTGTTAGCAGTTCACGTTATTATAAATACGTTAAGTCGTACATGTAAATAAATTTGACAAATTAACTAACCATTGCCCAATGGAAAGACAAACATACCAACCATAGTTTGTCAATAGTTTGATGCATTAGTGTGCTAAGTTAAGTGGTTGAAATGAAGGGCGAAAAAGCTACTAGTAGAATTAACATTATTATTAAGTTCCCGCCCTAGCAGGGCCTGACATTTCTAACGTCTACAAGATGAACGAGGAAAACGCTTGATATAGTTTCGCTGACGCAGGTTTTGCTGCGTACTTTTGGGGTTTATGTATTCTTACTTACTCTGTTTTTATGAATGGACACTATACCAGTCATGCAGCTTCTCGCTCTCCTAGCAAATGTGATTCCCTCTCTTAGGATGTTTATATAATAATAAGCACCTAATAGAAATATGGGCAAACGGCGTGCACTTTCCGTGCCATCATTAATCCGGAACGAGATTCGTAATTGTTTCAGAAACTGTACCACGGTTGTGGCTTGCTCATAGGATCTAGGTCTCTGCAAGGCTTCCTACGAGGTCTTCCTTTTCGGAAGACGGCAGTCTGATTTTTAGTTGTACTTAAGCCCTTTCCATATATTCACAGATTCTTTCGAAAGTTTACTGAATCACAAGATTTTCGAAGAAAGCAAAGAGAAAATACTGTTATAATATTAAACTACAGCCGAGGCTAGATTTTTTTCGTTCGGAAACCATTTTTACAACATTTATTTACTGTTCAGTGCCAGTTTGTCGGTGACACTTACAACGTACTAGGCCAAGGTAAAGTTGATTGTGCAAATACCAAATATGACCTTCTTTGCAATGGTTAGAATAGAAAAAAAAAAACGAAAACAATATATTTGTTCACATTACTAGAGTCAATATTACTGTATGATTATGTAGCATTCAAACAAATTGTTACCTCCGTCACGGCTGTCGGAGGGGGTATTCATACCGTATTATGGCTGTGGTGATATCACAGCGGTTTTGGCATTACATCTACTACTAGGCATTTTCTACAACTCTCTATGAACCGGCGAGGTAATAGGCAGCACACGCAACGAGGTTCTTGGTGCATGAAGAGTTTGTGCGAGAAATCGCTAATGAGAACGACGGCAAACTCTTTAGGGGTGCATTTCATTGACACCGCTAAATTTGAATGCTGACCAGGAAGTAATCACCGCGATACGGTCGGGCCCGTGCTGGAATCCATGCATGAAAAAACTCAGACATTAATAATTCAATACGGTTCACTATGGATTCTAGTAGCAGTCCACTGACTCAGCGATACCAAGAACCACCCGAGTATAATCCTCTAGAATGGCATTCTAACGATGTATGCCGAAAAGTTATTACCCACGGCTCCGCCGTGTGAATTTCAAGAAATTTCATGCAAGTAGTTACCGCATAAACGGAAAATGTCTTCTAAGCTTGTAATAATAAGTTTGTAAACAAAATCAACTATATATAGAAATACATATGTATCATTGATTTTCAGTCGATGGTTTTAACTGTATCTGATACATTTAAGCGCGCCAACGCTCACTGTTAAATTAGCGTTTCTCATAGAGCGAGAACTTTACGTTGTTATTAAGTAGCTGTATTACAACAAACACAGCCGCATATATATGGATGCGCTCATTCGCAGTCTATTCAACATAATGCTACAGATACATCTCGGTTTCGTCTCTGCTTGCTCATATCACTCCCAAATGCCAACGAAAAAGGTAACGAAGAGGGAACTAGTCCATCTGGAAGGAAATGGAATTGCTCTACACGGGGCTTTTGCACGTTTAGTTGTATTATCGTACAACCTCCGTGCATGTCTTATCTATATTTTGTTCAACTGCTGTAAATATCGATCTAAAACAAGATAAAAGAACGAACTGATAATTGTATTACTCCTGTCGTGTAGATAAACAAATATCGTTCGTATAGGTGACACTGGATCAATGCAAATACGGAACAATTTAGCTCCCTTTTGTCTGCAAACTATAGTCTGTTGACAAACCTCAGGAATTATTACCCTCGTACTGAGTATTGGCTTCCACGCGTCCCAGTACAGAATGCTCACGATCGATATTAAGACTACTCTGTAATGCGTCAACGTGACTATTAATTGGATTTAGTCAATTGAGAATAGAGAATCCGCTATGCCAGATTAAACATATGTGTCGTTTGTGTAGTTGTGTCAGCTCATGTATAAACTCCATTATGTTTCGATACCTGTTGATTGGGTCGATTCGCGGGTCCTAGACGGCGATCCTCCAAATTTGACGCTCTATTTAGCATATTTGAAAGCTAAGAAAAATCACCTTGTTATAGTGCTTTTCACGCATTTTTCTATACAGAAAGGACATACTGAGGTATATATATATATATATATATATATCAATATAAAGCCAGAGTGATTGTCGTCACTGCTCGACTAGCAGTATTCCACATGTACACCCCACTTCAATGGCGAAGAAGCAAGCTTATGCACCCTTTCGCGTCCTTTATTTACTACGACTACAATATATATTCTACTTAGCGCTATCATATTATTTGTACAAATTCCAAGTCAGATGATCGAAACTCTGTTTGGTTATGGACGCAAACCCATTTGTATCATTTTGTCACCATGTTCCGCGATCCCCATCATCTTGCTATGGTCATTATCGTCTTTCTTCCATCGCAGTTTTCCTATCCTATCAACCGCCTTATTCTAGAATATCTACCGAATTGTTGGTCTAATTTCGCTACTTAGTAATCCGTCTTAGGCGTCCAGTTATTTTCGGTCAATCGTTCCGTCATCCAGTTTCATTATTTAGCTTCAGTTCATGAATTTAGCTTATGGAATACGCACCCATCGCGACTGAGTCATCACCTTTCTTCCGCTGATCAAGTACTCCTTTTGACAATAATCATCTACTAAGACAGACCTATTACACCCCTCTGGGTTACTCCGCTACCTCAAGGTGTCCTCAGCCTTTACTGTATCTAAACGTTGGATTAAAAATACGATCACATAGAAATACGGTATCAAACATGACGAGAGTCCAAAAAATACGAGAAGTTAATTCTTGAAAGTTGAGTTCAACGTTCGTTCGTTCGTTCGGCAACACAAACTCGGAAAACTAAATAATTAATATACTTGGGTGTTTCATTGATTGTCAAAAGTAGTGTGGGTAGTTTTATAAAAAAAATACCTCTGCCTTTACGCTATATTATGACCATCAGTGCTTTTTGCATTGGTTAGCATAACAAACGACCCCAGAACTCATCTTTTAATATCGTCTCCATCAATCCATCTATCGACTGTCCTCATCTGCCCTTCGTGGACGGCATAACGCTTTCGGCGTACGAAAAGTAATGCCAGTACTCCTATGCTATCGCAGTAACAGAGGTGGCAATGGCAGTCGTCGTCGTCGTAGTAGTAACGAGCCATACAAAGTAAACCGCTGAATCGAAGCTGAGGATGGACTCTAGCAGTGTACTGTTCCGTCGAGAAAACCAGCGCAAAATCAGACGGTCGACACATATGAAAAAGGTACACCACGAACTGTAGCAACCCATTCTATCTATGGGCATGCAAATTGCGTATTCGCTAGGATTACTTATAGGTGGCTGGACGTTAGAGAGTGCAAGGTGGGATCTCAACCTACCGCAGCGGACGGCGGAGGTCTTAACCTCTGACCATCGTTCAGACCAAAATCTCTTACTTCCAATATTTCTGAATATGGGTATGAATGAAAATGAATTTGTAATTGATCTGCAGTGAAGGCTACAAGAATCAAATGAGTTGTTACTGATGTTAATATCACTAACTTAGGCGATATAAATGTGGCGTTCTAAAATGTATCGCTAAACTAGTCGTTCCCCAATAATGCTTTGTGTATTTTACGTGGATTAAATATAGTAGTCAGCTTATCCGAATAGATAAAAAACAAACACTCTTTTGCATCTCTTATCGCGCCGTTATCTAAAATTTGGGCCAAAATGCCGGGCATCACAGCCGCGCCTCATCAAAATGTCGTCACAGAATTTGTTGAACTTGTTCCAAGCATACGTTACATTTATAATGCGTGAATATGGATAGATGAACACATCTTTAAAGGCAGGCCTTTATGCACGGACATCTTCTTTTGTGAGTACTATAATGCCATTACACGTGGTGCTACTCTATAGTTAATTTACCATAAGATTATATCGAAGGCTGTACGAGGTCTATGCAGCGCAATCCGTGGATCATATATTTATATGGGAAAGCGTAGCAACGTGCCAAACGGTTCAGATCGGCGCCCGGTGCTGTGGGGTTTAAGTCTTCCAATGATTACGATGACAGCAAGAAGCGACAATGGCTGTACCCAGCTTCAAATCTAATGCATCTTTGTTTTCGTAGCTTGAATAGTGCATGTGTGCGTGCTTAATTCCTAAAACGATAAATTGTAATATCACAGATTCAGAGACGCGTAGACGGAGCTGTACCTTAAGCATGTTTCCTTTTTCTTTCAATCGCAACAAGTAGACATTTTCGTAAACAACGAACAGTAAATTCACCTGTAAAAATTTTGCTCTTAGTGTTAGCCAAAAATGTATAAGTTGCACATTTTGAAGCTGAACCTAATTATCTGGTCGACTCTATCCACGAAGCGGTATTTTTGCATTCGGTTAAGCATTAACTTATGGCAGCTGAGTTATGGGGAACTCACTACTACGTAGCATTTATGCTGTCGCTGTTCGTTCAACATCGATTAAGTTGTCGGCGTAAGAGCAATTGAAATTCCCACTATGTGACAAGTTAGACGCCTATGAACTACGGAATGAAGCACTCGCCTTTTGGATATGTATGTGTAAGGTGTAGTAGGTCCTTTGTGGTTTCCTGGAGAAATAGCTAGCAATAAGAAAGGCTCTGGATGGTCAGCAGAGAGGTACTCTGTTGGGTCTTTGTCAGTAATGTATTTGGATCATCATTTGCCTTAGATGCAGTAACGTTAGCTTTGATCTGCCGAACGTCTACTTCGGGAAGCACAATCGCTCGAAGTAGCCTGTTTGCCATTGCCACTTTACTTTCAGTTTCTCTGAAGGAAAATATGAATGCCCTCAGTTTTCTGTGCTTCCGGGTGTTTTGCTGTCTTCGCACGGATAGGCGAAGCGTTATTCATGGACACATTCTAGAACTGACAGGATTTCTGGTAAATTTGAAATTTTGAAGTGGTCCTTTGCAGCATCAATGAATTCTCTGAGGAATGAATGTTAGTAGTCTCCCTTTAGAAGTAAGTGCAATGTGGGACCGTCGGACCGTTTTTGCGAAAGACCCAGCGATATGTTGCAATGGAGCTCGGACGCCCTATGACAGGGAACGTCCGTCTCTAGCTGTTTTAGATCTTTTAAAAGCCCATCGACAATCGCTGCTGTTCAAGGGATAAAGAGCAGCTTCTAGCAAAGCGCCTTTGTACGCTTGTTTACTACGCTTATGGGTTATTCAGAGTTCACTTATTCGCTCGTCAGATGGACACAAATTCGTGCCCTCGTGCGGTTTGCTGTGATTGAGAAGACTTAATGGTGATAAGCGTACTATTGAAGGCGAAAACTAGCGCCTGGGCTTGGCACGTCGCTTGAATCAAGTCGTATAAGAGAGGCCCCGTTCATATTCAAGGCGCACTGGCTTCAATCATTTTGCGTCGGTGGCCCGCAGTTCCTCCCCCTGATAGATCGAAGCTGAGATCGAAGTTTTTTTGTGGACTAATTTTGCGAAATTTACTCGTCGGCAACAAGACCGAAAAGTCTGGTCACAACGAGTTGACTTATAACTTTAATAACAACTTCGCGACGAACTCCCGGATGCGAAGGCATCGGTCAGATACAGGTTTGGAAGGCGCAACTTTTATGTATCTGCGATTTTTGGCTAACACGAACAGCTTTCCAAATAATTGGGAAAATAGACGAGTTCCATGTTAACATTTTTGCTGGCAAATTTGTTGTCTGTTGTCATTTTTACTAGCAAATTGCCAAAATTCCCAGTTATAAGCAACGTCTCGTCGCATGAACGGCAACAGTACACAATATGAATGGACTTTGTCGGTCAAAAGTAACAAAAGGAGAGTACGAGTGACTTCAATGCAAATAAATATAAGTTTATTCTACGTTACGCTTTGCGAAGTTGTCTAAAAACGAACGTTGACAATCAGGATAGGTCAGTGTGAACGATAAGGCTGTTAGAAAAAGGAATGCCAACAGTGTATTAAACAGGCACATTATATACAGATAGTAGCTTCGATTTCGCATTTGAACTTGAATTAACGGAATAGGAGAATAGCGTACCCAGTCTGTATTTATATCATAAACTAATAGAACATTCATCCCTTTTTTTGTCGTCGCGTGTCAGTACTATGCAGTTAAGAATAAGAAAATAAACGAATATACTACTCCTAACACAGGACTGGCCTTCAGAGGGCCCCTCGTCACCAACCCACCCACCTCACCTTACGTATTATCCTGTCACGGCGAACACTTCATCACCAACTGACCATTACACATAACAATAAAATAGATTAACACAAAGACAACCACATATTACTTTTAGTCTTAGTATTATACACATATTACCAAGTAATATAGCATATACTGCTATGGTATAGACAATGAAATGAACCAGTTTTATAATCTCTAGCGGCTGTCGAAGAAAACAGGAGAAGATCTTCTCCTCTCGTTAAATAGTTTAAGTGTAGTGAGTCGCTGGTCGCACCGCTTCGATCGTCTAGATCGGCTTCGCTATTGTAGTCCCTATCTGAGCTGACCTGACCGTATGTTTGGCATTTGGTCGTGTTTGCCGGGTCACTCCAGTTGCGGCGGAAATGAAAGCCATCACAGTATTAATATACATTTGATTTTAGATTTTAATGAAGCCGTACAGCGTGTCCGATTGCCCCATATCTGCTGACAGCAGCGGCTACGGCAATGCAAAAATGCGAAACTTCAATAAAAATGTTTGCCACTTCTCGATGTTGTCGTTGCCACCAACCCTGTTATTGCCGAAAGGGAAATACGAAACAGTCATGCTTTGCCAAACATTCGAGTTCTTCTCTCTGAGCTTTTTGTTCAGTGAGTTCGGTTGTCAGGGGATGCGCCCATTGAGAGGCCGGAGCAACAGCTGTGAAGTAGTAGTAAAGACAGCGGCGCCAAAGAAACAGCAAGCAAAAAAGAGGGCGTTGACGCTACCGAAGGTTACGCAGACAGAGGTAACGACCTGATTCGGACAAGTGAGGTTCGACAACGACCGCGGCGAAGATACGAAACTATTTACAGCAGTTAATAACATTTCAATCAGGTCGAGCTGCCCCCACTACCCCATGAACGGTAAAAATAAACAACGCAACGCTCCTCCCCTCGTTCTTTCCACAGGATTGCGTTTCGCTTGCTTACATTTTTAGCCCCTGTTTCCTGACCACTTTCCAGGGAACAACAAAGGAGAGGTGAGCAGAGGAGAAAAAAGAAATGGTCGAGGCAAGCGGGGGAAAGCAGCTTCTTTGCTTTGCTAGGGAACGAGAAAGAGGGTGAAACGAGGGGGAGAAGAACAAAGCATGCTACGGTTGTCATTGTCATCAATTATACATAAGGACAAGGAGGAGTACGCAAGATCACAACAGTGTATCACGGATGCGTACGCTTCCAGCAGACATCTGCACTCAAAGCTGAAAATTATCTCGAATACTTTACAATTTTCTTCTGGTCTATCTAATTCTTGCAATAAAGTCTAGATGAAACATATTTAAATGTGTTTAAAGATCAATACTCATACGTATTACGAATACATGTGAGGGTGTTAGGGTCCTGTTCTCGAATACACTCGTAGGACAATACGAATTGTTGTAAGGGCAACATAATTACCCGAACGAATGTTTCAAATTGTTTTGGATGCGTTTATTTTGACGACGATCTATAGACGAATCGCGAGGGTTCTCGGCTGGTAGGTAGTGAAGTATGAATACAGCAGAATTATAACAAGAACAAGGGCCTGTTTCGAGCCACAGCCCGACACTCGCCGAAACTTAAGTTGTCTGTCGCAGCATCAGTACATGCATTGAGTATATGTTGGAATAATTTGAAGTGTTTACGCGTTGTACACACAATTCGAACGGTAGCATGAGGTGTTGTTATTTAGAGCAGTGTCTCATGCAAATAGGCTGATTAAGGCAATTTTCATAGGACTCGTTAAAATCAGTGAAGCCGTTTGAGTAAACAGTGATACATGTTCGTACATCCTACGCTTTCTTGAAAAAAATACGTTTTCAAGCATAGCGATATTAGATTAGATCGGCTGTCCAGGACCATCCTTGTCCTCAACCCCTCTGAATATGATTTTTGTGCTTTTGTCGTAAATTCTATGAATACTTAGTGCATTTGCACCGGATCACTCGAATTAGGCATGTTTCGTTCATATGTTAGACTAGCGACCTAACGACTTTATACGATTTTTTTGCTCCTTGTGGTTTTTTTCTGCAGGTAAGTAACATTATCCAACTGATTTTCTTTCGGTATAGGTAAAAACTGCTATAACGAGCTGGCCATAGAAATGTTTTCAGTTGTCAGCGTTAGGACTTTAGTTAGCGATAGCTGTTGGTGAAGCCCAAAGCAGCACTGGTCTGGATTTGCTATGCTTTCACTTAATCGTCTTGAAGAGCAAGACACATAGACCCTTTATGTGTGTTTGTTTATAATGAGGTTTGGTCACACTATTGTGGTTTCTGGGTCTTTGACCTGTTAAAATAGTTGTTGTGCGACCCATGAAGGGGGCAGCGACGATGGAGTTCGACTGAGAAAGCGGACAAGAACGAGGTGGAGCGTGGGATGGAGAGATATTGTTGAGAGCTGCAAACGGCTTCTCGGATAGTTTCAAATCTACACTGATAGAAAGAGACCGCGTCCACGTAGTAGAGCATGAATGGTTCAAAGAAGCCACACTGCTCCTCCTTTTGTTTTAGCTTCTAACCTCCTTGAAATCATCTTTAGCGTCTCAAGATTTTTTACCGTATACTATCCAAAAAAACCTCTTAAGCGTTCACTTGCCCGTACTTTGGACTGTAACAAGTTTAAGGGCGGCACACCCCGATGTGAAAATCATGTCAACGAAATGCCCTCTAACTAAACCAGTAAATGATGACAAAAGGAAAAAGCTTTGTAGGACCTTGTGAAACGATACAACCCCGCTGAAGGCGGAATATGCAAAAAATGGCGAAGGTCGCTGAGATCGAGGAATTACTGAACCAGATTTTTCACAGTATGATATAGTTTGGTTCTCTGGTCAATTCCGTCTAGCTGAATCCGGGTTGAATCCTTACTGATTTATTAAATCGATTTCAGCAGACGCCCAGCTCGTCGGTTACAAGCGTCGTAAGAACTAACTAATGGCAACTTCCCGTTGTCTGAACTACCAGCCCGGCATTTCATCACCAGCATTTGCGTTCGCAATTGTGGTAAACCCTCAAAATTCTGCTCATAGTTAGATTTCGCAAAAGGACCTCTTTCTACGTTCCGCGTATTCGAGAAACTCAGGAAGCTGCTTTATCTTATTCAGACACAAAAGAGGACCAACGTTAAGTGGAAGACCGAAACGAGGACCCAATTCGATTAGACGCCCCAGCTGCTGTCGTAACAAAAATTACTATTCAATCAAAACGATAATGCAGAAAAATTGATTATAGAATACTTTTACAAGCTCAAAGCACCGTATTTTTTTTACAATAATATTGATACATTCAATTTAGATGGTAAACATTTTATTAGTATATAGATCTAACGACTGATAGCTTGACGTGTTTGCTCCATGGCTCCGGGGCTGCGGACCGGTACCCGTAACAAGTTTTCAGATCATCGGGGAAATCTGATCTGTTAGTACTCTAATATGCGTATAAGGAAAACATAGAATAAATACACACATTTACGTACATATATTGTTTATTTTCGAGAAATATTGGCTTGTGGTTTTTTCATTAATGGTAGGATGTTGAAGGACCAATAGAAATCTTTTGTTCTGTAGACCTGGTATTCTGCACAATAGTTGGTGCGCTCAAGGTAGGACAGGACCTCAAACCCTGATAAATCACTAGTGAGGATCATTAGAACTTGGACTAGGCCTATTGGCCGAGCGTAGGGTCCAGCATTGAGGGGAAACAATAGGTAAACGGAACTCGCTGTCCATGAAGTACAGCTTTGATCTGTTTACCTATTGTTTGTCATCGTACTAACTGATCCTATTTACTTTTTATATGATGTTCTTCGCAAAACCTTTACGGGATCAGGGCAATATATGCTGCGTGTATATCAACAGCTACATAATTGTCTCTTACTAAAGAAGCTTATCGATCACTGCCATTCTATTTTATGCGACAATTTAGCATGATATAAGCTGCTCGTGATGATCGAATCTACTATTAATTTTAAACCCTAATCAGAGACCTAATTGTAATTAGGTATAATCAGCCATGCGCATACTTGATTGAGCCGCGAAATTTTCCTGCTTTTACATCGAGCCATATGGCGTAAGTGTACTCCTATTTGGTGGCTCATATAATAGTCGACAAATTAAAGCTTGAGAAGATAATTAGTTGGATTATCATTACAAGTAAGAGGCGTAAGATTATACTCGGCCATTAGTGTCTAACTATTTCTGACATGTAACGTAGAGGAAATACGAGGTGGAGTCGCTTATATACGCTCTCTTTGCATTCATTTTAAGATTCCTAAATTTTAATCGAGTCTAACCCTTGCTTGTAGACTATTTGAAAATATTCTAATAATGGACAACTATGCGATCGTAAACTAATATATACGTAAATGTACACTCTGTTACATGCGTTGAGACCTATGGCCTACTCCTGTAGTGTTATGCTAGAATAAAACTAAGGACATGTAGATTTGATGTGCTTTTAAAATTAACGTTTCAGCCTAACGATCGAACGTCCTCGAAACTTAGCATACGCATACGTGCACATACTGGATGCGGCAGCCGAATCCGAAACACCTTTTGATTGAGATTCTCTTTAAAACCTATGTTCCTAGCCATTACCTAATAAGTATCACGCAAAACCTAATCTGCATACGTCAATCTGCGAGATACGCGACAGAAAAAGCTTCGGATATTGATCAAAAAAGCATAAGAGCTTTTTTTTCGATGATTCTGCAAGTCTAATATCGAAATTAACGGCTGTCTTGAAGGCGAGTCTATCTACAGCCTGTCGTGTTACTCTGATACAATCATAATTTGCCTTTTTGTACCTTTCGAGTGTTTCGACGCTTTTAGATCTTTTCATTCAAAGATTCGCTGATCCAAAGAGTCTTTTTGAAGAATATTTGTACTCAATTTTAGGCAAAAATTAAAATCATTACTAGTATCGGATAATGTCTTTGTAGAGTTGCTTGTAGCATGTATTTTAATATATATATATATGTACATATATATATGTACATATATGGTGCTCACTAGTATTTTTAAGTAAAATACATTAGTTTTATCCCTTTTAGCCTGTGTACGCATTAATTTAAAGTCATTCGAATACAAAAATTGAACTACTTGCAACGTTGCTGAAAAGATTAATTTCTTGCCAGTAGAAGGTCACGTGATATTCCATCGAACTACCACCCGCTTGTAACAACGGCTCAACGCTAGATTTTAAAACCTTTCATAGGGAATATGCATGTGCTCTGCATTCATGTGCAGTCTATGCAGCTGCCACACCCAGTTTGTGTTACATGGGCCCTATTCTCCGCCCATTTCCCTTTTGTCGTTTCCTTGTTGGCCTGCTTCACTAACAGCTATTTTTCACCGTGTCCGCGCTAGAGTGGGAAGCTGTAGGAACGTCACGCAAAGAGACGACTCATATAGTGATCATATAATAATGGATAGATATGTGCAAATATACCGGTCGGTGTGCCGTAGGCAAACGTGTTAGTCACCTGCCAGCTGCCTAGTCGGTTGTTAATAGCAAAGTATAGAATTCCGCATGAAACTTATTTAGGCGTAAAATACAGGTAAGTTAATGGACATGAGAAATTTAGGTTGCGTCTCTCTTACACGACTTAGAGGCTTTCTGTCTGGCCAGAGGTAACGAAAGCGGTCCTTCGCCCGACAGATACTCCATCGTCAGGCAGCTTTAGCCAGGGGCACAGGTAAAATACGCTGTATGTAAGGGGGGGGATGAAATAAACGCGCTTACCTCAAGATAGCAACCACACAAAAACAGCCCATACGAGTGCTCAGATAAAAACAGTCACCTAACAACGGTTCTATTTGCTGTTTCTTTTTCAACCTCTAGTAACCAAGAGCAAAACCAAAGCACATTGTACGTCGGACCTATTATCAAGCAGAAAAGTAATTAAAAAAAATAGTTAAATACAGTATAATAATTCTAGGATCCTTCCGTCGTTCAGTCGGTTAAATGCTTGATCTTTCGGTCGCATGGTTTCATCGCGTAGGTTATAGCAGAGCGGATTATCCTACGTTGTCCTCAGAAGGTCTTTGCTGGCTCAGGACGATCATATCAGTCCCGAACGTGTAATGGAACACATTGTTATGTCGCGACATGTCCGTGGCTTTCTTCGGGACCGCAACGCGCAATACAATCGTTTTGTGTAGGACAGTTCTGACTTGGATAAAGGCCAATTTCTGACTCGCACCCGTCATTGTATTCCCTTGTGATACTTTTGACAAGCAATAATTTTCTATTGTGACAGCCCTAGGTGGAATTGCTGCCATATGCTTTAGGCAAGGCAAAACGCTAGAAGCATTTTTTAAACTACTTGTTAATAAATGTTACCTATTGGTAATATTGGAGTTAAACTATTTTTGCTAGCTAATGGTTGAATAATAAAATAAATCCTTCCTCAAATTACTAATTTAAAAATTCTATTTTATACAATAAGTAAAGCTCATAGAAGGATGTCAAATACCGAGTGAGACACAGGTTTTCCTCAAAATTTTTTAATTTAGCCTTGTCTCTTGTTTTATCTTTTAAATGATATAAGTGGCTCATAAATAAACGAGTCTTTTATCTCATTTATTCAGTATCGAACGGGCCGGCTTCTGCTCTAACAGTCGATTGTCCAGCTGGACTTCCCTCGTTGATGCTTAATCTGACGTGACCTTGTCCGTTGAAGGTTTATTTGGAATGAATCCTCTGCTTGCTTAAGACCATTCAGTATCTCATTTTTCAGTTTATTGCTCATTGAATCAGTATATACTTCAGTAGACACACTGAGCGCAACTACTCGTAGATAAGAATGCAAAACGCTAGTCATTTACCAGCACGTGTAATGAGTGCGATCAAAGCCAAATACCCCAAATAGGCTTGTTTAGGTCTACATTGATTTTACTGAAAATTCGCTGAGTCACCGCTAGTACTTTTCTCTCGTTTTTTTTTTCCGTAGGGCCAATAATGTGGGCTTACCTAAAAAGATACAGTTGGTAGAAATGTGTCTTTTTTGTATTTGGTTCATATGTATGAACTTCGTTTCCATAAACTTATCGCAAAACTAAGCTGTTTCAGTCTGAAAGCAAACTCAGTGTCTAAACAAACCCGTTTCACCTGTTCATCTATCGCGGTCATAGTAGGAGATATTTCGTAACGAATACCACCACCCATTTTCAAACCTGATTCAGTTTTGGGACTAAAAGCGGCCACTCTTGGCCACGAAGAGTTCGTAACTGTACCATCTTTTGAATCGATTTGTGATCATAGTTCAGTTACGTCATCTCCGAGGATCTATCTTTATTCTTCTAAATTTTTCTCACTTCGTTTACATCTTATCTAGTACGTATCGAGTTCACTAAACCCCACTGGAAACGCTGATAGAGCGTTAGAAGCGGATCATTGACTCCTATGGTCGAAGAACTTTTCACAATATAGCTATAAAACAAAAATAAAATTTATGTTCAGCTAATTAAACTGTACTGTTACGTATCTCGGCCTTGAAAGTATACTTGACACCTAAAACTTGATTCTGAAAGCCTTAAGTTCTCTTCGCTTGTGGAAAATAGAAATAAAATCATTACATTGTTCTATCCGAAGTTTCATAAAGTTCGTATTTTATATCCACAAAAGTCGAGCTGCAAGCGGGGCCCTAACCCAGCAAGGTGTTGGGTCGGATAATATACGATGAATTTCACTAGCGACTAAGCTATTAGTTCCACACTATATTCGGTTTACGTACCCGGTGGACCTACTAACCCCAGAAATATTATAGTGAATACGCTTAGAACTATGAATGATTATAGACTGTATTTAGTGTTACTTTTTTGAATGTTTCAAATATAGTTATTGGTTATTGGATGACTGATCTAGACTGTACCAGCGTTAAACATTGATTTGACGACCTTTAATTATCTGATTTATATAAATATGACGCTCATCGAGTCGCCGAAAATATATTTAGATATCAGCGTATATTTTACAAAGAAAGAAACAGTTTGCGGACGTTTTTATTAAACAGTAGTAAGCTTTGCTGGAAGTCTGTGCAAATTTTAAGCGACACTCAAGCTCTATCTTTTCCTCAATTTACGTTATCTTCTGAAAATATATTTACCGGAGGAATTTATGCAATATTACCCCTCAAAACTTTTTCCATAATCTATCGGGAATTGACTATCCAACGTATATACTTTGCATTTGACCATTGTGTCTTGGGTGTTTCTGGATACGTGATGACAAAATCCCCTCAGAAAGAGCCCTGTTTCCATCTAGGTTAGTGGAAGTGTTTTCCAGATGCCCCAAGATATTCTTAGATTAAAATCCAGCTCATCTCAATATAATGCGGTTTCTCCCTATTTAGGATTTAGCACGCTGCCGTTCAGTGCGGAGTCTTTGTTATTGGCTAATCGATTGTCACTTTCTCGGCTACTGGCAAGTATATAACTTTACACTTCACACTCCCATTGATTTCTTTCTGTTCGAGGTAAACGTCGCACTCTATAGCTGTGTAATGCGGCTCGCATAGAGACAAAATACAGGCGATCAACGTCTACGCCTCACCCTAGAAACCTATGTTAAAGAGTACGCTCTGATGTTTTAGCCTTTCTGAATGATGTATGTGAAAGTGAGACCAATGATGCAAGACGCATGGTATTTCCGAAATCAGAATGAACATTCCTCCAACGTAGGATTTAGCAATAAGTATTACTATTGAATTTTATAAAGGATTTCTCTGCGTCACCAAATATCCCTTTGATATATTCTGTTCCACCGAAACGTCAATCAAGCAAACGTACTGCAAAAATTAGCACGACTGATTATACTCAATAATGGAATAAAGCTGACTCAACTTCGAAGCTTACCGCAAAATATTTTTATGGATTGTGAACACAAAACGGTTTCTCAGGTTGCCCCTGATCTAGTACCTTATATTTTTTAACACGAGTTACCCCTGCGCTCTTTCTCCTTTGTTTCCTCCTCTCATCCCCCATTGCCCAGAGAGCCAAACAGAACCAGGTATCCCTAGGTTTAGCCTCCTGAACCGAAAAAGCTACATGGAAATCAAGAAGTCATCTTTTTTTATAACTATATTTTGCTTTTTCTGAAACAATCACTTGTGGCCTCTTTGTTTTTGCGGCCCGTGTTTTACGGTAACTTTGATACCAAAGAAAGTGTCAAGCTTTCCTCATTTCTCAGATAAACCTTAACAGTTTCTTGGTTCACTCATATATTGTCATGCCCTTTTCGTGATACTGTGATTTTTCCTACCATGACAAAAGTTAAACCAAAAAGGTGGCACGGTATTTTCTATGTCTTTTTATTTTATGAATATTATATTTAGGCTGACCTACCTGAGCGTACAGCAAACAATGTCTTCTTTTAAGCGCCTAAAATATATTTATACTATAGCCATCATATCTTTACTCCTTGCGTGTATTTGAGCATAGTCCTGATAAGGTGGCACACTCGTATCCACATATGTGTATAAACATTTAAAACGCAATAAGGTTCGTTATTTTGTAGGTTTTTAAAATCACATGTTTTTAACGGTTTCTTAAATGGTACAGATCAGAGTCCCAACAAACATATAATGATGGCTAAATGAACTTGCTAAAACCAGTACTTAATTTGCCCTTTAACGTAGCGTTTCGACTATCTCAGGCAATAATAAATAAAAATAAAAGAAATCCGTTCCGTGATATTATAGAATAGAAAAGATATAGAGGAATGAGAAATATAGATATCTATATAAAACCATAATTTTCCAGAACAGGAAGCCATCGGCGGACTCTGTTAATACAGTCTTGAATTTCTACGATAGTTGTCAACAGACATTCAAAGCGACAGTTTGACAACGGAAAAGGTCGTTTCGGCTTGAGCACCATCATTTTCCACAGGTAAGCGGGCGCCCATGTGCCTGCGTTTCTCCCTACTTAACTACAGAATTTCTTAGTAGTGCTAGTTGCCCTTTAGAGTAAGTAAGCTCTCTTAAATAATGACTTTTATGGGATATTTGTGTAAAAGGCACACTACTGTAGTAGGCTGAGGAAAAATATTAACGTACATGTATGTATGGATGACAATTTTTAGAGAAGGTGCGAAACTGTTGGCTTCACGTCAGTGGAGCTAGGAACGAGCTATTAAACGAGGATTGTCTACCTTATGCATCGAATTACAAAAAGGCCCATGAGGGAGTTACCAAAAAAAACGCAAGAGATATCTCTTATTAAGTTATGCGCGAAGTGCGCTGTTCATTTTGAATTCAATCTCGTATCATGTCAGCAGATACTCTAAGTGGATCCCGGTTTTTTTTCAGTGCTATGGATCATAGTAGTTCGGACATGTAATTTGCGGAACGTAAATTTATTGCCAAATGGGAAGGCATATATACGAACTCAGCATTTTCGCCTTGGCTATAGTCTCGTCTTTGAGTTTTACATACAAAGCATTTGTCATGGTCACACACTTAATCGAGCAAGTATATTACACGACTAAATAGAGACTATTGATCAAAAATGACAATTATGTTTTTCCTTAGATTTCTTAAGAACTTCGATAGCTTGCTTGCTGTGCATGATCAATTAACGCAAGCGAAGAAGCCTCCTTGGGCAGCTATCGACGGCACTGGAGCAATGGTAGTTTTTGCTATGGTCGAATGACGTATACGCATATGATTTCTATTGTCGATGGTTCGACAGGCCAAGACTGCAGGCATCAAAACCTTTCCTTGTAGTCGATAGGAATATATTTTGAATGCTACGGCTCGTTCAGGGAAGACCTCGTTAGAATCATCTGGTTAATTTCTAAACCTAACATCATGGCACCATTCATTTGCTAGAAAGCGTTTGCTTAACTTCGTATACGATGATCTAGTGATCAGTAAACTCATTCAAGTAAAGCTGTTTTTTTTACTTGCGTTACCCCCCGTTCTAGAGCGTCCTCGAGTAATATTCACTGAGACACTGTGCGATCTGGCACTCGGCTACCGAGCAGGGTCCCGGCTGCCCTAATATGCAGCATAGAACAATTTTCAATAGATCTTGTTAGGGGCGTTTTCTATTTTGCGGACATCGGCAATACATGTTAAAATTACATATAATTTCCAGCTTTATTTGAAGCGGACCGATGCCCTTGACCCATTCATTACAGCAACCGGCTTTTATTAGGTCAACTGTACAATGCAGTTGACTCACAAACGCTGGCGAAATTGTCTTGCTAACGTAAGACTTACCCTCGTTCTACCCAGAAATCGATTCTAGCTGCATCGTCTAGCTAACTTTTTTCGTAATAGAACAACTGCTTTATTAAGTGACCCGATTGAGCTCTTGGCAAGCTCTATTTACATGTAATTAAATATCGACTTCTACTATGTCGTTATCGGCTTCCCCGAATCCGTTTGTCGTACTTGATAAATTAAAATTGTCCATTTAAAAAAAAAAACTATTTTGTCTAGAGAAAAATAGACCAGAGCTGACTGTTTCAAATCCCACCAACGGCACATACTACAATGTGACAGCAACCTATGTGGATAATTTTTTTTGGCTCTCGAGCGGATTCTCCAAATATAGTAGACTTCGCTAGAAAAACGGCATGTTTATATTGGCGTTCCATTTTCCGCCCTTAATGTTTACTAGTTAGACCGACTAATGTCGATGACGCCAAAGCATTGCTTGATTTTTTCACAATAATCACTTGCAGGGTTCTGTGACCCTTAAAAGCGGGCAAAGTGTTTCATTTTCGACGCGAGAAAATAGTCTTCGAAAGTATCCCATCTTTACTAGCAATTATCCGCAAGCGTTTCTTCATTCTCTCCTTGACAAGTTTTTAGAAACGTTTTTTTTTTTTTTTTTTTTCTCGCTAAGCCACATTTCATTTACTATTCGAGGATGAGATCTTAACAGTCGTCTGTGATCGCTCACATTCGATGGCCAATTTTTGCTCTCCAATTGACCTTCGCCCCGCAGTTGTTAGTTGACGTTTCTACCTTAAGTGCATCACCATCACAGATAGCCACGGTGCCGTTGACAGAATAATCAACGAACGTTATAATCCGGTTACACACAAAATTCGCGCGACAAATTACTACATCTTCTGCGCTGAACTCGTAAGGTGGTCGCAATGAAACGTTACGTTGATTTTTCGGCGGTAATATAAACGACGCGAGCTGAACTACTACTACTAATATACTTGTTAAAAACGGTCGAAAATGATGGGCCCTATAGACAAGTACTCTTTTACAATGACGCGATAATTGCTAACTATTTATATAAGCCTGACTTTATAAAGTGCACGTACATTTGAGCATCTTCGTTATCTAATATTTACAGATATTTGAAATCCTCTTATATTCCATAGGGCAATGATATAGTTTCTTCGTGTCAATTTATTCAATTTCTCTAAATACTCATTGTATGACCTAATAGAACTTTACAGTACCTTCTACACAACATGTGTACATAATCTGCCTCCATTGTCCTTCCCATTGCGGTCCTCCATTGTTCTTCTCGCGCTTCTGCCCGCCCTACCATCTCCACAGTAAACCAACAATTATTAATGGATTGTTTTTGGTTTTTTACGCATGGCGGTAGGGGACGCTATAAATGATCGAGCAACGCAGCTATTTTCGAATTATAGGACAGCAATAATTATAATGCTCATTATATTATACCACATTTGATATTCCATTCAAATTCCACATTCCGACCCTCTTGCCTCCACGTTTTCTCTTCGTCAGCTTTTTGATTTTGATCAGTCTGACTGGAGGATTTACCGACCCCCACAGGCAGACGCCTAGACTAAGATCCTCCGCGTCGAAATAGTGGGACAGGGCCATTTCCCACAGCAGTCGAGCTTCTGCAACAGTCAGTTGGTAGAGGACAAGGAGTGAAAACGTTAAGATAGCGACGCATAAATTAGACCGGGTTCTCAGACAGGGAATGCACATGAGACCTATTCCAGCCTGAAGAAGGCTATGTCGATGGCGTTGAAGAAAAGTTGTTCGATCGTCCTCGTGTTGTTGTTGTTGTTCGCTTACTGGGTCATGGTCAGGGAAAAGCGGTTTTTTCAAACATAAATCAGGTTTTACCTTCATTTCTCTGCTGCTGCTGGTGTCCCGCCTTTCTGGATAATTCTTTAATTCCATTTGCTTTTCAATTTTCGTGGATACTATCGACTAGCACACTACCAGAAGAGCTACAACAGCTGCACTAGCTAGTAAGAGTGCTAAGCGTAAGGGGAAAAATAGCGATGAAAGTGGCAGAAAGCGAAATAACTGGATTTTCGAAACGATCAAAACGTTACGCTTTAATAATCCCAAACGAGTGATTGGATTGACTTAATTAGGTCACAAGAAGTTATTTGTGACTAGTGAAGCGGGAGAGCTCAGTCCCTTTACAAATGTCCTGCCTCAATGTGTCTCCTGGCTTAATCCGGTCGCACAATAGCAAAGATTAACTCATGACAGGTAGTGCTTGTGGCCTCACGGTTTTAATATTATAGGTATGAGGTAGCAAATAAGACGTCGAAAGCTTGTTGTAACTTAAAGGCTACTTCTATTATTGCTACAAATTGGGCTAATGGAAAATGGCGCAATTCTAATCTCATCGGAGATTATTTTAGCACTATACGTTAAAAATCTCGTTTTGCAAATAGCTAATAATATCTAAACAGGGATGCTTGTTTTTTGGTAATTCTGTTTTCTTAAAACGAATTTTAGAGCTATTTGTATAGCTTAGAGTATTTATAGCTTGTTTACTAAATATGACGAAACAGGCCTGTTTCATCATTCAATAGAGTGGACAGTGAGGCGACAAAAAGCAAAGCGTTAGATACGATACACTCAAATATACATATATATGTTTCCAGGGTATACGTAACGGTTTCATTAACAAAAATAATAATAAAAAAGGAGCGCAGATCCGCGGACGACTCTTTGCGTTCTAATATTTAAGAAACGGAGCACCGTAGCCATTGATAAAGGCAGGTCTCTTTAAGTTAGAGTTTGGTCCAGGAGGTAGTTTATCCTGATAGCTGAGAAAATAGGCGTAAACTATACTTTTGTAGCCGAAAGGAAACGCGTATCCTGTTCAGGTTGCTTATCGTACGGCTGCGCATAGCTCCTAAAGGTAATCAATTTGTTTTTTTTTCGATTGTGTGATCGGCAGAATCCATAAAACGAAGCTAATAAATGGCTGCTACTCGCGTTTCTTCGAAAAGTGAACTGATGTCAAGAGTAATAGCCTGGCTAACACTTCACAGAGGACACGTCAGTAGTGCTCTGGATGACCGAGGTGCAAGCCATATATTCCAATAATACGATCCGGATCAGACAATTATAAACCGATACAATTGTTAATAATGCCTCAAGCAATTATATAGCAATACGAATACAAGGATGGCTAGGATGAAGAATTCCACCCTGGGAGCAACGTTTAGATCTGTCGCCCGCTTTGGAAACTGTTATTGCCAATGTCCAGTGGGCTGGACTAGCATTTTTCTACTTGACGTTGCATACAATTAGCAAGATTCAGCGCTACGATATGTATTCTTAAGCTGTTAATATAGGCCGGCTTGATTTGTGATCTTGGCTTTCGCTCTGATCTATTTAATCTCCGTTTGATACAACGAATAACATAATATTGCTTCTTAGAATATATCAGAAGAACAATTACCTTTCGGCTTTGAACAGCAGTAATACTTTCTACTAGAACGAATCAACTGAAACGTCTTGTTACGTGCACGGCGGGACGAGATCCTATTTTCACTATTCACTATGGAGAAACACGCGACAAAGAATAATGGAACCTGCATTTAGCCCTACTGCGCTTAGTTCGACAACAGACAGCAGTGTAACCTACGTTTTGTCGGGTCATCCATCTACTTCTATACATTTGTACTTCTATACGATCAGTACAACAGAGCTCGGCCTCACGGACGACATTCTAGCTAACGACGGATCGCAGCGAACGTACTAAATAGCTAATGTATATCCTCAAATCAAACAGCACCAGTTTACGGAATTAGATAGTTTTTACTTTAAAATGAGTAGTGTTTTGCCAGCATTTAGTAGGTGGCGTTTCCTATATACTACTAACGATGTTAATAATAATAATGGCATCAACGCATTTGCTTTTCTAGCATATGCGTCCTTCATCCAAGAAAAACATGTAATAGCAATTGGCCTAGCAGAGCTTTTGCGCCTAAAATTCGACTGTCGATCGACACACCGATGTAGTTGGACATGATGATAAACTATTGGTATTATACTAGAATCGATAAATCAACTGTATCAGTTAAGCCGAGGAACTTAGCCAAGAACATACTTACTTACCAAAGTTCGAGGCTAGCTGATATGCAAACCCTTACGAACAAATTTAATACGTAAAAAAAGTTAAAACACACATTGTGTCAAAATAGGGCAAATTCATTCGATACAACATTTATGCAAGGCCATCGTTTTAACTAACTTCTCATTGGTACATGCCTTCGATATTTGTGCCACGCTGGATTTCTAATGATTATTATAATCAAGTTTAAATAACACTGTAGGACATATGTTTACGGGTGAGTTCTGCCACTGTTCGGACTTCAATCCTGGGCTGAAAAGCTAAAATGACGTCAGCGTAAGTTATTAAGTATTGGTATACGTTAAGTAACGTAACGTAACGTAAATGACGGCCATCGCAACCTTTTTCTTCTTCTAGTTATATCACAGATAACGAATCTAGACATTTCGTAGTTACAAAGCTACATCTTATCATGTCTATCGTAACTCATAGCTAGAAGTGATAGCCTACGTGTTGATATATGAAAATAAACTTTATACCAGTGTTTCCCAGAAGTTCACAGCCATTGCGTGTTTTTAGGCGCACAACTTGTTTTCTTCTTATTTTCGTTTTACTACTTTTTATAATTACTTTCATCTTTATTCAACAATCATAGAAGACCTTTTTTTCGTAGAAAGACATTGTGAGACTCGTACCTACCCCATACAGCTACACTACAAAAAGCAACGAATGCACGAGATCAAAGACGACTTCTTTGGTCATCGTATTCTCGATATTAATAAGTATCATATATAACAGGTTCGGGCTAATGTAGCCTCGATTTGCAGGAGCGCCTATTTGTGCTCTCGTACCGCACCATTGAGTTGCACTCTGCATTTTGTGGTATCCGTATCTCATTAATGTTAAATAATCCACGACAACACATTTAGCCATTCCGCCTTGCTTTGCCAGTTTGTATTTATATGCACTCATTCTTAGCTCAATGTCTAATTTTTCTGCTGACTGAGGTGGTAACAGGTCAGTATTTGCCAAGCTAGGTCGATCAGATCGAACTTCACGGTTTGATTAAATGGCAAAGTTAATATACGGCAGACGCCTGAAAAGTTACGCATTCTCGCTTTTGCCCGTGGGTGCTGCGTTCGGACACAATCGTTCATACATAACAACAAAAAAACAACAGAAAGCAAATTGCCAAGGTTGATAAGAACGGCGAGAAGTTTGTTGAGCGGTTTGTCGATGGGTGATTACAAGCTAATGAGAGGAGCGAAGCAAAAGAAAGTCGAACTGGAAGGGAGTGCCACAAGATACCGCCCCCGGTATCCTGTTTCCACCCCGTCTCGACTAACGCTAGAAACCGCCCGACATAATCCACTACAGTTCTTGCGATCTTAAATTGGACATGTCTCAAAACTTCGCCATAGCTCCTCGTCGTCTGTTCACCTGTTCGGTGTCCAAGTCTGAGAAAGATTAGCGACGAGAGAGGAAGTAGATTGGGGCAAGCCCGCTACGTTCAGACAGCTGTTCAATCCCGATAATAATCTAATGCATAGCAAAGTTCCGCATCGTATTGTCTCCGAACAGGGCCGACTATTCCCAGGCAACGTTTTGTCTGTCACTTAAGTGCATTAAAACTGGTTGCAGAGACCAAAAATGGGTCGAGGAATGATCCAAAAGAGGAATTAGCGCCAAGCTCTTTTCCCGCTGTTTCTAGTCATCGTATTCGTATCCGGTGGAGCCAGCAGCTCAAGACGCGGGCCTCCACGCTTCGTTTTTGAAGTCTGCCTTCCTTGTCACTTCACGTGCCCTTGCTGTCTGTTTGTATCGGTCTTGCTGTTTATTAGTACCAATAAACCTCGGTCGGTACAAGTTGTAGGACAGCGTTGCCCCTTGAGGGATCGTGCTTCGCTGACGGATCTTTGTCAGGCTTTGGTAATATTTGATCATAAACACCTGTAATAGCTGTGCGGGTTTTGATAATTGCGTTACATTCATACTGTCGATACGTAAGAGATAGTAAACAATAAATATAGAGTATGTTCTGTTATTATCGATAAGGGTTTTCTGAGATTTACAGCTGGAAGTTAATGAAACCTGCATTAAGGATCCAAGAACAAATTGTTATCATATTAAAGCTGCCGGTTGAATGCCTTTCACTTTGTGTACCACACATTACAGAGCATTATAAGGCATAAGATTTTTATATCACGGTATCGATTAATACATACAGAGTGAGACATTCATGTCCGGACAAACTTAACGAGCTGCTTATAATCGCAGGTATAAACTTACATATCTTCTTGTCACCAGAAGAAAGCTATTTCACTCTCGGAAAACTCATCGTGGTAAAAAAATAGCGCATATTTTCTTTGAATTTAGGTGGAGGTCAGGTTTTACGTTCCGCATTAACGCGAAATAGACCTCCGTCAAGATTCTGGATTTCTTTTTTTGTTTGAAATCGATGGGCTACGCCATTGCCAGTTTTCATGCGTCTTTTGGAAGATTTGAGCAAAACTTTCGGTGTACCGGAAGGTCTTCAATAGAGTTTAGAATTAGAAGCCCGCAAAATGTATAAGAGAAAACGGCTTAACAGCCCCCTTTGTTAAACCAATATCTTCTATATTGGCCGCCTATAATATCGATTGTTAACTGGGCCATTCAGTTAAGCTTTAACGGTTAATCTTTTTATTCACTCTGCAGCTCTTTAATTCATTTCACCATTCGTCGTACGTTTGGTCTGAAATCTAATTTCACTAGATTTATTTGTAGGCAGCGTATTCGAACGACGTTTCTATTGACACCTGTTATATTGTGTGTGAACCCACGGTTTCTATTAAAATATATTTGCGGATTAAAGAAGGGCAATCTGGAAAATGACAAGTGAAAGATCTACATCTAAGGTCGAAATAATCGCAATAAGTTTAGCGTTGTTAAAAAAACAGGGCTGCTTTAGAATGACACTTGTGGCGCATGAGAAAAAAGTAGTCGAGTTATCTGCTTTTGTTTAGCTACAGCCATAGCGATAACTCAAGGGAAAATCTGGATTTAGATATTCTTCCATGTATAGCGGAAACTAGACAGCAACTTACCCAACACTTTTTTTGAGTTTGTCAGGGATTTTCTGTCCTTGTATACTGGCCATTCGTACAATCATTGGTTTTGCATCAGAGGCATGAAGGACGAGTGTTCCGAGAAAGCAGACGTAACTTTTGCGCATTGTAGCAAAATATTTTCCATCAGCTTCCTCTCCTCGCCCCCAAGGAGCCGCTTAAGTCAGAGTGTAAACCAAACTGGCATGTTCGTTATGTGCTTGGAATAAAAAAAAATACCCTGATAAAGACTTGTGTACAATGATGCTATTTACATACCCAACAACAGGAAAATTGAATGCAAAAGGCTCCTCAAAGCGTTCATGAATTGAGTTTTCTTTCAAGATGAGTACTGCCACTTTTAACGAGCACACATATATAGTTTTTGCGTAAAGACTTCGTAATGAACATTTGTAGCGGGTTGCTTAATTTATTGCTTTTAGGTCTGTAAAATACAATGCATGACCTTGTATTTTAAATGAAACCTAATTTTTCGCACATGCTAAATATATATCGCTAACTGGCACTGTGTACGGACATATAAAAAACGCATTGGTAAAGTAGGTATACTGCGAATTTTAATAGATTCGGGAGCCCTGGTCACCTGGAACTATGCGAACTTACCCTTTGGACTACAAACAAGTAGATACACTCCATATACAGTAAATACAACGCCGCTGAGAAGCTTACGATATGTAGAATAAACAAAGGTATAAAACAAGCAATATAAAGAGAATAAACCAATAAAATAATAGCTACTCTTGAAACAGAAATTTGATGGTTTGTTTATGTTCTCCGATCTGGTTGAAATGCCCGTTCATATTACTCGCTCGCGAATGAAAATACCTCAGCTCGCACATTACGGACAAGCGCTTTGACGAGACGATTTCTGACATATTTTTTCAATATGGCACGTTTACACGGGTGTACTATTTTGTGTACTCACTTCTTGACCGTGAGTGATTCCCTGCTGCACAATGAGGAGACCGAATGGACAATTGACAGAAACACTGCAATTCTCCTTCCACAATGACCTGAGCCAGTTTAGAACGACAGAAATGTACCTGTCTATAACGACCGCTGTTCCAACTGAATTTGTTTTGAAAAAAAGACAACATAGGGTACTTGGCCTATATATAAGCTAGGTTTATATTAACAAGATCTTGTGTAGTATGGTCATCATCCACTATCTTTTATGATCTTAAAGGGGTATTACAGTTTACAGTTGTGGGCATGCTACTCTATATAGGTTTGCACCATCATGTAAAACTACCAAGTTGATGACTATTCTCTCTGGCCATTTACCTGTTTCAGTAGGAAATTTACTTCTTGGGCATATTCGGACTTGCGACATGGCATCTTGCGGGTACGGTGTTTGGCGTACCCCTCTGCATTTGCCTGCTCAGCGCAAACTTTTCTTCCTTGCTAAGTTAATGACGTTAATTAGCAAATTTGCCCTTTGCCCTGCCAGCAATGAGTCCGGAAGGACGAACCTCTCTTATGCGTTCTCACTGTGCCCATCATATTGAGTAAATGCTATTTCAAACAAGAACAAAAGATATGATACCGACACTCAATCAGAGCGCTGAATGCAATTTTCTGTATAGTGACTATAAGGGTCACTAAAATTAAAGACGCTTACTGCATGAGGACAATAGTTAAACTGGGCATTAGGTAGAAGACGGGTGCAGGAAGCAGACGAAAATGTGCGCCACAGTGGCCCAGAAACGAAACGCGTTTGTTATTGCTGTTGATCAGAACGTGATTCGTATGCCTTAGGGATCGAGTCAATCTGAAAGGCCTAATTAGACACTCATCCGCGTGCAGTATCCTTGTGCTGCACGTTTGCTGCGACGTGGCGTCGAGCTATACTGGCCGCATACGGTATTACACCACCCAGTACCAGAAAGCGGTTAAAGAAGCTGTAAGCACACAGTAGAAGGGCACCCGTCGCTGTTTTTTCTGCTGTGTTCTGCAGTGGACATCCTCTTTTACCTATAGAGAACGAGATAAATCAATGCGCGTGCGTTTCTTTGCAAGCGAGTTTTTTTGTATGGAAGAGACTAAACATGCGTTGTGTGTACTTGTGTCTTTGGAAAAAATCACGAAGAATCTGCTATTTTACTGGGCCGACGGACAATGCGCAATACACATATCAGGAGGTCGTTTCAAAGTCGGCATAGATCAACACATCATAACGTGCTAGAACTTCTAGCACTCGTTAACTATTGGCTGAACCCTTCAACTCTGTAGGCGGTGACGCCTTCCTGTGTATAAAGCAATTAGATCTTCTGTCATTGATCTGTTTGTATACCAGCTAGGTTGTTCGAGCATTACGTTATACGACCATTATCCCGTTCTTTTGTGCAAGAAATTGAACCAAGTGACAAAGGCAACATAATACGACCGGAAAAGCCACCCCAGCGTCACAAATCGTTGACAAAAGAAGTCCTCTTACTAGCGAAATGCAGCGTTAGGCGTCAGAAACAAACTTTAGGATTTCTGGCAGCAGCAGCAGCTTAACAATAAATCGGTTCCGATACGCTACGACGAATGAAAGAAAAAGCAACGGGGCCGGGCCTTATGTATAGTTTTCAACGTCGTATAGAATTTGGATACTCCCTGAATCTTTTTTCTGTCTTCTAGCGACTCACGCGATAAGTCGATCTTCAGCTGCCGATGGACGATTTGTACAAGTAGAGTTTATTTGCAGGTAACAGAAATGTCTAAAATTGAAGGTTTGATCCTAAAAACTTACAAACAAAGAAAGACTGCTTAGCCAACAGATACCCTGATTTGGCAAGCGATGCCAGCACGCTAGTACGTGTTCTGATGAGACCAGTATTATAAATTCATATCCGTCCCAGCATTATTCTATACTTATTGAAATAACAAGTATATGCACATACAATATATTCTAGTGCATACTGACCTTGACAATGAGTAAGTGAGTGAATATTTAATTGTTACAGGCTTTTGTCCGAGATGACAATACTTTCTCTTCTTTAAATACCGAGCACTTTATTCGAGTCAAAGATTCTACAGAAATATAGATTAATAAAATAAGATATTTTCCATATCTTCCATACTATCCATATATTGAACCATATCAAAAACGACAGCGTCGTATACTTGGACATTTGATCCGTATGATCAAAGTGGTTGATCGGAAAGTGGGTCGTCTGCTTTGCGACACCACCAACATCTTTTCCATGCTTCGTATGGTCTCATAATTGATTAACTGAACGTTATGCACGTGGCACGTTTTACCCTTGCATTGCCTAAATTCAAGATACACGGCTCATTCACGCCACTTGTACTCGTGCTCGATATGTCTTTACATACGCTCGCTCCATTCGACGAAACGTAAAATTACCTTCGACATCGGTGAATGTTCGCTTGACACCAAGCTTTGATATGGGGATCGAGACTGGAGGACTGTTATTTTTTATCTATCGAAGGTTACGCGAAACATGTTTACCACACAAATTAAGTACTACTCTTCGTCAGCGTACCAGACACAACAAAGGCGTAGGCGGACCAATACGAGAGAAGCACCGACGGTCGAGGTAGGAAGAAAAACAGCGCCTTAGAGTTATGTGTAGGAGAAGGCGCGATAGGTAAGGAATTTTTATTCTTGCATCGAAACAAGCAAGGAAAAATAGAGAATCAAAAAGTCCTGAAAAAATTATCCGAGCCTTAAAATATACACGGATACGTCCGTTTCTTAAATCTCGTTGCGCGTAATCTGCCTCCTGCTCAGTCCCATATCTTTATTAGTGCTTTTAAGGCTGATGCTGGCATTGGAAAATTCGTTTTGTCTTTGCTGGGCTGTTGTTATCGTTTTGTTCGTATCATAACATTTTATCTTGAATCTGAATTACAAAAATAGGTATGTTGGGAGAAAGGAGGCAAATTTACAGCTATGACTTTTGGTGGACGTCGAAAATTGCAGAAATAACAGTTCTGCATACGATATGGATTATGGCATTAGATGCCATAAGTTGAACAATGGTCCGCTTTCAAGTGTAGCTCAAAGCGACCTTCATTAAAGTCTAGAAATCTGATTTTTTTCGACCTCATAAGACGCCTGTTTGAGCTAAAAAAAATCACCTTTACGCAGTATTCTTTCGTCCTACATATTCGATATGTCCTGATTATATCAGCTTTAGGTTTTCAGCTCCATGAACATTAAATGCGAAACGACGAAAATGCTCCGGTTTCGCCACTCGACACACCTATTGTGAACGTTCGAACTCTTTCGACAAAATGTTATCTTCTGCAACATAGCGATAGTAAGAGGCTCAGAGAGCAAGAAGCAGGAGCTTTTCAGGACCAGGATGTACAACACTGTACCGTTAGCAACGAAAGAGATTCGAAACGGAAAACAGGCTACTGAAGAGTTTGACGAAATACAACTATTCAAACTTGGGACATATTTGACCAAAGGCAATCCGGTGTTTACGTACACTTAAGCTCCCACCGTTGTGCAGTACGATGCTGTTTAGAAACACTACGTCGAAAAATAGAATATTGCTAAATGGGTAAGAAGCGTCCAGCTGAAATTCACGCTGGTTTTTGTTACGTAACGTACGTGTTCATAGGTCGCTTAATAAGTTCTACAAATACGAGCGAGCTATATGCCGTTTTTTCAGCATACGTTGAATAGAATTATAGATATAGGATATACATACTTGTCTATAACCTGTCATAGATGCAGCCGAGAAAAGTAGACTGACTATCTGTTACAATATTTACTTTTCCAGGGCACTATAAAAGCGTTTCAGCCTTAACTCATGGGCTATTTTCGGCTGCTGTTTATTCTAGTAAGGCTACGATAAACATACATAGTTGTATGGAATAAACGTATTAAAGCTAGCGAACTCTATTTTCAGAACTTGAGGTCGTCTTGCTAGCGCCGCCACTATCAAAACCAACAGCGTTAAATGTAACACTTTATGCATATATCTTTATACTTGCTTATACTTTATTATATATGTATGCTTTATATACTGGCTAGTCACAAAAGGTGAACATTATTTGTACATGTCGCTTAGCCTATTCACGTATTTTATTCAGCTTTTTGATAAGTAGAATTCTAAATAGACACCTATTCCCTACATGATCGTCCATTCGTTCACACAGCGATTCGGTGACCCAAGGTCCTGGCGTAGATGGAACAAGCCAACCTATTTCCTAACGAATGAACAACACATCCGGCCCTTAGGTAGCATACCTTAGGGGCAGAGTGTCACAATCGAGAGTTCGTTTAGACACGTTCTGTACGAAGCGGTACATATATTATAAATTAATATTTTTGATATATAGAGAAATTATCTTAACACTACATTATAATTCTCGTTATTCCGTACTTAATTAAAGGTCGCGTGTTGATAACTAGTAAAAACGTCAATTAAGTAAGTAATAAACATTTTAGAAAAAATGGCAACATGCCACACTCAGTCGGCTCGCAACGATCGCTTAGACATACTCAATTAATGTCTGTCTTTATTTAATAAAATTACAGAGAAGTGCCCTAGAAAACTATTTGAAGAAGTGTTCCTTAAAACCTATATAGCTTTCCGAATTTTAGCTATTAAGCTGAATAGTTTTAACTTACCTATTTAGAAGAGAGAGTTGGCCACAGAGTTGGCCTTAAATACTATTGCTATAGAAAGAAGATTATATAAAGACCCTGCGTACAATACTTAAAAATATAGTGAAGAAACATATAACAACTAATCATAGGAATAGCTTAGATGAGAATAGGTAAAATTATTACAAATATATCTCATTTGTCGATGGCAGGGTTACGACATGGATCGACTCTGCCTTAATATCTACAACAAATTTTAAACTAAAACTTTGAGATGCTAAGAAACAGAAACATATATCAAAAATATTCTATGCAAAGGTCGATTCTACACAAAAACACGTATTGGACATTAAGTCAACCGCTTCCTGTTGCATCTATACTACCCTTATAAATACGATTTCAAAGTTATCCTTTGTAAAACATTTCTGAGGCTTAGCTTTGTGCGGAATTGTACCTGTTGCAAAAAACTTTCTAGTTGTGTAACAATAAGAGAACCTCTAACAACGGCATGCCAGAATTATTTCCTGACGCCAGTAGCTGTTGTTTCGTCTGGCTACCATGACCTTTGAATTCGAGTCTAATGCAATAGCTGGCTTATACAGGCGCTATACGCAAAGGAAAAAAAAACCTACTTTCTTATATCCTATTGCTTGCACGGGAGTCTTTTCTAAGTCTTTTTTTTTTTGCCTGCCCAGCTCTCGCTGTAGTCATGGATCACATGTAACAGCTTGCTAGCATAGCGTACACGGTTTGATTGGTATCCAATGTGTTAAAAATTACTGGTTCTTAATTTGATCACCCCTGAAGTTTTGTTACATTGTTATTATAAAAATCGAGTACATAAGAGGACTTACCAATTACTCTTGCTTCTGATACCGTCAAGCTGCTATACGAATAAGCTTCTACCATTTGTCACTTAGTGCCTAGTAAGCACTTGGGTTAGCTCTGTAGCTTCTAGGTGCATACTTAACAAATACTAGTTGAATGTAAAACAGTAGGGAAAAATCGCAGACACTTCTAGTGAGACATAGTGTGACGCTTATTATTCACTTACGTTTTTTGTAAAATAGAAACGTTGATAAGGCTGAACTACGTTTATCGTACGACTATCTAAAAATTCAAGGCTAGCTGGGTCGTGTCTATTAAATCACTCATGTGCTTCTCAAATAAATATTACTAAAATACACTTACGAGCTGTCGGAAGCAAAGACGCAATTGCTGAACACCCTCCGTTCTGGGATATTCGTGCGCCGCTCGACGCCGCGTGTCGGACCCTCGTACCGGACATACTTGCAGCCTTTGTTGGGTTTAGTGAAAGACAGATCAGTTGAAGGAGCACCGACTACGCATAAGACGCTAGTTTGAGCCCTTTGTCCTTTCTAAGGAAACAAATTAATGACCAATCTCTTGCCTACGCACGCTCTTCTGTTTCTGTGAATTGGCTTTTTTCGGCTGCAGCAAGAATAAGAACTATTCAATAAGGCAGTTGAAGGGCTAAGACTCGCAATTAACACCTGTATAAGTTTTGCGAAAGTAAACGACCAGACGCCACCGACGTTTCCCATGCACGAGTTTACCTCCGTAAACGAAAAAAAACAGTCGCTGTAGTGAACGATCTATACTTTTTAGTATTTGGGTCGAAAGATTGCTAGTTCGGCAAGAATAGTTGGTGGCACTAGATATCTACTCAGACCAAATGATTTTTTCGGCTTGTTCTTACTACGTTCATGGTAATTGGCCAAACGTTAATCGTACAAGCTTTCCCTAATACATTAACGCCATTAGTCGCGACCATGTGCATGCTCACTAACAACACTGCACGAAATAACAGCCATTGTCATTGCCTACCACAATAATTATTATTAATTAGTGCAGCGTCGATAAACTCATGCTACAGGTACGATGGATTTGGCGTGCACCAATGCATGAGAGTCGGCCAAGTCCAGCAACGGGATATTCGATCAGCGAACGTTATTTTATCTATATAATAAAACGTTTCTTCAAGACAAGCGTAGGATCGACGAGACATACTAAGATCGGGCAAACACATCAACGGCCAAAAAATTCACAAACGATACGAGTCCCGATGCAAGATTTACAAGTGACGAAGCCCTCGCCCATCACGTCCTATCTTCTCGGTGTTATTCTGTTGCCAACGCGAGCTAATCTCCTTTTACACGCTATTGCGTCTACTCATTACAGCGTCCACCTTCACTGCAGTTACTCAAACGACCACAAGTCTTGACATATTCAATGAAAAAAGCATCATGGATGGAAAAAGAACACTTCTATGAGAGATTCGAGTTAATTTTTTCGACCTCATAACTCAGTACCTATAATATCTACTGGAAACGATCAAGACAGATACATCAGCGAGGGTTGCCAGATAACAACCTGTCTCATAGCGTAAGTAAGTCATGCGAGTAAATAATTACCAACAGAAGTGCCGTTCACTCTCTTTTCAAGATGACCCTTCCAAATGCATCATCCAACAGATACTTGAAGGACAGAATAGTTGACGAAAACCTAACATCTTATTTGTCTACTGGGATGGCATAAAGTCAATCCTTAGTAGACTAGACTTAAAAACATAGGCTCTTTAGTGCCAGTGTGATAGAAAACAGCCAAAGCAAAAGGTGCGTCGATAGCGTTTATTATTATAATTATTAAATGAATTCATGAAACTCTTATGTAAGTAATGTTATCTCGTATTTTCCATTTGGTTTTCCTTGCACAGCCGGTCTGATTCTGAGCCGAATGTCACGAGTCACTTCTCATTTGGCATGTATCTGTAATCACTATAAGCAAACTGTCGTCTCGTTCTTCGTTAGAAATGCCACCTTTATGCAAATATCTCTGGCAAACGATAAGAGCATTTCATCCTGTTAGTTTGTGGTAGTTCGTGTAAGTTGCATTTTTCCACTTATACGAATTGGTGCCGAAGACTTTACGACTATTATATCTGATCGAGTTGTCAGTTGTCGGTGTGTTAAATCTGAGAAGACGCAATGAAATACGTAGCCTAGCATTGCAGAACAAGCTGCTAGCTTGATCATTTGCTACTTTGCTATTACATTTGAGTTTGTATTCTCATTATGGCCTACTTGCCCGTTTGGTCAGGCGTATTTCCCTCGCGTTTCGCGCGATCTGAGTGCATAGGTACGTAAATGGAACGTATTCACGCTTGCTGGAACTATATGAAATCGCCTATTGTTCAGTTGATCGCGCGCTGAACTTAAACCAGCGGTAGAATCCAAACAAAGGAGATCCCTTGATACTTTCAACATGTAAATTTCAAGTTCACTGAAGTACCTACTACCGTTCCCTGGCAGAACTGCTAAAACTCAAGCCGTTGTAGGCTCGTCCCGCCCTATGGCCAATAATCTTTAAATGGACGACAAGCTATTCCTGCAAGATTGGTCACACCTAATTCCGCTTTGTTACTCGGGAACCCTTCAAGAAATGGTAATCAAAATCTGATATCCAGGGAAAGCATAATAGTCCTTAATTATGTCGCCGTTCGTTAGCTTTCTTCAGTAAAAAAGATCACAGCTAGGTCTCTTGAAGCCAAAAAAAAACTACGCCAAGTAAATCGTATGGTGTTTGCTTGCTTAACACAGCCTCAAAAAAATACTGTTTGAGAGTTGTCCTAAATCAAGTTTCTGTCATCGATTTTTAGCAGGAACGAAACAATGCGCTACCATCATTTTCTTCACAATGAATTTTGTCGAAATAACTGATACTAAAGTGGTAAAAGATTGATTGTTTTTTATTTAATAAAAACCTCCTAAAAAAAGAACCGTAACGACGCGTATGCAGGATAAATTGAAATATCAAACCAGCCCTATGTTACATGAGAAAATAATAATTGCGATGCAACAATGAAATTTCGTACACTTTACGATGCCCAGGATCACTTTATATGCTATATACATAAATATATTATATATATATATATATATATATATATATATATATATATATATATATATAAAGAAATTTACATAAAAATATATTTCAAGAACGAGCCAGATGGCCTCAGCGTCATCATAAAACTCATCCGTGTATGACTGCATATGCATGTTCATACATACCGCAATTCAAACACAGTTAGCACGATGGGCCTGGACAGTTCGTAATACTACGAGATCAAGTTATTATACGCGCCATGAGGCTGATTTCGATATCTAGTCAGGAATTAAATTAACTTTCTGGATGCTTGAATGGGAGCAACTCGATGCTTCTCTACGTTGTCCTATGCCTTTATATACGACGAAGCGCTATCGTGGAACTATTAAGTTAGCTTAAGCAGTGTTACGTCGGAAAAAAAAAGCCCTCAGAGATGGCGCACGGACACGAGCTACAGGCCGATCACAAGTAGCATACGAATTTTCGTAAGATAACCATTTTCAGAGATTTAGAAGTGGTCAGATTTTTCTTTTGCTTGTTACAACGTAATCTTTCCTAAACAATTCTATGTTATCCGTTCTAAAAGTATTCATTGAATCGTGTTCGTTACCGTAAAGGTCTATAAGACAGCTTCTTGTCTGCTGGGCACTGTCATTGGAGTTGGCGGTACTTTGTTTTAGAATAACGGTAATAAAGAAAGGCAGTAAGTTGGGACGTCAGGTAATAAACCATTCCTGCGCTATCCAGAAGGCGTTCCACTTCCATTAATGCTATTATAGCTTTGGCATGGCCTGAAGTACTGTCGGGACCGTTTCATCACTCTTTTTATAGCGAATAATATCGATTAAGAGGAGAGAAATTGGCTGTCGATTGCAATTATAAGTGCTCGATAGACTGAAGTCGTTCTAAATAATTACCGTTCTCTCGAATAGGATCAATCCTGTTGACATTACTCATACAATATATATGGATTCATTCTGCTTTTTATATAAATCTCGTACGCTTCACAGATGTATGGGTTGCCTCTAGATGCTTCTCTATTTTCATGATCACTATTGTGTGAATCAACAGCCTGAAGTAACAGGAAACTGGGCGCCCTTCAGTGTGCATTATGGCTGCCAGCAGAAGTCTAATAATCCTATAGGCTTTCTTGAGCATTCGATTGTCACATGTGTGACAACAGAACGAAGACCAAACTTATCAAGCAGTTTTTGACCCATAAAACACGTTGGTCACCAGAAATTTCTTCATTATCTTGTGAAAGACCCTTGTCGATCTCTTGAAAAATCAGCTCCTCCAATCAAGTCGTAATTTTTGGCAGAATAGAAGTCTGTTAATGATAACTATGGCCCCAGACGCTGAAGACGGGTTAGAGGCATGCCAACTACCTAAGGTCACATATCTAAAATATTAAATATTTAAAACATTAGACCAGCTTCTAAGAATCGTTTTATGTGGCATTAAAGATTCGTATTAAGGAAGACACTCAGTGCAGTATTTGTTGTGAAACCTAGAATTGGTTCCCGTATCAATTCCTGGTTAGCTTCAAGCGCATTGCTTGCTTCAGTAATAAGGTTAATATTTGTGCGTCAGAAAACCGCGGGCAAATTCACGACCAGACAAATTATCATTAGGGGGTAAATACTCCTATGCACAATAAAGTGCCGGACGTGAAATTCGAAAGATTTTTTTTAGGAAAACTATGCCCTATGAACCGGCACATATTTATCTTGTAATCCGGAATAAATCAACCGAAGCAGGTCCAAACGTTAACTTATCAATTGAAGGTCTGTGAATAAGGTATTTAAAAAAAAGTATACGAACTGCACCTATTCAGTACCAATTGATGGTTGGAGAACGGGCTAGTAATAATAAATCACCTTGACTGGTAAGGATCTCAAACGAGTTTGTCGTGAGTTATCATCATATAGATAAATTCGAGATATCCGAAGCTATTTCCACGACACTGGTATTTCACCCGACTCATTTTGGTTAGAACCTGCCTGCCATGCTTTAGCTTACTTATTCAGTTTTCAGAACATGGTTTGTAGTCGTAAACCTAGAACCTCATAAAGATCCGTCACACTTATACTCGTGCACACTTCGCTCATTTGCTTCAAAATGCATACCTAACAAAAACCTATGATACGTGACCGTAAATTGTATATTTTCTGTTCAATATTCATAGGGACATTATTTTTGTAAGCCTTGTTTCATTCATGACAAAAGCAATGCTGTACTTCAGGGTGCTGTTTTTCGTCTCATAGACAAAAATTATTAGTCTGCAAACGTAAGCACCCAATATAATTATCAATTCACTATACGCTAGTCGTCCACTTTTCATTATATAATGTTGACTGGCCATTTCCTCGGACAATCAGACAACAATAGATGCGCAATCTTCAACAAATTCAATTTTGTATAAACGAGAAAAGTAAATGATGTCACTATTTTTCTGAGAATACATGAACACCTACGACAGATTGGGTATTATCGCTGATGTGTGGTAGAACAGTAAATCGCTCTGTTTTTTTCCAGAATGTCTTTCTCTGGGAAACAGCTTCGGCTGGGCTCTAGCTTTTCCCGGTTGTTTTTTTTTGTTCGGGTCTAGGAAGTTCAGATGCGTATATGCACTTTCCGGTCAAGTGTTCGCCGTGTAGCTACACGTCTAATCGAGCCTTGCTACCTGGTGTAGCTTCGTTCTCATCAACAGAAAAACAAGGTTGTCTCTATGTCTAGAAAAATTAAACCCAACCCACCAAAGTTTGCCTCAGCAAACGGCTAGCACAGCGACTTTCTTCGTCGGTTGGCTCTGAACGTAACAGCGAAACCTCTTTCCCAGTTCCGTGCTTCGTATTTGTTCAACTCCCGCTGTCATGGCACCCGCTAAGCTGTGCGATTCGGTTTTAGTAGCCTTTCACTGGGCATTTCCCCAGGTTCCAGAAGCTTTTTCCCTCGAAAGGTGGAACTAAGGGAAAATTAGCATCTGCTCTCTTGCAAGATGTCTTAACTACGGTATTTATCAACGGACGCCCAGAGCCTTTTAAATGTTTTAAGCAACCTGGACCGATCGTCGACTGAACAGCAGCATTAGTCGCCATAACAACCCAAACCGCTAGTTATAATTTTCTGTCGAGTCAAGGCTAGGCTAGGCTAGCTGACTCGTGTGCATACCGTGTCTTTCATTATCTGGGTTATCAAATAGAAAATATATATAGCGTAATCTCGATTATACAACAAGCGTTAAAAAGAGGGACCAAGGCAGATGCGACGGTTGACTCAGAGAGGATTTTGGTAGCCAGCTAAATCCATCGAATCGCAAGTCGAATCATAGCTACGTTCAATCCATGTGAAACATCTGTTACTTGGCGTAGCTTATATTAGCCAAGTGTTTTTTTGCAACAGGCCCAAGAATGCTAATGCGGTGTGAGGTTGAAGGCTGCGGTGAGGGATTTTAGTCCAAAAACGTCCTAGCAACAGTTGAATAAATGAATTTTCGATTCCAAGATTGACGTGCACAATACAATGGCCATTGAAGACGTGCCAAGTATACTTGGCTCAGTTATTTGTGAACGACGCTGTCGCCTGCTTTCATTCGTTAACGTACTGTGTGTCGAAGGGTATAGTAGAATACCTTCTATCATATGCAGTCGAGCTTAACGGATGACAAAAAGAGGGCTGCAAAGCTTAACGTTGCATAATTTACTCCATCACTCATGTTCATCAATATCTGCATTAAGGTCTGCGGCCTGTTCCTTCTGATCGGAAAGTACACGAGACAGATTGGGTGCCCTTTATAACACTTCTGTCCTTTTCCGGTTCTACACGTTTCAGTTTTCATAATTTTCAAATAATTAACGCGATTTTCCTGTGCTCTACACGTGAAAAACTATTTTGAAATAATATATATATATATATACCTTTAAACTATCTTGGAGACTAAATTTACCGATAATGCTTGTATATCTATTTTTTCTTGTCAAAAACTGTTGTCTAATCCCAATGCCGTAGGTTTAGAACTGTGATAAATTTAGGTTCTAAATGGTACTCTAGAATCCAGCGATTTGTGAAATTAGTATCTATATTCAAAAGCAGCTACTGATTACAGTTGACAAGAAGTCGTATTCACCTGAAAACGATAGGGGGCCTGAAGCTACCAGTAAAAATTCGCAAGACAACCCTGAACTCAAGATTCATTTCTTATTATATTAATAAATTTGTTTTAAAGAAGGGACCAAACTTCATTTTGTATACAACTGCATCGGACAGTATCTACCGCATTACAGTACCCGATTATCATTCTGCCTGTACACATCTTTTGTATAATGGAATATTCGCTTGATAGATAAAATTTACTTTCAGAAGAAGCAGTCGGCTGAAGACGTTTCCGGCTCTCTTCGCCTACACAATCGAAAGCTTGGTCCTTCTTGAAAGGGTGTATGCACCTGTTTAGGATGCAGGTTACTTTTCATAGTCAATTTTCCGCTAGCCATACGTTAAGCGCTGCGGCCCTCTTCAACAAGGAAAATACAACCAACAAAAACAAGCTAAAAGGACAAGTAGATAGTCTATCTACAAAATAATAATCCAGTAAAAGTATGTATTAATAATGTCATATTGTGATATATACGACATATCAACACCATACTTCAATAGCGCGTAAAGAGAACTAGTTTATTTGTGACCAATGGGGCACTATATTCGATAAATCTTTGCAATCAAATAATTTGACGCCTTTTATGGAGAGTTTAATTTGAAGGAAATGAAAAATGGCCGATCTTTACGACAATAGACCACATCCTACTGTTGCACGACGCGCGTTCCCTCACAGCTGTGTTTCTCGTTAACCAACCAGGCAAACGATATTTGAGCTAATATCACACATGTGCCATCTGTAGGTCGAGCTTTTCACCCGCTAGCCTACTTCAAGGTCAGGTTGCAAAGCAGACGAAAATATTGCTTTTTCTCCTGGATTTTTTGACCGATGATTACATTCGATGGATAAAAATCAGTCTACGGCACGCCACAAGGATCCACGCATAGGATCATTCTTTAATAAAATTGCCTATTGATATTTATTGTACCGTGAAGACTTCAAGAACAGGATCTGTATAGAAAATTTTGTGGGTGTATAAATTAGGAAGTATGTCTCGATATGACGCATGCGAAATCTCTGAATGGATTACAGGACGTACTTCTGAAATGTACAGTTAGGCAAATCCTGGAAAACATTCTAGGATGCTTCATTGATACCTCCTATATTATGCTCAATTTAGATTTAACCAGGTAGAATAGATCTGTCAGAAATATGAAAGCGAAGAACATTAACTCATTATAGAACCGTAGCAGCAGACGATGCCATAAGGTTATCGCATACGCCTTCGAAATATGATTAGGATAGCTAAACGGTAACAACAGCCATCTATTATTACATAATTAGACAGAAGGTTTTAATGATGACTGACAAAGTCCTTACAACTAACTTTGAAAGCAATCTTCTGCGCAAAATATAAGTTGTGGTTTGTTGTCATCCGACTTTGAACCCTTGCATCACGTTCCCTGATACTGTTAATGCACTACTTCTCGTTCGGCAGGCTCCTTTAAATGAATATGTAGCACGGAAACCTCATATAAGTGAGATGTCCTGTTCTGACGTTCGAAGTTTGTAAGTTTCCGAATTCAGAAGGAATTTTAGAAGAATTAATTGAAGTTCAAAGCAAACTCACATACTTACTGCATTAAATAAAGCCCATGATAATGTCGTTATGTTCTGGGGATTTGGCCTGTCGTCGTTTGTAACGCTTGTATAAAGCGGGAAGCCTTAAACGCCCTGAATAAAATGAACCAAAAGAAAAGTACCGGATCTCCGTCTCTTAATGATCAATGCACATCACAAGCATCCAGATCGATCAAGGTAGTTGCCGTGAAGTGCTCTGTTAATCAATGGTGTTCAAGTAATCCTTCATCATATACGATATATATCGTATCGTTAGACGAAATCGCATATCAACTTCGTGGAAGATGCAAGATTGCATTGTGGCATAACGTTTGCCCTAGAAGCCAATATAGGCTAACACGCATCATCTGTTTATATCTCCAGCAGATGCGTGTGCTTGAGGCACGAATAGCACCTATGATCATAATAATAATAGTATTAACTCATTCTAGGTTGCGTATGTGTAATGCACGCGGTAGGTTCGCCGGTTATTTGATGCACAAGACTTTTGCGCAGATGTTTGTTTATACGAGCGATTTTAATTAAACGTTGGCACGCGCCTAATATTCTAGGTCCTTAAATGTGCCAGGTATCCAGTTGTAATTAACAAAAGGTCATTCCTATTGTAAAGTTCGTCTACGTTAAATGAAAACAATCTTCTGTCCTGTGTTCCCGATCTAACAAAGCGTATTTCCTTTGCTACCTAATAACGTTACCCTGTTTATTGTAGAACTTGTCTAAATAGTCCTGTTCTGATGATCTATACACAAGTTTTGAGTACGTTTATTAATCGATGCTACCAGAAACTTCTTTCGTAAGCTACGAAGCGTTTTACGCACTATCGAGAGATCTAGCACATTGTGGATAGATCAAATACCGAAAACAAAAAACCTGGCCATGTACACAGTCGTTGAAACAATGCTAGCCAGCGATTCCCCTAGGGCTGATAGAATAAAACAATACGAATAATTATAGCAAAATATGAAGCCTTGATAAGAATCAACGCAATAATATGTAGCATTGTAAATGTTTACTTACACTAAGGACTAATTTTGCAGTGTTTTCTCTTTCCTAACACGGCAGGTACACAAATCCACCTGACTTTAAGACCTCAAAAGATATCCGCTGCTGAAAAGTAGGCAAACGTGTCCTTAGTGGATGATGACACTTGTCGAATATAAATGTTCTAGAAAATTACGGATTGTATGTATTACCATTACTGTTGCAAGAGTTGTCAGTGCAGCGTTCTGTCGTTTGAACCGGACCGCCGCTGTATCACCGAGTCATGTAATGTTCTGATAATGACACGCATAATTCTTTCTTGTTAGTCGCATGCTGACTCTCATAAACGTGATAAATTATCAAGCACCATGGACGGTCCTAATGACAAGATGTTACTTTTTGAACTACTAAAATCAAGCTTGAACCGATTGCATCTCAAGCCCTATCGCAGAAATTAAGTTTTCATTGAAAATCAACACATCAGCGCACGTATGTATGGAAAGACAAAAAAAAAAAACCTCTTTTCTTCTCAGCAACTCTGCCGGCGCATTCTACTTCTTCTGTACACTTAGAGGTCAGATACTATCGACATTGTTGTCTTTGGGTGATGGCAGGCAGTTCTATTGCTGGTAAGAACGATCCATGCACACATACAAGCGCACATATATGAGATTCGCTTAAATCCCACATGAAATCACAATCCACAACATTCAAAATTGATTTCAACATATTGCTATCCACATTAAATGCTGGTCGAGATCTCTGCAAGGACTACACAAATCTGACCACATAAGGACGCACCCACATCAACCACCCGTCTACTGATCCGGCCCGTCAAAGCCTGCTGCTAGAGGATTGAGTATCTGTTGAAGGCGTGAAAGAATACAATAAGTTAAAGTATATATTATTCTAAACCAGTTTTCTCCGCGCGGACCGAAAGACGACTGGTGGTGGCTGTATAAAGTGGACCTGTCGAGGACGTTGCCAGAGCAATGCAAACTGACACTAGCCTATGCGACCATTCTTCGAATGCTGCTAAGCCCGCCAACGGACTAGGGATTGGCTTAGCGGCCGGAATTTGAGCAGCAGCTCGAGCTTTCCAGTCGCACAGGTGACATATGTTGTTCAGTAGCTGAAGTACTCGCTTGGCGATAGAGACATCAGCATTGGCAACGATGGCGATCGCTGAATAAACAATGGCAACCTGAGCTTAGTCGCAACGAAACACACGTGTTGGCAGCAACTCTGTTAGCCTGACTCCTTCTCCTGCCTGGTCGCTAGTCATTGCTTATTGCTGGTACAGCATTGTCCTTCTGCCGAATCGGTGTTCTTTGGTCGCTTGCTAATTCAGCCGAACTGCTGTCTGTGTCATGCTAGGGTACACGAAGCTCATGCTTGCCCGGGCTTCGTATACTTGACGTAAAGGTAGAGCATCGATAAAGGGTCAGCTTCGGGCAAAGTCAACCAGGTAGCCAGGCCCAACATAAATGCCGGTTGCGATCAACTCTAATAGAAAGTAATAATAATATCAACAACACCCGTTATAATAAAAGTACTGCTGCGCCCATTACAGTTGAATGGAATTTTTGTATTCGTCAGAAAGACCCAATGAACCTGCTATCGCAGCGTGATTTGATAGGCGCTCCAAGTTTGCGTTCATACGTATTTCCCTACACAAAATAAACAACAACAACAGAAAACCATTTGTATGAAGACGCGCAGTGTATTCATGGTAAAATGCACATGAGATGTGAGGTTAGGCATTACGGATTAGGTACTCATAAGATATTTTTGGAATTTGCGGGTTTATGATGGAAGCGACCAGGAAAACGTAGCTTTTCTCACAGTTTTCCAAGTTCTTCGTTGATAATATCGATTCAGCAGAAATACATAATTAATCAGTACTCAGATATCATGTAATAATAAGTCTGCGGTTACCATGTATTACTGATGAAAGGATTTTCCCGCAATAGTTATCTAGCTGTGAACGTTAAAAACTGAAGCCATTTTGTATTTTCAGCTTTTATCATCAGCGTCATTAAAGAAAAACATTCCAATCCGTTTCTATTTGTTGAATAGGCTTTTTTTTTTAAAGGAACTAGCAGGCCTCGTAAAAACAATGCTTAATGGCTCGCGATATTTGTTAGTCACCTTTACATCAGTAAGTGTACATTTGCTCTATAATCCCGCAATGGTAATCCCTGAAGCACAACAACAATTTAAAAGTGACTTCTGCCTTGCTGAACAATAACTAGAAATAATCCGACCAAAAACGTCGTCTGCTCATAGATCAGGTGCTTGTTACTATTCTATAAGACGCCACGCACTCGAGAAGCGGTCAAGGACGACGCGACAACGGAAACTGGCGTGGACTAAAGTAGAGTTTGTGCTTTTTCAGGCTATTGAGCCCAATGAAACTCTAGAGGTTTCGAATTCGTAGAATGTGCAGGCGGTTGTTTGAAGGCGTTAAAGTATGTGACATAGCAGCGGTTTCAATGGGAAACGGTAACAGCGCAATCGACGGGAGCAAAAAACTCGTTGACTTCGCTTCCTTCGTCTTCTCTAAGCCTCGATCCTTCTTTTATAGCAGGCGCAGAAGAAATCAGCTGTTGTCTAAACTCGACCGCTGTCCTATTGTTGGTTTATCGGCGTCCTTACGTTGAAAAACATTTAACAAGCTGCTAACAGGCTCTTTTATAATTTGCAAGACCGCCCTCTATTTTTTGATCAGATAGTCGAGCAAAAGTGACAGAGAACAAAGCTGATGCGCACAGTAACCTGCCCAATGGTAGAAGGGCAGTCGTCTTAAAAAAATAGATTTACGTGAGCTACCCAATTTAATCAAACGTTCATTTGAATTTTACTCAAGATAGATTTTAAATTTAAACACACACATTTACCATGTATGTGTATTCAATTGGAGAAAAAATAAAGCCATTGTAGTACAGCTTGTAGAGGAAGTTACTTGTCAGCGTGGATATATAGATCAGAATCGCTTTATTCTGCAGTATGTTAGTACAGATAAAAACTAACGTAATAACAAGCATTTCAACGGCCACATTATAAACAGACATATGCTTGTCGCACATACATGCAACAAATATGTGGTTTCTTTATGGTATTAAAAATGAGCATTAATGTAAAACATAAACTCTATTAATAGACTGTCTATTAATAAACGCCATTATATGACTCTGCAAAACTGACATTATCTCCAGTTGCTACTGCTCACTATATAAGCAAATAGAGTTGACCCCTCGCTTTAGCTGTAACTAATTTATAACTAAGATCGGAAACATATTGATGAGTAATTGTCGTCAGATCACCGTGTATTCGTATTTGGTTCGAAAAGATAGGATGCTTTTTCTTTTTTTGTAAAATATCCATCGTGTTGTATTACTCTTGCTCTTAGTATATCATTAACACAAAAATGTACCTATAAAATCAGCAAAAATTATAGTGTTCCTTGCCTATGTAAGTCTGTGGATCATGCTATTCTGTCGTGTCCTGCGTTAATATGCATGTTACATATTTATATTTTTTCAGAACGTCTTCATTTGCAGGTATTTGCTAATTACTATTATTATTATTATTATTATTATTATTATTATTATGCATCCAATATTCATTAGATGTCATCTTTCGCAATAAATGCTTTATAATCGAATTTTTCGTCCAACTTACATTTCGATTAACTTCATGTATGATTCAACAAATTGTGTGGTGGTTGGTAATACCATCAACTGCCCCATTAGTTCACCAAAAACGACTTCTCTAAGGTCCACTCGGTTGCACCTAAAGATCTCTCCACTGTCCAAAATTCTTCACTAGGGATGAACATCATTTATGCGTCTTTCCTTTGCAGCCATCTTGCTTTTTGTCCATAAGCCGTTTGCAAAGATCTTTATCGTCAGCAGCTATCAGCCGATTACCTATTTATTCACTAACACGATGGCATACACAGCGGCTGTGGTCGGAGAGTTAGAGCTGACCAGAGAGCTAGTCGAACCCCTGTACACAAACTCATGAACAGCTACGCCCACGTCTAGCTTAAATCTCCGGGGATCTGCCTCCGCCAGCGCTTACCATTCGGATCGCCTGCTCATCTACATACGTACTGTCAAAGTCCATTAGCTTCTGTGTAAAATGGGTCGACTTCTCAAGCATATGCGAATAAGTAGCATAGGAGGAGTATTTCAAGTAAGATATACAACGTGTATCAAAAGTATCGCAGGTATTAGTAGAGCTAGTAGTGATAGCTAGAGAAGGTGCTCTTAGGTGGCTTGGATATGTATTCCTTTTGACAGCGACCCGCAAGGCCACATCGTATCGTGTTGAGAAACACTAGCTGGTTAACCAATTTGATCCATATGCCGAGTGATAAGCCACGTCGTCGATTGCGCGTATAGCTTGAGCAAGTAATGTAGCACGGAAAAAGGACCATGGAACAGCAGGAGAAAGTATCGATACACTGCAAGCAAATTGCATGGAGCCTTGGTCATTCGTTGATGGCTTCTCGAGTAAGAAAGCCTGTGAATCCTACGTGTTACGTATATACGTCCTCTAGGGTTTGTCAAGGTATGCCTTTAAGACCCGTAAACTCTTACTGTATTCTGCATTTTTCTTTTTCCTTCGCCTGCTTCCTTGTTTCCGTGTGCCACTCCTGCTATCCGCCTTTTTGTTACTCTTTGCTTCAGCTACCTACCTGTGTAGCTATCCAAGTACCCAGAAGTTAACCAAGCAGAAAGCCGACCATGGCCCTGAGCGGTCAAGGCAAGCGGTATTAGTGATCCGAAAAAAGGGCGAGAGAAGGATGTTCAATTGAAATACTCTTATCGACAACACCGTCACAGCGGCGGATCTGGACGACCGAGCCTAGAACGAACAACCTTCGTACGACGGCAACGATAACGCCAAGTTTGGTCCGCGAAGGCTGCCGCATGAGGGTCCGCTTAGCGGCGTATCGACGCTCCTTTTGTACCCCCCCCCCCCCCTTTCCCCTCTACTTTACCTCCTGCTTTCTTCACGTACTATATAAAAGGCTTCTCAACGTCAAAGTCATTATAATGAGATCATGCTGATGTCCTTAGTAGGTGCTCTTGCTTTTACGTCTTCTTGGCATCGTATCGGACAGACGTACCGTTCGCTCTATTCTATCGCTGCATCATCGTTCTCAAACAGACGCAGCACGCACAGCATTGCACAGTTTTTAAAGGCTTGTGAAGTGTTCTGTCTCTGATAATGCTACTGCGTCCGCCGCACGACACATTTTTTATGAGTGAACTATCTCCCATTAAGAGAGGAGAAAGGACCATATATATAAGCTTGCCATCTGGTGCGTTAATTATTGTTCCGGATCCAGTTAATGTACACAGACTCATGAACAGCGGCGACCAAACTTCCGTGTCCTTTCTGCCGTTAACCTTCCAATTCCGTCGTCACTGGAACTGCAGGACCTTCTACCATACTTTTCTCATCGCTTTCTTTTGGCAGCTAATACACGACGCAACGTTGTACGAAAACTCATGTTCCGCCACGACACAGCAGCAGATAAATAAAGATCCGCGGCTATTCGCTGATATAACAAGACGTGTTGCCGAATTGCGGTTGCTGCTCAGTAAAGTAATTTCTTTCTGGGAGAGAAGCTGCGATGAAGTGACGGATCTGGCTATCCTTTTAGAAATCAAAACTTTGTCTTTCAACTTTCGCTGAGTGAAGGAACCCTCTGCCGACAAGAATGATTTGAAAGCTGTTTAGGGGCGATCTTATCAACAATTGTTTCTGCTGTGGCAATAATCAAGTGCTCTTTGATTATTTCAACCCCTCGGCAGTGCGTCGGTGCTCCCGTATCCAACTGAAGGTCTCTCAATGAATTATACCGTAAACTATTAATTGTACTAAAAACTATAAACCACTTGTAAAACAACGAAGCCAACTAAGTTCTTCGGTTTGTTCACCGTAGCAATCATTTAGCTGTTCATAGAAATTTGCCGCTTGACCGAATTTACAGAGCTGTCCTTCGCATTGGCCCTATACTAGAGAAAATTCATCTTCTCCGTCATAGATAAGTACTTTTTATCCTTGAATTAGAGGTAGGCTATGCCGATGGTTTCCAATGATACACCCACTGGCTATCGAAGTCACGTAGCTTAATCACGATATCAGTAAAGTGCGCCCGTATGCAAAGCCTATCCATAAGGCAATTGAACATTGCTACGGTATCCGTGATTTTGTTTTGATACGAAAAGGCACTTTGTTTCTCGGCTTTGGTGGGGGCGTACGGACCAGACTATGCAGTGCAAATCCTGTTGGTAGATATGACTTGCCGCACGTTTTCAAGGGATGCCATTACCTAATATAGTAAATTATAGGAAAATAATAAATAACAATAAAAAAAATGAATTAAATTAGAAAATATATGTATATAATAAAAGTAATACTCTAAATCTGCTACCAAAAATATCGCACTTTCCATCAGGCGTCCTTCACACAACTGTAAGACTTGTCATGACCGCTGTTTGGGCTCGCATGGAAAACGCCGCCTATCGGTCACATGGATGCAATGCACATTGTTAACGTGGTAAACGAAAATTGACCGAGTAATTATACCATCAAAAGTATCCATCGTTTTTCCAACATTTTCTATCTCAACGCGTACTCCGCTAATACTACTGATGCCCCGCATCTGTAGCATTTTACGCTTACAGGGGCACATTGTCTACAAGTTCTTTCAGATAGTAACGTAAAGTCCCTCTTCTGCTACCCACGTATTTCCTTAACCACATTTCCTTAACCTATGGAAGCGGACTCTCTGACCGCTGTTCGCAATTAGGCCAACACCTTTTAGGACCCACAAGAGCACTTAGGATCCCTGAGTCGTTGGGTATAGCAACTGTACTCCTTTTGAGGTGTAAGAACACGATGAAACACTATGATATCTATTATTGCTTAACCCTTTTGGATCGATTCATGGACGAGACTATGGAAATATTAATACTGTTAGGTTAACTTGTCCTGCCTTACGTGATACCTGCAAATGTCTATTAATATAGCATGAAAAATTAGCGAGGATGATAGATGTCCATGAACCGTAATGAAGACAATGGTCACTTGTTTGAGCCTTGAGTAATGGGGCATAAGATCCCTTCCGAGCATTACAAATTTATTCAAGATATTGAGAGAGTCAATTTTATACCGAGCTGATAAATAAAGCTTATGCTAAATGTCAGCATCGATCTTTATGTTAAAAAATTACCAATGCACGATGTTGGAATTGCTTGTTTTTTAAGCAGGAAAATCTGATGGGAGCTAGAAAATAGACGGCGCTTCGCACAGTTATGGCGACACGATTCATGAAATTTTGCATAAGCTGTATTTAATTTGTTACGTTCGCAAGATCGGAACTGTCGAACTCATATTTAGACAGTGAATCGACTATCCTTACGAGCTCAACCTTCTTCCAGCATTTGACTTTTTATGTTTGGAAACCTTTTCCAAACCGTTAAAATACGTACAGGACCTCGGCGCCATTCTCTTGTTCGTTTTCGAAGCAAATTACCCCATAAGTATATGAATACGTGGTCTGCCTCCATCAACACCTTCGATTAGAAAAAACTTACCCTTTAATGCACTTAGGTGGACTAGCCGAAGTTTCTAACAAGTTCTTGTGATTTAGACGTCTGTCGTGCACCTATACGATATTGAAGCCGCAATACGTTTCAGCATGTCTTAGGCCTGAGCTTAGCATGCTCATACATCGAAGACGCCTATGCTGCAGCCGACCTAGGTAATATTGCTGTTAGCTATGCAAGCTCTTAATGCACAACGTCGCTCGCACGAAATTACACACGTAAGGAAGTAATTTAGCCTGTTACCGTATTTTACTCGAATTATCATGTTCTACGGGTATCGGATTCTCACTTGCAAAAGGATTTACCCTAGTTCGAATCAGTCACTAGAACCGAGCAGAGCTTTATCAACGCACAAATGCGCAGGTCATTTAAGTTCCTCTTAGTTCCTGATCTTAGGCACTTTTCGTTTTTCTTCTATTCATATATTCGAGTATTCCAACTGTTTGTTTGGACAACTTTGAAATTTTTAATCTATACGTATAAAAATTGTTATAATTTTGCAAATAATTTTTTTATTGATGAAAGAAATATATTGAAAAAATAAAGTAAAAGCTTGATTAGAGTCGTCGTAAGTGTGTATTCAAAATACAGAGTTCGTTGAAAATGGCCGGTAATATCAACGGAGTTTTAAGATGAATCCCCTCGTTGATGCTAGACGGCTTTTTTTTTATTAATTAACTAGAACTAATTGTACTTTTAGATTTTTCTTCCGTTTGCTTTCTGGCGCAATATGCTATACAGCTATATCTAACGCCACTATGCGTTCATATATTTGTTTTCTATAAATAATAAAGTAAATTTCTATTCAACGCGTGTGACAATGGTCGTTCAAAGCAGAGAAAAAGATTAAATAGACGCACTTGCAGAATCTCGTCGGCAGATGGAGGGAGGGTGCATCAAGTAAAATGATGAAGTAAAAAAACTGCTGATGATTGGATGCTTTTTTTAGTCTTGCACTCCGTATCATTTATATAGTAAAAGGGCAAGGTAAAAGGGCCGAGTTTTCTGCAAAACAGAGGAAATTTGTGGAGGGGAGTTTATAATAAACTTGATTTTGCTACCCTAGGTGTGTAAATATGTATCAACTCAAGAGCCATTATATAAACATTTCAAGCAAATTCGTCCGCCCTGCATAGAATCCTGGCTGGGAAAAAAAAGAAGAGATATACATTTTTCATAAGCTTTCACTAAATTTCATTACCGTCCTCTAAGGAAACGGCTTTTGTATATGCTCTTTTTTCCGGATGGAGTGAGCTTATTTCTTTTTATTTTCGGCTACTGCATTTAGAATGTTGCTAGTCAAGTGAAAAGGCTGCTCTCTTGTTTATTGTTTAGTTTTATTTACGTCACCCTGGAACGTTTCCAAATAAGAGGCTTGTTGTCAGATCCTGGGCCTGATTGACCAACTAAAACCGGATTGTAGTAGTACTGTTTTTCTGGGGAAAACAATGAGGTAAATCAAGAACCACCCAGAATCAGCCGCATGGGGCTAAACCTCAATATGTTTAGGGAGTGTGACATGCAAGGAAGTGCGATAAGTGGAAACTAGACGAAATGAGAAACATCTGCTTGAGGTACATAATTGACTAAAAATAGATGTATGGTGGATAGCTTGAAGACCTGACTTAATCCTTGACGTGTATGTAAGGCTCACTGACTATAGAACTTAAATTCGTTTTTCCTTGAACATTGCTTGGTATTTATGTTTACGTTTCCTCACGTGTTTGGCATTTAAAATGACCGCACGTTCCAACTGGGAAGCTTATAAGTTTTTTAGTAGTTTATTCGCTGGCGTGAAAGGCCAAGTAGTATCTTACCATCTTCTGAACACACTACAGCGAATTATTAAGTGAATTATACGCCGATGTGAGTTAGTATTAATAGAGTATCATCTATCTCTAGCGGCAATAAAACTAATACTGTCACCTACGTATGCGCACAATAGGATATTAAAGGATGAACTATGGAAGCTTGGTGACACCAGTTAGTTTGGTTAAAGGGTAGTTGTTTCGGATGACAATGTACTCATTACAGCTGGCAGTTCACAACCCCACAACTAATTCTGATACTCTTTCCGAATGCGGAGGAACCTCAACCCCCTGAATTTCCCCTACGTTGGTGATCGACAGCATCACAAAGTAAGCCTGTCCTTAATGCACCAGCTTAAGTACTGGGATCAACACTTCAAAGGAGTGATCTGAGTATGAGCAAAAGGAAGTCTCATTGAACCGATGCAGGTAAGCTGAATTGCAGGTGACGTAGTACCAGAAGCGCAAAGAGAACTAAAGTGAAAGATAGAGAAAGACAAACTAGACCTGCATGAAATGGTTCAACCGACGCGCTGGCAAGAGCAGTAAGGTTCCACCGAGCAAGCCACGAGGCCCTCCACCTGGTTGGCCTGGGTTATGCCCGGTATAAGCGTTTTTCGGTATTGACCGTCTTCTCTGCTCTAGCCGATGGTAGTTCCACCAAGAGCAGGAATAGAAGCGACATGCAAGGGCCGGTAAACAGTACTTGAGCTGCTTTCGGGCGTGCATAGGTACCCTGTCGTGAGTGGGTTATCTTCTAGGGGTGGACAAAGTGGTTGTAGCTTATAGCTCAGCAATGTTAATAGGGGACTGTAATGGGGCAATCTCAAGTGCCGCTGGCAATAAACACATGCGTTGAGCCATCAGAGCCTGCGAAAGGCAGGGGCTTTCCGCTGTCTGCATTATTGTCGAGTGCTCCCCGCTGAGTGCTCGACGTCGTCAAGTCATTCGCAAGTGGTGGAGGATAACCAGGTTTAGAGAGAAGAACACACAAAACACTCAGGGTACCTGGCGACCTACTCTGGCCGCATAGTAAATCCGACCACCGTCTGCCTCTGAATGCGCGGCTAAGATATCCATGAGAGCAACTTACCACCATAGCAGAAACGGTGGTAGAGGAGTTAGCGGAAACGCAGCAACGGCTTGAAAGGCAACGACTCTGCTCGCTATACTCCGCGCTCACTCAAGAACAAGGAGGAAGGAGCCTAAGGGGGAGACCGAGACAAAACAAGAAGAGAAGCACTCAATGCCATTAGGCAGGATAAAATATGAGCATTGTTACGTTTTGCGAGAGCAGGAAACATTTTGTTTATATTAGGATGTCTTACCCTTTTGTATATGCGTGGTAAACATCTTTTCTTTTATATTTATATAAGTAAAACACTTTTGAATGTTTTTTTTAAATAAAAAATGCATAGTTCAATGATTTTATACATCCTTTTTACTTATGTTGGAGTTTGGCCCTTTGGAGGAAATGATACTACGTAAATATACGGTTCACATAATATTGAATATAAATAGAGGCGTTTATTGATATCACTTTTGTTTGAAATGTGTTCGTTGCGGCGTAAATTTCTAATAACATCAGGCGTAAAGGAAACACTTAGATGCATTCTTTCCGTTTCTATCAGTTATAAAGTAATGTTAATGTGTGATATAATACTGTGTACCAATTTTTTAACCAACTTCGTAAAATGTTAAAAAATGACTCATGATTCAACCCATTAACTACTATACCCAGTAATATTCAATAGTTAAACGATATAAATGATGAAATAAAAAAAGCTACAAATATATGTCATCCTTTAACTTACCGCTTGCAATGCCGAAGTTGCTCTTTATTCAAAGTTGCAATTTCGGCAAGAGACGCATTCATCTAAAATAAAACAACTTAGTACTTGAAGCATAATCACTGAAGCTCTGAACACTGAAGTAATTTTCCTCTAAATTTTGAAGTAGATACGGTTTCGTCTGACCTAATCTGCTCGTACCTGAACGCACTCAGAGCAAGCAGATTTCTGATAATTGCGTCTATAATATGCAGTAGGATTTTAGTCGTATTTCTCCCAGTTAAAGTAGTAACATCGTGCCATACAACCAACCATATCAGAACATTCTGAAAACATTATTATAACCAAATTCAGTTCCTGAGAGTCCCCACTGTACACTCTTCTCCGCGATAATGTAGACGCTCTATACAGAAAAGCTAAGCCTGGACACCGACACATTTACTGACAATATCAGCGAAAATAGTAAACATCGAGGTACTCATATCTTATCGTCATATAGGTACATCGTAGCTCATCGCAATTATCTGTGACTTTGGCCTACCCAGGCTCGATTTCCTCAGCCATTGTTTTATGTCAGAGGCAAGCCGTCCGTTGGAACGGCAACGCAGCCTTGAACACAGAAATTTTTTAAATAGGATTTACTTACTAGACCGGATACGATAATGAATAATCATAGTCATAATTATGAACTGCGCAAATCCCAAGAGGGAGCATGGTATATGTCACTAATGCCCAATGTTCGTTGTAACCATGCGCATGCGGCTATTTTGGATTGATTCAAATTTTAGCATTGGCCAATGGTTAGCATGCCGTTTGTTAAATCTATTGGGGAGATTTGATTGATGAGGTACGATTGATTGAGAAATAACCTTACCAAAATCAGCCTAAACTAGATACTTCAAAGGAGCAAGTATCTGACACTACACTCTTGAAGATTGTTTCACATATATACAGCGAAAAGCACTAATCCTCATTGCAATTTACCAACAAGATTTGAATACAAATTTTCACATACGTGCCGCCAGTATGTCGCCATTGTTACCAAACGACAAAATCTGTGTTTTACTCTTCTTCGAGGCTGCTTCGCTAAGGCTACCTTATGTATTTTATCTTCGGTTATAAAGCCGCAAAAAAGTTGATTCAAGTAAATCGATAGCTGTTTAGCGAAGTGTTCAGCTATATCTGCTCTATGTGTACATGTATACGTGTATGTAGAGAATTAACGTAAAAGCTCCTCGACGGAAGTCTCTATCATATCGAAAGTTTCCGAAATACCATCAAAGAGAAAGAAACGTTTATCATGTTCTTTCTCATGTCTCAACGTCTATCATGACCAATCTCAGAAATGCTTTACTTGAGTGCCATGGATATAGCCGTCAATGTTACTTATAGGATAAGTGATGACACCTTCATCTATCGATGTTAAATATGTGATAACTTCGTCCACTATAAAGATCAATTTATCTTAAGGCACTGTTAAAGGCCGGGCCTTGTTGCGCCTACGAATCAATGATGCAATTCAGATAACAAACAGCGATCGGTAAAATGGAATAATATTAATTGCGAAAATTTCTCGGAGAGGAGGTGAAAGCAAATTGACTTGTTTTAATTTTAAGTTTTGACTATAGGCTCCTTTTCATAAGGCATTCAACTCAAATGAGTGAACTACAGCTCCATGGTCGCTATCGCTAAACTACGTTCATTGATAGTTTTCTATAATTCTATGTTGAAACAAGGGTGTGTGGATATATCTCAGCTCCCCCATGTTCAGCTTGTAAAGCCAAGCATGCAAATGACTCTTAGCCCACGCAGGCAGAAGAACTTTACCGAAAAGACTATTGTCCACAGCTTTGCTGAATGGTTTCCGAATCCGAAGTTTGACCCCACGATTCAACGCATTAGATACGGGAATACAGAGGATTCACGACCGGTATCATCTTCCGACACTTACATACGGATTCGGTTTTATGCGAGTTACGTGACAGCCGCACTGAACAACAAAAGATATCATTCGCAGTGTCTTTCAAAACACCCGCGGCAAAGAAAACGTGCAGTTATTTTATCCGAATGCTGCTATACTTCGGCCTTCGGAGTCAACTGTCTTCTTTTTCTTAATGACACTAATCTTCTCAGATAATTATTAACAAGGCGCATTTGTTAGTCAGTTCAAACCAGGAACTGGTCTTGACCTATATAGACCATTCGTTTATGGCTCAAAGGTTTACCTAAAGCTTTTGGAAATTATGGACCTGAGATCGTATGTCTGTTTGATCAGATGTGGCCTTTCGAAGCAATCAATTCTACCTTCAACAGGCCCATCCTTTCGCTGTACCCAAGGAAAAGGCAAAGAGTGGGCTATCAGCTTGGGTAGAAAATGCCAGGACCCAATCGGTGGAACCTTGTGCACTACTAAAACACATCGACAGGCTGCTGTAAGTCTCATTGTTACCTAGCTATTGGTAGGCGTCACAAACACAACGGCTGCCAGTATGGTAAGGAAGACTAATCCTGTAACCGCTGTTTGTCTGATTATCGAAGACAATGAGAGGACAGTTTCCAGAAGCTAACCTGCATGTCGGCCCAGCATCCAAAGGTTTCTATTCTAGCCAGCGATGTCCTCCAGACAGAAGAGGATAGAAACTTTCTACAGTGCCCTATCCCGAATATAAAAGCGGACCGTAGCATGTTACGATATGAATCCAATCGTTCGCATGTGCTTGAGGTCAATGAATGTCACATAGTACGACCATTTTTTTAGACGTTGTTTTATTTTTTGTGGATGGAACGTTCGTGCATTCGTGTTGATATGTGCATATTTTCTCCTAGCTATGCTATAATAACAGGGTGGGGTTATTTCCTGTACTAAATATAAAATATATCGATAACTACCCAGCTGCTCAACTGCATACGGAGTAACTCGCTATCAGACATCAGTAGTTGAGAATCAATAGCGCACCTCAAAAACGAAAACTGGCGAAAACGGTTTCTAATATTCAAATTCACTGCAAATTAGATGATCGATTTCGAGATAGACTCGGAGACTCATCCAATTAAACATAATATAGTGTCGTAAAATTTGTTCGTGGATTCCATGGGTAGCCAGCGTTAAGCAAAAGTAACTAGACAAGTGACCTAGTAGCTGAAGACCAGATTGGTGCGGTGGAAAAACTCCCCGTTTTACTAGTGATTCTGCCAAAGGCTATTGGAAGACCTGAACCTGCCTATTATTATGTAAATTCATATTTTTACGACATTTAATTTTACGTTTTAAAAAAAATTATGTCACGTTACTATATATAGTAGGAATATATATAGGCTCAAATTCTATACTTTAGATTTACATACCGTGAATACGACTTGATTTAAGGTATCAAGTTATTCAAGTCTACAATACACGATCGAGGTTGCTGTAAAATCATTCACGCGATCCAATTGTCGCGTCGCATCGGTGACGATATAGGGATACGCTTCTATTTGTATGTGCGATATTGGATCTTAGATTGCCTAGAGCCCTACAATGCTTTGCCCGAGTTCCCCACATGTTCACACGCTCGTTCGTACATGCAACGCCTGTAATTGCGATCCGATTCACGATAGCGACAAATAGTTTGCTATCAGCGTCCCAACAATTGAGGGAGCGAACGGGTCTTTATACGACGACTTCGTGTAGGCTTCGCGTCAAGAGGAGAATACCAAGCAGGACTGGAATGAAGGGTGACGTTTGTTCACCTTGCGTTGCATCCGATCGTCTGCTCAAGAGCTGAATCCCTACAGAGGTCCGGCTGCTCGTCCTCGGTTGCTCACAGAATCGATTATATACCGTGCTTGTAACTATTCGTTAACCGCTGTGGCTACCGTCTAATCGTAACGGTCCTCTACTTCTGAAAGGGAAGCGGAAGTCGGTACTGAAGTGAACCGACTGACGGGTGCGCTCGGGATAGGATATAGTGTCTAGAAAGGATCACCCAACAAGCTTGGGCTACACTGAAAACAAGACGCGCGTAGCATAGCGATAGCGTAAGTAGCTCGCCAACGTATTCCAGCACGGCAGCGAGGTGCAACTTGCTACCAAAATGAAGATTGACGAGATATATGCTTAGAACCCGACTGACCACACAGAGGAGAATAGATATTCTATCGACATTCATTTATCGTGGATAGACTGTAGATAGGAGAATACTTGTCTTAATAGGGATAGACTTCTTATCAAGAATAAACAAACACAACTGAAGCATCTATCGAAGAATTATGGAACAGTGTTAGGTCATAGATTATGCGATGGCAGATTATTGTACTGGAACCCTTGTAGACTCGCTGTGTCAAGGATAAAATGTCGTAACTAAAAATTTCGAAGCTAGTTATAAACATTTTGAATAAGTGGGCTAAATGAATATTCATCATAGTTTAATTTTTTTGTAAAAAAATATACATTTTTTTAACAGACAAAAATCTTTTGCGGACAAATATGCCCGTTTGTTGTATCAGATATTTGGCATTTGTTTGAGAACCAATTCTTCGAATCTGCCTTCCCTTTGATATAGGTTAGTTCACGTAAAAGTTGTTGCCTCTCAATCGTCTTACATACTCGCATTAGGTAATAAAGACGATTGAGCTAGTAGCAAAATCACTTAACCTATACAGGTGTCTGAGAAACTAGTTACCTAGGGTGTGGGTTCTCCGGGAGAAAGAGTCACATATGTTATTGATTGATTTTCCTATCCTTTGTTATATCTCGTCGTACGTGTTGTGTTTTGCTACGAATAGTGCTATCCAAGCTACGAGTTGAGCTATTGTCATCACGGTTCGAAAAAAAGACCCACTGCTAAAGATGTTGTTCCTAGGTTTATTGGCAAGATTCACAAAATTTCGAAGATTTATTGCACCACACCCGCCATGCCCCATTAGATGACCATCAGCTAATGGCAGCGTTCGGCGGTACTACGAAATGTTCTATACCCGAGAATTTTAAACGGCAGAGACAATGTCCCATAACCCATTCAGATAACCATACCTGAATATTGTTGAAAAAAGTGAAGGTAGGATACGGTGCAGCTACATGCTTTCGATTTCTGTGCTACTGAGTGAGCATATACAATGTTATATTCCACCCGTAGCTAACAGCCTCTGTGCTCGTTCTAAGCACGATCGTAAGATGTGTTTTTTTCTAGTTAGGACAAGTTGTGTTTAGAATAACAGTTAGATCACAGAAATGGACGATAACTTGATATCAATAGATACACGAATTTCGACAATTGATACATCTTACAATAGCAGTGCTTGCCTAACGAAGTGTTTAACGAAATATAAAACGGCACCATCAAGATAAAAGCCTTTATTGCAGGCATAGTTCACAAGGGACGTACTCTTACAAAACCCTTCTTTTAGCACAACTGTTATTTCCCTGATTTAAAACAGATTCGTCTATTCTCTCGCTAAAACTCTATGAATTTACAAACAGTATAAAAATACCATGTACATTTTTAAAATTCAACTATTCAGCTGCCTTAATTGTCTATCTCTCGCGCATGAATGAAACAGCGATCAAACAAGCGTGTATGAATAATATCATTACCGATAAAAGTGAAAGCGGAGACAGCTGTGGCTATTGTAATTTGGTTTTTTCGATCTTCTTCTTTTCACAATAAACGTTGACAACACAAGTTCGCCAAGCGTAATAGGTAAATATTAAGTAGAAACAATCGTTTCTAACTTGCTCTACGGCTGACTGATTCGTTGATGACGGTCCGTATCTGGTGCCGGACTGTCTGTCTAGATATTAGATTCAGTCAATGCATTTCGAAGACATCATCGTCCTTCAATCGCTGAAGCCGGAATTTGAATTGTATGCTCGCTTCTTCTTCTAGCTGCCTCTGTGTCTACTGACAGCAATTGGCAACTAGGCGGCTTCTAGGTGTCGAAAGGAACAGTGAACCTTAAGCTCGGGTATTGTTCGGGACCGTGTGTGAACTGTTCATTTAACTTCAACTGGACATAAGCCGTTTACTACATTCAGGCTTTGATTTCAGTGTGTAGAGTCATCATGGTCCTTTTTGGAGGCCTCGAAAGCAATCATGAGATGTCAGCGATCGGCCTCTAGCTTCGCTGTCATCACTGTCTCTACACGACTTAGCAGTGACAAAAGCACCATGACGAAAACTGGACAGAAGTGCGCCCCGACGTAGCACAGATGACCAACACCCTACAAATGGCTTCAAGCGAATCGCTCATTAGCTAGCGACCGGTGGAACACATAGCTTCCATACCGGACTGAGGTTTCTATTGGGGGTCCTAGGACCACGGATGTAACTCCTAACAAAAAGCACAACCAGAAAGAAATAATCATGGCCGTCGGTTTCGAAAACAGTAGTTTTTGGCAGCTGTTCCCGCGAAATCAGCGGTGGCAATTCAGACCTACGTGAGGCCCATCGTAGAGCTAGAATGAAATTTTCGTTAAGAAGAAAGCAAGGTAATTATCATAGGCGAAATATCATAGAAGACAGTCCGAGCATTGACTCTGGAGAGAACGTAGGAAAGTTACATAGACAAAAACAAAGGTTGGACGAGGAAGCGTCAAACGATTTTTCGAGAAAGAACGTCGTCGTACTCAGGTGACTGCCAGATTACTGTATTTGGCTGTAAACTGACTAGACATATATATATATATGTACAGATGTATTATGCATTTTTCACAAATTAGAGTACGGAATAAGTAAAAATAGCTTTTTTGCTTTGAGATCTCATTTTCTATTGATAGAATTACACATAGTCTTGTTGTTTGCAAGCTGGAAATCACCGATTTAGTGCACGATATACTTACACATAAGGTTCGAAATATCTAGTCTCGATTGTTTTCGTCGAACTCCAGTTGAGTCACTGAGCCAGTTTAACTAAGATTCTCTAAAGGTTAAACTGATCTCATATAATATTCATATAGCGCATAGCATTGTGTCACTAACATATTTTCTTTAACGGTAACAGTGGGTCGGGAATTTGTCCGTCCAACATCTCACCGCAAGATTCAAGTATGTATATGCAGCGTCGTCGTGAACACTTAGTTTATGGGTGAAGTACACTTCCTGTAGCGTAAGGATTCTGGGTCTATCTATGCAGCCTAGGAAGACAAGGTATTCCGCTCAGAGATATCAGTTTACCCGTTTTTTGCCTTGATCGAATACTTGCGTTCTATTTTACTTTAGTCTCAACGGCCCAGGTCAGGTGCTGGACAATTCCTAGTTAGCCCCGATTACTTTCAAATTAAAATGATTTACTAACGGGCTAAGTGTGCAATATCCTTCATATGAAATGCAAACAAGAATCTCTAGGGGAACCGTAAGATGGCAATGATACATAAGCGTTAAGCTCTTATATTGGAAGCGGCAGTAAGAAAGATTAAATTGTGCGGTTGGCAAGGAGTAAATAGAACGTTTCGTAACATCCTTGACAAGCTGCGGAGGAAAAGCAGGAAATACACCTAATTGCGTTTGTACGAACGCATCAACTCATTCAAATAACACCAGCTACAAAAGGTTAGACACATACTTGTACTCGCTATGAAAGTTTCAACTAGGTCCCCTTAAAGATTTTGTTGTATCCAATTCAACATCCAGGAACTGTGTATAAATTTTCCACAATTCCTCTTAGATCTATCTAAGTATGCAAATCTGATTCCAAGGTGCACACGTATTAGAATGGCTCGAAAAAAATGGAGGACATGTTCTTCTTATTTTGAATGTGAAGATGTATTTTCACCAGACAGAGTTTCTGTACGGATACTTGAAGCCTTACGAATGTGTATCAAATAAGCAGAATAGCTTACTATCGCAGGATATGCTACATTTTCTATAGAGCACTTCGCATTTAGTAATACCGCCACCTAAATCCACAGATGTATAACAAAATCCCACGAGACTTTCTACTATGTGTGGACCGAATGACGTCACCATAACCGTGGTCAGTCACACAAATAATCTCTTATTCGACCGTTGCTTTAACCTCCAAATGATTAGGAATCAAAATTTAATATCATACTGTCGTCGAAGGTCATATGATTTTTTTAGAAGTACGTAGTGTTCCTAATTTACGTTGTACATAACGTACGTACCGTGAATGAGCGCGACGTATACAAGCCAATCAACATTCGAATAAAGTTTCCTGTTGGTTTATTTATCGTCATTGGCTTAATAAACTTTTTGCGATACCAACTGAAACAGCAGGATTTTACAATGTTCCTAACTGATTCACAGTTAGGCCTATCTCAGGTGCTTGGATGGTACTGGTACAACGAACTGGTACGCAAGATAAACCGTACAAATGGAAGAAGAACTTTTCTACAAACTAAACGTAGGGGAACGCCTACTATCTTACGCCTACTATAATAAATGTTCGAGGGTAAAAATTCTGACATAGTGAGATACCCTATGTTGAAGTTGTTCTGAATTAGCTCACTTTTCTTTCATATATCTATATGAAGGGTGTTTGTTCTGCCTGACTGCCGAATTTATCGCCAGTTAAAGCAATGCATATCGAATGTTAGTGTTTAACTAGAGGGCAGTTTTGATGAGATGAAGTGCAGCGCGCTCTCTTGCCTGTACAACTACTTAACAGATATGTTATAATGCTCTCAAATTGATACAATGCTATTCGATTCGAATAGGACGTATTGAGTCTACTGAAGTACCGCCAATAATGACCTATTTCTAATGAAAGTGGCCACTTCAAAAAACGACGGTGAAGTCGTCCAGCCTTGCATATTAATGCCCACATTGGCGTCCGTATAACCCGCAAAAAGTCTGTCCTTCGAAATAGCTAAGCATTATCCTGCTTCGATATTCGCCCGAGGGTTGAAGAAGGAATCGGAAATGGCGCCTAAATCACAACGCGGTTTCAGTGGACCCCGTCGGCGAGTATAGCAAATGTCAACGTATATCTCAGGTGAACATGCTAAATGTGCCATCACAATTTGCACATTCACTAAAGATCCTCATCAGATTGCCGCTAGATCGTAACTAAAACGCTATATAATCTCGATTGGCGATTTGGCCTCTCTAAGGAAACGTCCCGAGGAGGCTTATTTCTATAGATAGCTATATATGATGTCTTCTGTTCAATCAAGTCTATCGCATTCTATAACCCTTTTGTGTCTGCTCCTAGACAATGCGGTCTAAAAGCGTTCAAAATTTTAACAAAATTGGTGCCTGGTCCTATTGCGGCGTCGTAAGATACGCGCGCTGTGCCATCTGTAGCTTATAACTTGCCCTCGTAGCTTCACTATCGACCCATCGATGCTCTGTGCATCTTTTTACATATCCATTTCCTGTTTCTGCCAAGTGGCGTGCTATTTGCGAGAATGAAAGCGGTACAAACGGAGAAATGAGAAATTAAGGCGCTATCTATCTACCTTTTGAGTGGGTTGTTGCTGATTCCATCGGCCTCTGTTGTCAATGAGGCGCCGAAGTAATACGTGAGGTTGTCTTTAAATGTCTCGAATGGAAGCAGCATTATGACGCTGGCTACCCGAAACTAAGCAACTTGTGTTCCCATCGCTGAGCTTACTCAAAAGCAACACTTTCATTGAAGTAAAGTTCATTTGTCCTCTTTGTTGTTGTCGTTCCTAGTAAAAGGAGACCGCGCTGGACAACAGTTTTAATCCAGCTTACGATTCGCCTTGCAAAACAATAGCTCGCGCATAATTTTGTTGTTGCCTTCATCATCCTGTCAATTCGATTCAGCTTGCACTTTTGATACGGCTCCGCTTCGCGCTTAGTTTCCATTTGCCCTCAGTGATAGAGTGTGAACTCGACGTACGGCACTTGTTGCATAGACCTCACGGTTAAAAAAGTCAAGGGAACTTACAAAGCAGCTACGATAATTGTTTAAGCATGCCGCGGTAAGTATCTTTACTCGGACGATGCAGCTGCTTCAATTCGAACTCTGGGCGTAACTGAAATCTCAGTGTAGCACTGCCGTGAACAACATAGGGTAAAATGCACAGGACGTAAACGATTCTTCCTGAAGCCATGTTACACCGGCATCATGACGCGATAAAGAAACCATCCAACACAACAATATAGACGACGAAAAACTGATTACTAAGCTAGTTTGTTAACAGACCTCGCCTGACAGCCGAGAAAGAAAGCGATTGGCAGCAGGTCGCACGAAACTATCGCTATTAGAATACCTTGGCGCAACTTCTATTCTCTGTATGAGACTAGCAGTAATATGGGATGAACACATACCTGCACTCAAGGACTTCCGGGCGAAACCAAACTTGATTAAAATCTCATCCACGCTATCAGATTATGGCTACATATAGTACACACCCATTACCAAGTCTACCAGGCATACAACCTCGTTAATTACTATTTCTACTAGAATCTTTGTTGGCTCTGCTTTATCCGATATCGCTGCACTGCGATTTCATATAATCTTTCTCTCTCTCTCTCTCTCTCTCTCTCTCTCTCTCTATATATATATATATATATATATATATATATATATATATATATGTATATAACAACAGTAACAGCTGTTATAACGCTGCTGTGTGCCAGAGTATAGCATGGCGAATACGGCACGAGGCCGCGGAAGCACTGCGGTACCGGCCCGGTCCGCTATCCGTCGCTCCGGCGAACAGAGTGCCAGCAATCTGACTCCTGGACGTTCGAAATTGTCCTGTCTGCAGCGTCAGTGGTCACAGTCACTGCCGACCTTTCTCTTTAAACCCCCTTTACCGAACCCGCCTGTTTGCCTGCCGTCTATTCGCCTAAGTCGCGATCCGAAGTCCCTGCGACCCATCGCTATCGCCACTATCGAAGCCCACCCAAGCTCCCATATTCCTATTGACACAATTGCCCTCTCCCAATCTCTGCCGGCTTTGCTGTGTGGAAGGTGCAGTGCTGGGTGCCCCAACAGATGGTAGGCGCTTCAGCTGCCGTGGCTGTGGAAAGCCCGCTGCGAAAGCTAAGTCGCCGATTACGGCCGCGACGGTTAGGTTCCGTAGAGACGGATGGCTAGGGCTGCTCCTCATCAAGCTGACGGTTTTTGTACTCGCTACACTCAACGAGTGACGTAATTTCGTTGTTGTTGTTACAGTTACGACTGGTTTTTCCTTTACTGTTGAACACTGTTCTCCAGTTGCAATTCAGCAAATCTGTTCATAACAAGTTCCTTCTCATGGGCTGCTTCTGCCGGCGGAGGCCACGTGACGGTGCCCAGAAACAAACCCATTGGGGAAAGAGGAGCAGGCAAATAACAACCACTTGTTGCCAGCGATAGCCCACAGCAAAAATCTTATATGCTCATTTTACCCTACGCTACCAGCACATATGGCAAAAGATGTCACGTTCGTTAGAATCAAATTCTAATTAGATCGTTGACTATTATGTATATGTCATTCTTGTGATAACAGATTAATAATACTATACGCTTGATCCACATATCGCACGGTTATATAGAGCACACATGAAAGCACCAACATTTTTGACTTCGTTAACATTTGTGTCTATATATTAATATATGCCAATATTTAGGACCGAGGCAGTTAGATCTTTCTGTTTGCGTCTTTTCAGTCTTCTTTTTGCGTCTGTTTTTTGTCTTTCAGTATGCGACGGACGAAGGAAATATCGTTCCTGTGTTCAAATTTCCCCATAAATACAGATTTGTTCGCTATAATAAAGAGAGAAACTTAACGGCCTTATTTGGATATAGCTAAAATTCGCAATCAATCGTTTTAAAGAACTATTGCAATTCTCTAATTTTCCTTTTAGCTTTCCTTAAGATTACCTTAAAAGAGAACATATTTAGTAACTTGGTCGACCAAAAATTCCACACATTAATCTACATAGCTTATTTGCTGATATGATAAAAGTGTAATTTTTCTTTTTTTTTTTCTTTTTGTTATCCTAACCTACATGCGAGCCTCTATTTTTCACTAAATATATATATATATATATATCTATCTCTATAAAAATGACTCCCACCGCATAAACTCTTTCTCATGGCACTTTGGTAAATTAAAAAAAAAAACTTAAACAGATTGTATTATTTGTAACATGTACGATTTTTCATTGACAAATGCATATTCGTCAGGCAACTGGTAAACACAATTATTATATTTCATAACCATACCATTTTACGGTCCTAGAGAACCCTAGTGTCGTCCAATGCTACAAAAAATGTTTTGAGTTTGGGAAACACTTCCGATGAGGTGAGATCCGAATAGCCTTTAACCTAATCTTCCTTTTCTATGCGTATCGCCAGATAAGATTTTATCGATATCTGGATCTGCGTTACTGACAGCTTGATCGCGTACGAGCAGACAAATGTTTCGAGTTTTACGCCTGGAACGGCATTCGCACATATGAAATAGGTCAACTTCGCTAACTAGAACACGGCTTTCCTTTGTTATGTCACAGAACTGAACCGAAATGCAGAAAAATAGCTATGCGGCAAATGGAAAAGCCTTGCAACCCCTATCTAAGTGATTTGATATTTTCTGCAGATCATTTTTTACCTCGTCATTAGAGTAACAGTTAGTACAAGATCAATGCATACGGCACGCAATTTTACTGTGGTTCGCTGAACCGGGCGCCGAAGAGGGAATTATGGACGAATATCTTGTGACTTCTTTTAATGTCGATAATCGGATTGTACAAAGTAACGTGTTCTTGGTGCCTGATCTATAAAGTGCTTTTGAGGTAAAATCTGTATATGTAAGGTTTTGGGAAAAACAGGATTTCATGTTAATACCTAGTTTTTCTTTCAGTGAAACGTGCATCGAGTTGTACTAATATTGGCTACTTTTGTTAAAAAAAAAAAATAAATCTTTTTGTACATACGGGGAATGCATACTTCTATGAGGCGCTAATTTCATTATCTCAATGGGATCTAGAATCTGTGCTGGCCTGTAGTTCATCTCTTTCACATTGTACATTTTGTCCTCTAGGGTATTCCTTTTCATAGATACTCGTTTATATTGTAATCTTAGAGTCAACAACGCTAGTGTTGTTTTAGAACGTTAGGCCTTGTAACACACCTACGCTCTACCATCGCTTCGCGACCCATGGGCGACCATTCATTCGTTACCCAGTTACAAATGTATAGTGAAAGATGAGCTGAGATGAGACACTTTTTATTTGAAAACCTATTGAGAATGATTATTATGTCACTGTCGCCTGGTTTGAATACACGAAATGAAAAGGTATCTCGTGGTATGCAGGTAAGTTGAAGCCAGTTACCGCGCAACATATGAATCGACTACAAGTTATTACGATTACATAGAAACATTAATTCATTCGATTGATGGATACTTTCTATTACGGATTGGTAACATTTGCCAAATAACAAGAAAACAATGTCCCCGACTTAATAGCTTTGGCAGCGCTACGTACTCTATTAGCAGTATAATAGATCGCGGATAGTAAAAACTAGAAGAGCCGAACTGAGGTGTTACCACGCGGTGTTGGCAAGTCTTAGATGTCAGCTGAGCGATTGCCGCGTCGTGAATCGTGATGATGGCGAAAATACTGAGACACGTTCGATTTACTTATAATATGAAATAGCACACGGGATAGTATGGCTGCGATACTGCAAATGACGCATTAAAATAGGAGGTAGGAGTGAACCACATTCCTCATCGCGGGTGTCAACCTACCCTATCTCGAATGTGTCCTTAATTTTTACTGCGAGCTACCTAGGTGAGTTAAGATACGCTTACCACCACAAACTATAAGAAAATACAGCTTGGCTAACTTGACTGTGTGTCCAACCCATGGCGCCCAATTATATCAGCAGTTACAGCTGAATAAGCATTAGGGAACGGTCTACGGCCAATAGTGAAAAATATTTTCGTGAACTTAAAGGCCAACCAGTGCTTTCAGTTTCGTCCTACTTTGCAACATCATAGAGTTCCAGAACAGCATATCACAATTTAACAACGATTCATCCAGTATCGAGTTCTGACAAAAAAATATAAACATTTTTATAACTGACTTTCAGCCATACCCTCTATGCCAGCTTTTAATACTACCGTTTAGTCTTGTTTACTGGGTAGGGACCTCAATAGAGGCAATCTGGAGGGTCCATGTAGGAAGATTACTTTATCGCCTTACCTATTGATCATACCTTTAGCGAGAAATCTTCCCTGGTGTCTACGCCCACATTCGATCTTAAGCCAACTTCGTGTCTTTCCGGTTAACAGGGTAAGTAAACACATTGGTCTACATCGTCGGCAAAACATCTTGTGTGTTACGTCTACCTATTGAGGTTTCAGCGAAAGCGGTCGTTTTCGGTCCCTTACTATATGTTGAAGGCCAAATTTATTAAGCTGTTAGGTGGTCAAATAACCGCACCCAGATGAGGGTCACCTACCAGTTTCGTCTGCTTTCTTTCTTCTGTGTCAGTGCACCGGCCGACACTAATGTATTTCGCGTTTTACCTCTAGTATTTAAGCCGCTAAGCATTCTATTAGACGGCTGGCTCCAATTAAATGTGTTTACGCCTGGATTCGAACTCAGACCACCAGGTGCCCATAACTTTAGCGGGCAAACAGGTTAACACCGGGACAGAGGCGATAATACTAGACAGTGACGTTGTTCCTGACCACCGCCGCTATTTCTTCCGTACCGCCAATAGGTCGGTACGCCAAGTACACCAACCCATCATTTAATTCACCGTACAGCTCGAATCGACTAACACGAACAGTCAATTCGAGGGCTTTACAGTGGGGAACTCGATATCAAGTCCTCAATGGCTGCAGAAGTGGGAACACAATTAACGGTCCCTTGATCCGCCAAACCAGTGAAAGCAGGGCCGTGGTCAAAAAGAAGTGATTGGGGAAAGACGGTGACACCAGTCAAAGTGTGAAAGAGAAGGAACCGCAGAGCGAGAAAGTGCACCGAAATAAGTCAGATGTAGGGTGGAAAACGAATCGCTATCTATGTCGTATCGAGGCAATTGGGGGGAGTATAGGCCACCATAAACGATTTGATGACAAGCCTGATTCAATATGACGGAGACCGCCAAACATCTGAGCAGAAAACTCATCGGCTCTCAAAGATAGAAACAAGACAAAATATAACGTATAGGTTTGTTCCGAGCGGTACGCATAGCAGTCAGCTAAATAATATGGATAAACCTGTGAAAATGGTAAGGAAGTTGTGCCGCAAAATCCTTAAGCGTGGGCTGCTCAAGGGCTCAGAAAAAAACTTTGTTAATTAAGTGGGAGATACAATCAAAAGGAAGAAAAGTATATAATAATGGTTACCAGTAGCAGAACATAAAATATAATGGTTATATAAATAAATCTTCGTATTCTGGATTGCGTCTATCAGGGCAAAATTGAACAAATTAGGCCAAAAATCACCCCTAGGAAAAACGGTTCATTTTATTTCTCGGTATAAGGATATCGTGTGCCGCTTATAACTTCTATTATTTGTGGTTGTTGTTATTATTATTTCTTACCTGCTAGCTGTGCTTTCTGCATCAATTCAGCTCTGTAACATTAGAACTGCAGAAATATAGAAGTAACTATCGTAACGGGCAGAGTGCTAACAGGAAGTTAAATTCCAACACATGTTTAATAATTTCTTCACTAGCCCCCAGCTTTTGAAGGTCCAGCTTCCAGATTGACTAGCGTAAATAGATGATACCCTGATCGGTAAGTTACTTTAATCCGTCGATAATGGATCAGGGCCGTTGAGATCATAATAGCCTTACTAAGCTCGTAGAACACACAAAAACGAACACAGGTCATGGACGGCTTGGTTTGTTTCCGTGGTCTCTCTGAACAGTCCGATTACCAGAGGAAGTGCACTTAGCAAAAGTATAACGAAGAGACATTGAACGTCGTTCCAACGTGTAAATATATACATTTTTAACGGCAAAGTAATAACAGGAATACCCTAAACGCCCAAATCGGCATAATTGTACAATAACTCTGGATGGGGCTGAAAAATCCGTACACAAATTATTACCGTTACTCTAGTTCAGATTTCTCAAAACTCAAACTAAATCTCGAGTAGCAGAATTAGGAATTTTGCTAAATTTGATCGTTGCGCTTTTTCATCGTTTATAAAAATGTAGGGCGTTCCAAATAAGTTGCTGTACATTAAGTAAGTAAAGTGGCATTTCTCTTGATATAATAATCCGAAAACCTTCTTGCGGATCTTCTACGAATTTGTATCTATGCGATGTGACTAAATTGTCTAGCGTGACAATGGCATATGTTGCATTTATTACCGTGTCAACCAGATCATTGAAATCGTAGGCGCGTATAATTTGAAGGTTAACATGCACAAAAATACCAATAAAATCACTACTGATAACCTGTGTGTCGCAGAAGCTTTGTTCGAGGGTCGAATCGCAACTCATTACAAGTTACGATAAGTTATGTCGGTGGAACGGGTTACGCTGACACGTTTCATGATGTCGCTGACGATGACATTTCGGATGTGCCCGGCGGAAATTTGCCCAGTGAAGTCGCTTGATTATAAAAGCAAGTCAACAAAGTTAGAAAATTACTCCTTCTAAGCTCTTGGATAAAAACGGGAGGGCCCGTATGACTAATGTGAATAGGCCATCATCCTTAGCCAACCCAACAAAAAACCATTTAAATGCGTCTCACAGTATTCATGCGACTTAAACAATAATCATCTTTGGTGTAGCGCGCTGAAGAACGTGCATTCTGTAAACCAACTTACGGTAAGTAACGAATCCATATAAAAAGGCGTATATATGTCGCCATATACGCCAAAGACATGTTGCTCCTAGGCTAGTGAGGATCGTCTATGCTACGGTGATCACGATAAACATCAGGTTTCATCATTTTGTATCGCAATTTGTTTTCCCCCGGAGCCGCTATGAACATGAAACGCTGATATGGGCTTTGAGCAAAGCACTCTCAGACCTAAACCTCAAGAATGATAATATATCGTCAGGCATAGTTATAACATATTTTAACTTCTGAAATCTGCTTATAAATAGGCTTCTTAGCATCCCCATGCATCATGATTTCGGGTCCTCTGGTAACACATCAATTAGTTACATCAAAACTTACTATGGCTAGAATCTGCCTTGAAAACTCACGTTAATTCGTGACACCGAACGAACGTTTTAATGGAAGACATGACAATAGATTGAGGTCAACCAAAAAAGATATAAATAGATAGGTATCCATAAAATCATTTTCCTTTGATGGTTCTTTCGAAAACTATAACTCCCAAAAGCAATAGAAAAAGTATAACTTAAATTTAGTTTTTATTTTTTAGAGGCATTTTCTGGCGATAGTTAGTACTAGATACAACTAAAATCTACATAAATGATTTCTCGGAGGGAAGAAGGGCGCTTTATGATTCCTGTGACTTTTAACATCGTAACTAATAGCACTACTGTGTTAAAACCAAATAGTGTAAAACCGATGTTTAGGCTGTAGCCAATATAGCTAAATAGAGCTATGCAAAGGCCACTATCTAACAAAAAAATATACGAATGAACGCTATTGCACATACGGTTTTTCCTTCAGGCGAGCAAAATTTGCGACATTTATATATATATATATAGGAGTCCAGCTATACGATCAGACGAGGCACAATTCAAGTGCTTCCAAACTGCTCACTGTAGTCGCTGTTTCACATCGTTTACAAGTATCACAATTTTCGCATAGATTAACAGAAAACGGCATAGTTATAAAATAAGAGCGATAATGATTTTTCGGTTTCAAGTAACTATAGTATCTATCGTCTGTCGGATTGCAAATACCTACCGGCCGCATTTGGGATTGGCTAATGGACAATAGGACACCGCTATACAATTTCAATTCACGAGGGTGTATTTTCGATTTCGTCACAAAGCTAAGGTTGTTAGTTTTTTTTTTATAGAAATATTTGTGATGAAAAATTATCACTCCATTCCTATATTGGTCCATATACTGGGACCCTTAAGGTAACAACGAAAGAGTGAGGTGTAGTCAATGACTGACTTGATTCTGGCGTACGTTTTGTGTGTTATTGAAGGTTGGATTAAGCTTGCATGGGCTTCGTCTCATATGATAAAAAAAGAAAAGGGATAATCTATCTATTTTGTTAAGCTATGCAAGCCAATTCTCAATGGCTCCTACTACTCACTAGTAACATACCTCATCACATAACACCCTCGTCATCTGGATTTTCCAGGTTTCTTGCAATAGGGATTTTCTGTTTTACATGGAAGCCTCTCACATACCAAGTTTATTTGCTGTTACCTCTGCAGTCTCGATACAGAAGACAGTACATCGTCCAATTTACTCCGTCAGGTTGGCGTGCTCTTGTATCTCACATCTCGAACCTTATCCGTAACAATGATGTATCTTATTTCTGCAAACAGATTTGCTTGTATATATGGGTGTGCAAAAACTGATTGTTTCAGATCGTTGTAAGCCTTGTCAAAAGGTATCAGCACTACACCCTATTGCAATATATATCATCAAGCGGTTCAATATAGCATAGTTTGCCTAACTGAAATTCATTATGAGCTTTTTATTGCATTGTCTAAGAGCTGTTCCCCTTGTCGAAAAATCACAATGAAGTAGAAGACAGATGACACTTATCAGCCTTAAGATTTTACAGATGGCACTGACAGCGCATTTTTGTGGCTGAAGTTTAAGTTTGATCTGATCATTACTCCGCTGCACAAATTTCGGCAGTGGCGCCGCCTGTTATGCAGAGAGAGTGAACTCGTGGTTCGGAGTGAATGGTAGTCTGACAACGCAGCACCATGTCGTTGCGTAGCACCTTACCGCTGGCGCCTTCTTCGGACCATTCTTTTTTCCCGTATCGGTCTTCATCCATCTTCTCGAAGCTACGTCCGTGCGGCTTTCCGCGCCTGCATTTTTTGTCTTCATCAAGTCAGATCTCTGGGGATTACCCTTGTGGACTGCCGCATGTGGCAAGAATGTCTAACGGCCGAAGATTTTAAGGGTTGTCTTCATGTATTTGGATATACTTGTATTGTTTGAGTGTGCTCGGGGTGGTCGACAGAATCAGGACTTTTGTTTAGGTCAACAGATTGATAATGGGGGCGAAAAATGTTGGTAAAGGCCTTTCCGTTTCCGCTATGATCCAAGGGGTGCGACAACCGTGCACCGTGCCTAGCTTAGTTCTAAACTTGATGCGAACGAAGCTTACGCAGAGAGGTCTAAGCAAGTGAGCGACAAAGAAGCGGTAAACTGTTTTCGGGTTTTTCCACTTCAATTCAGCCCGATTTGAACCGTCTTTTTGGTACGGTGAAAAGATTAAGTAGGAAATAAGGCGTCTTTTGTTTCGCCTTTTTAACTGCGTTATAAAATAGATGCAAAATAAGGAGAGCGGGGGAAATGGGTCTGGAGCTAACAAAAACACGCGCGCAATCGAAGTATATACATGTAGAGCCCATCAGCAGGGCTACCCTAATGAAGAGGCTACACCTATAATAGTACTATGTATTAATTATGTAATGAATCAAGTATTATAGATGTGAAGGACGGAATGCTTTCGCGAGCTCAATGGTAATTCTGCTGCTTCGGGTGCCTGCCATTGGCCTGACAGCTAGCGTTTCTCTGCCCTAGCTTTCTGTGCTAGACCCTCCATGCCGTTATCGCTTTTCATTTTTACCCACAATGCAGGCTACATAACATTCATGTTTAGTCCATTATTGCGTCCATTTTTTCCTACGACACTGCTAGTGCATCTTCGCCAGGTCACACCTCCTTATGCTGTTCCATTTTTTAGTTAAAAAATATATTCCTTTATTTATTCACTTCTGTACCGTTTTTCTTCAGCTTTTTGTTATAATAATAACTTAACAAGCCATTTGATGGCAAAAGATTTCGGTCTCACGCTGTGATAGGCTATCCGTTGCTAGTTACCTGCAATTCTTATTGCGACTAGAAGCAAACTTCATAGCAAGAAAACGATAGAGCAAATTAAACCATTTCTAATAAAGCGCGAACTTATAACCATATATATAGTTCGACACGTTTAAATTTATGTCGTTTATTTGGGATGAAGGTGTGGTGTCTACAGTTCCGTTGGTCGATCAAAGGAGAACGCCTCGACCTAATCTCAGCAGATAAAAACGAAGAAATTAAAGAAAATACAAAACCAGTAAGTTTATTACTCTTTTACGCATAAAATTTAATACCTGCCTAAAAGAGGGCATTGAATACATTTATAAGAATAATAGCTGTATCGTACTATAACAATATGAGAGACGGCTTACAAGATCAGAACCCTGCGTGCAATTTGATAACAGAACTAAGGTTGGCAGAGCCGTATTCAACGATGCAATGTCGCCTCACTGGACCATCAAATAGAAATACTACTATCCGTAATATGTTTGAATTAATCCTTACTATCCCATAATCAGAGCACCTTTCAACGGATGAAATACAAAAGTAACTTAGCATATATTTACAAACGAGACTTCATATGTATTTGTTTTGCTTTGACCAAAAACAAGAGATTATCAATCAACGAGTCCTGTAAGTACCCCGCATAGATTAAGCCTAATTGCGTTGAGCACAATAAAGGATTTTTAGATCTTTTTTAGTAACGTGCTTTGTCACACCACATTTCGTATGGTAGATTCGTTTGAAGCAGGACTATTGCAGTAGCGAGATATTTTGAAAAAAAAAGAAAACAGTTTACGCTTTACTATGTATAATTGGGATAAATGTCTCAGACCAAGATGCAATAATACAACAACACAATAATTTACGAGGTACGGATATACATAGTTATCCAAATTCGCTTTTTTCTGTTTATCTATGACCCTTATCTCCACATCCTAAAGTCTGGTTTTGACGATGATTTCTTCTATTCATCTCTACCTTAAATTTTCTTTTGGATCTGTGACAGCCTCGTTTTTCACGCTCTCATTCCCTTCGGTATCATAATCGGTCCACAAAAACTGTATTTCCTGCTTGAAACGCGTCATTTGCTAAGCCCGTCAATAATATCTAAAGGCTGCGAGGTCGTATGACAAGCCAATGAAATTTATTTCCCTCGAAAAGGCTTTTCCTTATCTCCCGGATTCCCTTATTTTCCGGAACTCCAATCTTTGAGCTATACAAAACATACGGAACGGGTTATTGTTATCCACGAGAATAATCTAAGCAAGACAGATAAAAACAATGTGCAGAAAAACAGTTTAAAGTGATGTTGAATCTATTCGTTAATGGAGTGAGTGAGAAACTTGCGACCAAATAGCATACGTCGATATTTAACAACAATACAATGTTGTTATATAAAAATAAATAATTTATAATGTTAATTTAAATAATGTATCTAAACATAAGTTATAATGAAGGTTAGTCCTAGATTAGTCCATTAAATTATAGAAATAAAGATAAATTTTAGGCATTTTGCGATGAATTAGTGAAGTATTTTGTTGACAACCGCACCTACAGCATCTTCTGCTTACTAAGGTCATCATGCGAAGTAGCAGAGATATGAAGGAAGTCGGAGTAGAAATGAGTCTGGAATATTTCAAAACACGGTTTTGAATACAAAGAGCATAGAAAAATCTCAATTTGTCCTATTGAATGCTAGTAAATGTTATATTTACTATAGAAAAAGAAGAAAAGTTGAACATTCGGAAGGCAAACTAGTATTACATTAATTACAAGTGACCAAACGCATATTGTTATTTCTTGGACAGCTCTGATGATTCATAATACATTGCCCGCAACAATGACATTCTAACACGCAGACAAAACCTTTAGCATGCAAAGTCTGTGTCGGTGGATTGATATATGTTTAAAGCAGAGACATGGACATACTTAGGGGCTCTAGCTTCTACTACCCGCCCCGGGAAATAACGGGATACCAATCAATGAATGTTAGATTCGAGTGACTTTAATAACAGAAAACAAATATTTCAGGCCCAGCCGAGCGCGGCAGAACTGGCCCGAGTTTTCGTGACCCAAATATTAGAGCGATATTCAACACAACTGGGCAAGTGGCCGTCGTTTGATAACAGGTCGACCCTGTCGCCTATCTGGAACGTAGCCGTCACCGGGGCCCAACGCAGAATTGCGAGTATCAACTAGCAACTCTAGCAATAGGATAATCATCTTACTTTAAAGTGTAAAGACGAGTAAATTCGACAGAGGCCAGTCTTGCGGTTCGCAGGCCGTTTTGGTGTCGATTCTCGAAGTTGTAGTGCAGTGACTTCAAGACCCATAAAGACAGTTTGAGGTTAGCCTTTTATCTTGTAGATACTCAGGCGCATTATTGCCGATTGCCATTGCAAACAGTCGCTCAAACAGGTAGAAATAAAAGTGCTCCGCCCTGGTCAATTACAAGTCTTCCGTCTTTTAAAAAAAGATATCACCTTAGTTAGTAGACCAAGAGTCATACGTCGTTTAATGAAGAAGGACGTCTATGTTGTAAAGTGCAGACCTACAATATTGAAAACTGGAGGCACCTCTCAAAGGCGATGCAGATGACTCTGGATTTTTTTTTAAAACATAATGCCACCTATGTAAACCAGCCGTGTTTGATCGCTACAGGGCACACACACATTTCCAGGGCATCATCGTTCCTATGCTACCCCCAGATACCAGGCCCTGTAAGGCCGATTATACCAGTTGTCGGGGTTGGGTATCTTTCGGGATTGACAGTGAATTAATAGGTGTCGATGAACTGTATAATCGGGTTAGACTCGATTAAATTCCATGCCAATCGTAGGCCTTCAGGCGAAGCGCGCACACGGAACGATTGGAAGCTCGGACCAACTATGACTCCAGAGTCCCGACCAGTTGCCGTTAAAACTGAGGGCTCGTGCTTCTTAAGTTTGCGGTAAGCTCTTCGTAAAGCGAGGGACCAGATCAGCTCCCATCGCTAGCACTAAAAGTGCAATAGCGACTGCAATCCGGGTATCGAACTATCCTAACGGATTTAAATTGTGCCCTCTGACTGGCTATGCTGCCGAGTTCCGTCATATTACACACTGGATAACAAATTCATTGTTAAATCTTACGAATCAAAAATCAAGCAAATCCTATTCCCAAGTTCAAAGATCTATCCCAACCAGCTGTGACATACGTGTAATACGGTTCGTTACCGCATCGTAAGATCGCATTGGTTAGGAGAGCGGGTGACAATCGCTGTTGTTGGCAATCCACCTGCCGCTAATGGAGGTTGAGTGGCCTTACATGAGAACCGCGTAGAACAAAGGATGCGCCTAGCGTATAGTATTCCATTTATTCGGACACGCTACTACGACTGTTTCACAGATCCAAGCGCCTTTGAATTTCAACCGAACGGCTTTAGTGACAAAATCCAATACCTCATCCCCATATCGACAGCTTACATGGGTCGTTCAGTATGAAACGTGACAAGTATCAATCTCATATTTCGAGATGGTCTTATTTTATAACGGCGTGACGTTTCGTGATGCGTCTGGGCTTTTAAAAATTGTAGTCTGCTTAGTCGGATGTTGTCGCTCAGACTTTTAGCGTGAAGGTTATCATGAGCCATGGTTGAACATTAATCAAAATCAGAAAAATCGACCAGTTCACGAATTTGAGCTTCATTTTAGATTTATAGCGAAGGAGATCGTTCGCCGCATAAATTCTGTACTCTATGAAGGTTGTTCTACTAGAAACATCGTAAGCCGTTGCCTTAGCAGGTTCCAAGAAGGATTTTTCACACTTGAAAGTTAGCTTTGTCGAAAATCTCCCGCGAACGTAAGTAACGATAAATTAAAACCTAGACTAGAAGCCGACCTATCTGAACGTGCACTATGTTAACACTCTACTTTGGTGTTTTTCGGAAAATGCTTTTTATAAGTGACTGTTTATGTTACATTCTAGGCTGAATTATCTAATAATATAAGCGATTTGTGGGTACGCTAAATATTTATTAATGCTTACGACCTTTTTTTATTTAAATCATATGACAAATGATATAACAAAAGGAGAAAGGATAAACGAAAAACATAATGAAGTTTCGATAGTTCTCTACCCTAAACTGGAGGCAAAAAAATAACTTGTAATGGAAGCTGCAAAAACAGCTTGTAAGTAAAGCGACAACCGGGCAGCATCAACTGATGATAATTAACCACGGAACAATTCGTTTTTGATGAACTAGGTAGAGATGTTGCCGTGCAAAATAGGAGATTCTTTACTTAGGACACAGGGGTAAATCTATAATTTCAAGAGATACTGAATCAACGGTTAACTTACTTCTTAATAACTACGAACCGATACGTTTGTCCATGGCAGACTGGCATCTCATCGTAGTCTAAATCTACTGTGCCCCGTCCTATTCATCTGACTCAGACTTATTGCTAATATCGTATTGTTTCACAACCGGCAAATAGAAAGAACGCTAAGATTCTCTTCTCACGAATATCTGCTTTAGCTTTTTCAATGGAAAAGTAGCGAAACTTTCGGTATTATTTACAGAAAGCTTCCGTTAACCAGTGTACCCAAGTGTCATAATGGGCCAGCATCTGCTTCTCTGTGTGCTCGTATGTATGTAATTTGCTAACTGACTGGTTCTTGTTCTGAAGCTGTATTCGCTATATTTTTGGTAAGCTCTTTACAGATTCAGCCAAAGCTGTTGAGTGGATTCGCAAAAGAAGTCTATAGTGGTGACGCTCACTAGGGAGCCAGGAGGCTTAAGTTAGCTCAGTTCACCTGAAACCACCATCAGAGGCTCACGACGGATAGGCTTCTGACTAAAACCGCAAAGTAAAGTCTCAACTATTTGGAAGTTATTTGGCCTGTTTCAATTCGCAGAGGGTTTCGTCATCTTCAAGCATGGCTTAGCTAAGTGTATATGTCTGAAAGTATAAAATAAAGATATATCTGTTTCCGTATGAATTTTAATTGAGCAAATAAGTAAAGGCACAGCAGACTTTACAATTCTATTTTAGATCATCATACGACGACCTAATTGTCCGGATATGGTCAAAACCTTTTAGCAAAACCGACTGGGACGACTCTGCTCGACTATCGGACGAAACTTAAAAATAATAAATCGACATCAATCAGCCCTTGTAAGCTCATAAAACAAACAGCGAGGTAAATATAATGAAACCCTCCAGTCGAACTTTTAAATTCATTGTTATAATGTATTTTTCATCGCTATTCAAAAGAGTTCCTGCATTAATTAAATAGCCTTTGTCAAGACAGGCATCATGAAGAAGCTTCCGAAATGAATTGTCATATATTGCACAAGCTGCCCATTTTAGGGGCCTTTTTGGACAGTATCTGAACAAGCTTGCATGATCGTACAACACGAAAAATAGGTTCGACCAAGTTTTAAACCCACTCACGGCCGTAACGTCTTCTTGAACTCCAGCTGTCAACAGTGGAGCTGCTATGAACGTGTATTGCAAAGCATCGTGAAATGAATCGGTCAATTTGACTGAATCATCTTTCGATATATACAGAATACAACCTTGTTTTTAACAATGACAAAACGGTAATTATTCGTCACTATATGGAGTAATGAGGATAATAAACAGTAATAGAGAAACCGGTGCGGCCTTTCACTAACCGTACTATCGTCGCACCTAAAACGTACTGGTGACGTCTTTCATAACGACTTATTTCAACAAATGTTTGTTTTCTTAAAAGTAAAATGATTGCATAGTTCTACTCTTCTCCAATGCACAACATACCGGCTTAGGTGAATGACAACCCCTTCCTCGCCGGACGATGAACAGTTCTCTCGTAGATGTCATCAGTCGCCCCTTTACCTCGTACAATAGCTTCCGTCTAGTTGCGTCTCTATTTTTGTCTCACTAATACTATAGGTATTCGCGAGGAGTCAGTTAATAGTGTAGTATACGCGGAAAGTCAATACGCGTATAAGGGGAGGTTGGTGGATCTAAAGGCAGGTGTATATAGCTGAGCACCTGACGGAACTTCTTGTATTCTCAGTTCTACGTGCAGCGTGCATCAAACTACATAAGTGCAGCGACGCAAAGTCGACACGGGGGATCATTTGAAGATCGTGATTGATTCGTCAACTTGCGCGATTGCAAAGCGAAAGCACGCTAAATTGAATACTACCGCTGCTAGCACGTATGGTATTAGTATTTATTCATACACATATATACAGTGCAGTCATTTTGGACGACACAGACATTTTTTAAGCAGGGATTAACTGAGTGGCGGCGTATCGTCTGCGCCGCCACGCTTATAGATCAATTGGTTGGGAACAGACATTACTCAGAGATAACCGCAATCAGTGAGTGCTGCAGCGACTGCGAACGTGACGCCAGCCGCATTGGCCTATTTTTGAGCCTTGTACGTGGGCTGAACACTCCTCTTAGCGCATCCACGTAGACAATACAGGTTACTATATTAGCACGATCAATTTGGAAATTGCCTCGTAGGACAGTGTAGGAGAACAATGGCTAAAATAGACGGCGCAGATCTCGCTCAACTTTATTACGTATATGGTGAAACAGAAAAAACCCGATGGCTGAATTAAAGAAATAGACGATTTGATGCACGGGTACCTGCAGAGAATACGCAAGGCAATTAATTTTCTTTCATTTACACACGGCATCATGGTTAAGGCTACGTCTTTGTTCTAGAATGAAGTTGGTCTTAGTTAGACAATCTTTACAGGAGGCACGACTGCCAATAATGAGTGTCTCTTTTACTATTATAACGTATTCGATTTTTGTCGAACACGACTTTGAAGTGATTTAGTCAATAGGTTTGTATGTTTCACAAACGGTGCAGTCGCCAGATTGCAGGCGGAAAGCGTGTTATATATATATAAGATGGCCTTACACATAAATATACATAGGAAAAGCTTTGCACGCTGCAATAAACCGCATTGCACTCAAAGGACCCCAGACAGCTAAACGGGCTCGCCACTCAACCTGTCTACCTGCCTGTAGTAATTCTGCATAGAGTTATACCCTTGAAGCTCTTGTATGGGCCCAAGGTGATTCGCTGCGAAATACAGCTGGCAACTCTCAATGCACTCAAATCTATTGGGTCACCTAAATGAACGGCTTTCGGTGCGCGTCAAGGTGACATGTAAACCATCCGAACGTCGAAAAGCAGAGAAGGAAATTAAACATTTAATAATAATATGTACAAATATATATAATAATACTTTTCTTAAAACTTAAAGACTTTTAAAATCTGAGGTGTTTGGCCATTTAGCTGATTTAACTAGGTAAGATAGTACAACTCGCTATCTGCAAGCAACGTGTCACTTGAAAGGGTCGTGTACTTCTTTATTGAGTGAGTTCTGAAGGTTCATACATCTCAGAGCTTGTAGGAATAGTTTCCATGGATCATGTCCCTCAAGACCATAAGTTTCCTTTACAAATGTCCCTTGTAATTCACACGAAAATGTCAGTGGTAATGGTCAACCGAGCACACAATAGGAAAGAGCTATTCATTATGTCAAACGAGTGCTCGGAGAAGTCGGGCCAGACCGAAAACGAGTATGTGACATCTACTGGCATAACATGCTGGTGGACCTCAATTTGTACTCAGAAATACCCACCTGAGTTGAATAACATTAATTCAAGTGAGCTCGATAATTAAGGAAACAGGTATTTTTAAAGAAAGTATGTGCACCCATAGCCCATAATGTCTATTCTTTACTTGGATGTTGATATCACTATTAATCTCGTTGCGGTTACCGTTCGTACCGATAGAATAGCAACATTATTAAGGACCATATATCTATTGCTATAAACGGCAAGCCATTTTATGTAGTTCTCTAATAATAAATTAGCCTTAAAGTTCGGATTGTTCAACAAAACATGCCACTTTACTTAGAGACGTAATTGAGCTTTTACATGCCTCGAGAGATGCGTATTGCCAGACAAAAACATAGTTCGATTTGGTAAAAGAAATACTGCTAATTTGAGAAAAAAAAACTCGTAGACGTATCATAGCAAACTTTTATGTTGTACTTTAGCTGATGCTGTAGCTAAGTTATAATCTAGCACGCGACCGTATACCAATAGAATTTTCCGTAAGTTGCTATCTGAATATTCATCAGAGCAAGTTCAGATATTTTCCAATTGTCTAAGAATCAACAAATGGCGTTGAAAAAATAAGTGTTCACATAAGAACTGTGGCTTACTAAGCTAATGGTTTATGATTGTTTCGGATAATCATCCGAGCATTTTAGATGAACATTTGAAATTTTAACACGCTGAAAGCTTCTTAAGCGGCTTAAGTAGTGATGGAGACTCATGGGAGGTAAACAGCTCTGTAGTCCAAACCTCTAAAGTAAACAATCGACAAATGGCAGCATAAGAAACTTCAATTCAAATCTTTCTTTATAATTGTTTATCTTAGTTATACAGCCGAAAATATTTCGCACAGGAAAATCGACTATAAATACCGTACTCCTTCGATCAGCGTAAGCGCACAATAGATTTAATATATATAAGAGTCAAATTCGTGCACAATTACGAAACCATGCACCTGTATCTGTCGAAAGCATATGTGTATACAAATCGCTTGATTTTTGGCTCGTTGAATAAAAAGTTCTACAAACGATCTGATTGAAAGTAATCATATATAATTTGGCCAGTTGACAGATGTTAGCCACCTCATCTGCTGCAGCCATCAGGACGTGGCATTGCCGTATTATGAATCAACTCACGTTTCGCGATAAAGGGCGTAGTCGAAGTCGTCAGTTCTACGCTAGGCACCCTACGCTAGCTAGACAGGTATCACAAAGCACGTGGAGGTTGTTAGGAATGTCAGGCTGGGAAAAGACGGAGAAGTCCTAACTGGGAAACGAAGGTGTCACCTATCGTCAATAGCATGGAACCATTGAGTGATACCGTAGCGTAGTTTCTGCTAGATCTACACGTTTGCGCAACGATTGTCATAGTTCCATAGCCATACCTTAGCGACAGCAATACTGCAGCACTATTCTCACGTTATCGAGGATTTTTTAACGGATCGAAAAGTTCGAACAATTTCAAACTAGCTCCTACTAGCAGAAGGAAGTTGGTAAGTATTTACTTCAAGCCTCTAGTGGTGTGTCATCACAGGATAACGAGTTTAGCGGATAAAAATAGCGTTTAACCCTGAAAGTTAATGCTTGATGATTAAGCCGTATGGGTGTCTCTTGAAGGTAGCAGGAATTCATCAGACGAGGAGGCCTTCAGTAAAGCAACCGATCGCTACTGGTGCAACCGAACTGGGCAGTTGAAAACTCTGAAGAAAGCGAGTACACATCTAGACCTCAAAGGAAAGGATAAGCTATATACTTAAATGGTGTATTCTAGGCGAGTCTTTCGCTAGCGCTAGTCACAACATTTTTTTTAGAATACACAACACGTAATGTTATCTGCTCTGTGCTCAGTTCGTGAAAAACACATTTTTTGCTTTCTTTCTCGACTGTAATTTTTTCGTTATGAATCCGTAGCACATACTTAAAAAATATATCATATTTAGCCTACACAGAGCATGTTATTTATACCTAATTTTGCTCGGAAGCTTCCGGAAGGCCCCGAAATCCTTAACCTTTCGATTTTGTTCTTAAAATGATGTACCAGTAACGAACGATTATTTCAGTGAAAAGGAGAAGGACCTTATGGAACTAGTTATTAAATGTCGTCTTATTAATGCCTGTTGGCGCATAGTTTGTCTTATTCTTTTTTATTGATTCATTAAATATCTCCAAACAATCTGTTATAAAAGTTCTAAGAATGTTAGGATTATCATTACGAATCAGTAGAATCTTAGACTATCTAAGTGAGCTAAATATAATTTAAATTTTTAATGCTTCTGATGTCTTACTTAGTAAACGTTGAGATAACTTTCCGCTGTGCTATTCGTTGGAACATTGCTTTTCTACGAAATTTTTGAGCGTTTTTATCATATAATATATACGAAAATACGCATGGCTTCTCGTTATCGAATTCCAGAAGCCGCACTACATCTACTTACCTTAGGCTGTATTAACAATTTACTGATTAGGTGCACGACAATTTTCTAGCCCAGGGAAAGCCTTTAAGGACAACTGATTGCGTACTTCAGGCGTTATAAAATATGTTATGACCTTCTAGTTCTTCTTTATATAGGAATCACACGCCAATGGACGAAGAATCTTTCTTGACAGGTCGCACTAATCGGATTCTGATTTAGCTGGAGATTTTCACAGAAAAGCAATACGATCAAAAAGGGACAGCTGAGCATCGTTCCAACAGTGAGCACACCTTATAAAACACGGAATGGTGTTAAATACACTTTGAAGAGAGTTCTAACTATATATATATATATATATATATATATATAAAGGTTTGAGAAAGAACAAAGACGCTACGAAGCACGACGTGGGCACACATATTGACAATACCCCCAGAGTGCTTCTCCATAGGATGGGCTTGTCTTCTGCTTAGCTGGATGTCCATAGCTTCTTCATGCGCACTGGCATTGAGTGGCTCATATACTTATGCACTTCAAGCCTTACGGCATCGTTCAGCTCTTCAAGAGGAGGCGACTAAGCGGCAAGGCGATGTTTAAACGAACGCAAACAATCTTTTGCACCCTGCCACAGATATAGCACAGGAAAGAGATAAGGTGTATTAGAGACAACCTCTTTCACCGTTATACGGTCGAAAAGCTCGTACGTTCAAAGAAAAAATGACGATCTAGTTATGCACGAGAGATCAAGTCACCCAAATTGTGCCACCGAGCACAGCCGGTAGAATTAGATTGCACGTATTCCCCTTTAATGTATATTAAGATGCTACTGTCCTGCAGAATAAGGCAAATACTACATATTCTAATTACAACAAAGAGTCCAACGAATACTAAAAGGATTAACGAAAATAGAATAGTTAGTCTGGCAGAGCCGATTCAGAAAATCTCAGCAGGGTTTCTCTGGAAAGACTTAATACGACTTTCAAAAATTCCAGAAAATCGGGTTTTTTTTTTATATAGAGCATAAATAATATGGTTGGTCAGCTTTTCCCATGCTACAATTACCAGTGGACTTGAACTCTCTTTATGGGCTAAGTCCGCCAGATCTTGCCCTTGTAATTTATTCGTTAGCAGTAAATAGAAGAATTTAAGTCCCTTTCAAGAAAAATAACCCTCGCAGGGAATGCGCATATTGGTCAAAAGATGGCTATAATGATTTAATTTTTATTGCGTAATTTTAAAATTAATACGTGTCCTTGTAGCAAATGATACAAATTCTAACTACCCTGCTCTGGTGCAGTTGATAAGTTTCGTTTTTTGGAATAACATTTTATTTTTTCAATATTTACAATACATTTATGAAAACTAATAGGTTACAGGTAGTTTTCTCATAGCTATTAAAATGATTAGACATTCTATAGTTGTATTCTCTGCTGTCTGTTTGCAACTTAAATTCACAACCTAGCAGTAATATACAGTATCTTTTACTGCCATGGGTATGTTCTTTTAGGACAATACTTAATTTGACGAATTTTTCTACGCGAGAGAACTTTTTTGCAGTGGCAAAGCAGATCACTTTGTTCACCTTTGTTTGTGGAGACCCGTGTACATCGTGTAGAGTTTAAAAATGAATCGTTATCATATGGCTCCGTACTTATCGAATCATACATTTATGATACGCTATTATACGGTCATGATAAAATTCATAAAAATATCATTTTTGAACGAAAATCGATATCTTAGGACGAACGTGATAACATGTTTGTTTTCAAACATCAATTTGTTCTAAGCTTGCTTTGGCTTGTGCTCCAAATGGCTACGAAAAAAACAGCGCGTCGATATAGGAGAATGGATGTAGTTGTTGAATTCACTTGCCAAGCGGAGATTTTTAAAAAAATGTATGCTAAGTTACGATCCTCTACTCCTAGGAAACTCAAGCTGTAAAACCTGGCGTGCAGCGTTCCCATTAGTAGATCTTACTGTTGGAACACAATTGTTGAATTGAGTTGTATCATAGCGCCTGATATGACGGTTCCTGTATCGCAATATTAATGAAGTGTGGGTATGGAACAAGCCGTTGTGAACCGGACCGACTCATGGCAAGTATAGCCGCATCATGTTTAAGGTTCTTGCACAAACAGCACGCGGATTGCTACTAGTTCAAGGGATTCTTTTTTACGCTATTCATTTGATTTGGTGTCGGTACATTTGCATCGGACATGAACAAGGCCATCCCGAAGGGCTTGCTTAGCGATAATGAAGATCCCGACTCACATTTCGTCGAAAGGTCCCGAGCGACTCAGAAAGCGGCGAGTAACAATAGAAGCTAGATATGCAAGGGCAGCAATGAATGGAAGCCGCTTAAACCCTACCTGACCGATAATATTTTCGCGTAAACAACGAAACCAACACTAATAAGGAATCCGCAAAAGACTACGCGGACCTGCTAAGAACATTCAGTCTTTTTTTACTGGCGTATATATCATTCGCCTTTTCGAAATATTTAATATAAGGTCATAGGAGCGGGCAACTCTCGGGTATAACATTTTACACTTATTGCACATTATGACTACTCATAAGCTCCTCTTAGTTAGAAGACTGCATGAGAGAACTACTTGGAACATCAAGAAAGAAGCAGAGTTGCACAAAATGCACATATTATTAAGCATAAGCCCTTTAAGATGAAATCTACTCGGCCTTTTGAGTTACAGAGACCAATTCTGGTGAAGTGATACAGCGTTAGGAGGCGCAAGTTCTAAAGAAACGCTAACATTACTATGCCTCTCACCTTTGGAATATGGATAGCACTCCAACGGCTTTCAATGATTGCCTAATCCTAGCATATTCTGTTTAAGTGCAAGCACTACTTATTGATAATACAGTGGTGTAAAAATTATTAGAAATGTGTTATTTTAATTATTATCAATATATAGAATTTACACGGTGACAAGACAATACTCTCAACTATTACCTAGAGTTTGTCTTCGAGCATTCGCTCGCAAGCAGGGTAGCCCCGTGCCATATTTATATTTATATATTATATTTATATTTAGGACACCAGCTTAATCCGTGAGAATTTGACAATTAAAAAAAAAATCACTGTGATTTGGTACACTATGCTTATTATTCCTAGAAATTGCCAGTTGGAGCATAATGTTAACATTATGTAGAAATATGTTTCTTTTTAAATGTAGGTGTAAAAAAACAGAAAGCACCAATATGATACTGCTTAATTTTAAGGATTCTTTTTTGTCATGTTACGGATCTACATATGTCGGATAATATGTCGGACATGCACAATAGTAAATAGCTTTGGTAGAAGTTTGAGAAGTTACTAGATCTATTGGTCTGGTTTAACATATTTCATTCTAAAAAACGTTAACCATAAAACAGTGGAACGAAAGGAGATTCCAGTTTGCGTTGCCTTAGGTTAGAATGGAATAAGAAACATGAAAGTACCGTGTACTAATGAATCAGCAGTTTCACATGACAAGTTTTCAAGTTAAACTTTTTTTAAATTTCTTTTCCACACGCTTTGAGTGTCATGCATGCTTCGTCCCTTAAAGGAGATCGCGGTTCATTTCCACTAAATATATGTGTGTAGCTACCCACCTCGGAACATCAACTGACTAACAACATGCTAGCGACGTGTACATGATTACTCCTATCAACATTCAGGATCTAGGAGCTGAGCTCTGCAAGCAGGTATACTCGGTAAAACAAGGTTTTCAGCACTTTCGACCGTCAATCAAAGAAAAGTTGACGAATGGAGGAAGTAGTAGTAGCGGCGAAAGAGCTGTCTGCCTTGTATAGCTCTCCGTTCCATCCGAAACTAGTTGTAAAGTCAGGGGTCAGCCACTCGCGTTGTTCCATCAGCGGTACGGGGAGGGAGGTGCTAAGGACTCAAGGGACCAAAACGGGGAAAGGAAGAAGGAGCCGCGGGCACAGCAAGATCTGGGAAAATGGCGCCCAAGGAATCCACATTAGCAGTGTGCACGTGACATGGATCCCAACGAGTTTGTCCACTGTTGGTACTTGTATTGGCATCGTAGTTTTCGCACATACATTTTCTAGCGTGTGTGATGGGTGCGGATTTTCGAAACTGTAAGGATAACAAGAGGGTTATTTCGGCGGAAACCGAAGGTAAGCTGAAATCAAATATTACGAACACAGAAAACATGTGAGAGAAAAAATGTATATGTACCTGTGCAGATGAGTCCTATCCCGCCCGCTGAGAATTTCCCGCCTTTTCTATAATTTAGCTCTTTAAACGTAAAACTAATAGGTCTCGTATCTAACAATACATTGCAGGGCAAAATAGGGTAAACATTTCGTATAGGCAGGCATAAAAGCGTAACAGTAATGTGAAAGAAAGATGTCTATTATCGATTATCTTTCTACATAACATATCTATGATATTTTTACTAACATTACATAATATTAGTGTATGATGATCCGGGTTTAATAAAATAAGATTTTGCAAAAACGGACAGGTTATCTCACAAAGCGATAATGAAAATAACAGCGCCACCATCAGATGCAAATTAAAGGTCGACGAAATCAAATATTCAAGCAAGCTATGCCCAGCTTGTAACTACGAATTATAAGTGGCGTGGTAACAGAAATGCTTTTCAGACAAACAAGAACACCACTCAACAGGTGAAAATGAACTTTGTAAAGGTACGACTCTTTAACTTTAATAACACTTAAATTGTATTCTGGCAACTAACAAACCGAACTCGGTTTCCATGTTCCTATTCCAATATGAAAATAACAGCGTAGAAGATGAGGCAGTCGTTGTGTTTCACACGATGATGTCTCCTTTGCTGACTTCAAGCCCATGTAAGTTAAATTTCACCCTGGTCAATTACAAACCTCGGGACAAAATTACAAATAAATCGGAGAAATTTAATTACTCTAATAATATAAGTAAACTTTAATGATCGTACAAACCATATGTGACATTTTGGAACTTGTGGCATGGATATGTTTCGACTCGGTATAAAAGTGAAGTCTTGCCCGCGCGAGGAACCACGCATGTGACGATATTGTGTTGTACTGATTATAGAAGCGACATGGACATTTGCTAACTACCTCATGAAATCTTTGTCGGCGTTGGACATGACTCGGTGATGTAACCGGAGGTGAAAGGCGAGATAAACGGATTAGTCTGGTGAAAACGTGTACAGGTGGCAACGGAATTTATGTGACTCAGTAGGCGACAGTCCCGCTTCAGAAAGATAATGAATGTACAGTGACGTCAACTTATACACACTCATATATACACCTACATAAAGAGACAAGAAAAAGGGAACCCGGTAAGAGGTGAGCCTGCTCGACGGCCAACGTAACAGTCTCTCGCCGTATTAGCGCGGGTCTTGCTAATGCTTCTATGACTGCTACGGCGCAAGCAGTACGGAACTACGAAAACGGGTGCGTCTGAAGTGAGACAACACAGCCCTGCCGGACATGCACAGTCCCCCAAAAAAGGGTTACTACAGCAACGGCATTCGCTGGCCTACGTAGGACTAGGCCAGATGTAAGTCCTAGTGCGGCCCTATTCTACACGTCATTTGTTCGCTTTACGCCACGTTCGTTCGGGCACGAAGCTGGCGAACAGCTTTGCTGACGAAAGCAATTCGTACATAGATATACAGGTGTTTCTATAACATAAAAACAATGCTGAGGTTTAAACGAACCAGATAGAGCAGGTCGTTAATAGTATAGCAATGATATCGTCCTATACTGCGAATATCCCGCAGGTCACATACGTCCGTATGTCTCATTTCAATTTACTGGCGTCTGAATCTGAATTTTCTTACGGCAATAGGGTTTTCCTGGAGCTAGGTCAACCCAAGACATAATTTTATTGGTCGTCAAAATATAACACAACAAAGCTATATAGATCGATCGAGCCACTTACGCAGAAGTATTGAAATTCACTGAAAAAAAAAATAAGTTGCAGTTGCCGTATACAAACCTAATACATCTTCTTCTTGAAAATATAATAAAATCAGATATTTATTAAGTGGTTTTCTATAGTACTTGTTCTTAGTCATGCTCAGGAAGAAATTCAGGTAGTTAGGAGAGAAATGTTCGATAGATATTATACGTGAGTCGTTTGTAGGTGTCTCAATTTGCAGCTTGAACAACTTGCTGATACCTGCTTTGTTTGATTTATGGAATTAATTGGTTTTCTTTAGAAGCAAATGCTGCTATAGTTTATGTAGCACAGTCGTCCCCCGATTATCCATTTGGTTTATCGAGCCGATTGACCTGTCTAACGTGAGATAGGCTCATTTTTCGCTCACTAACTAAAAAAGCTTTTTCTTTTGTAGCTGAGTTTGCTGGTATTTGGACTGAAACATTCCTTAATAATAACGGTGACCTCTTCGATAGACAATTTACCTTAGCTTGATAACACGTAATTTATACATGTATTGTTTGATTTGACATGATCTGCGAGTTAAATTCAGTTGCATAAAACTAAAGTCCATAGATAGTAGTGTGTGAGAAATCGTAAATGTGTGGTACTAGTAAGATTATAAAGCTAAATTGGTACTAAACGGGTACCCTTGACATTTTTCTGAAGGTGCGAATTGATGTGAACTCTATAACTGTTTTTGGCTCAATCTTCCGTTGCCTTCTTATTGTCGATATCCGGTTATGCTATTTGCTAGAATGATTTCCCTAATGATTAATAAATTATGTAGATAATCTATATTTTTATGATTCCCAAATAATCCACGATCTACACACACTAGGTACGTCCCGTAAATTTTCCCGACAATCAGTTGATACAATAGGAAAGGATTAAGGTTCCTACATTTACTCCATGTTTAATTCTTATTTAAGTTTCTTTTTGCTCCAAAACTAAAAATAGTAATTAGTGCTAACGTCTACGTGTTTCCCATACCTTACAATACGACGATGTGGAGTTCTAACGCTTCTGTCTTCACACCGAACTGAGGTGTCATTTTGCGGCATGAATCTTCAACTTTTCGCATCATTGATTTTTAGTGTTTATGGGTGTTTCTGTGGCTGGAACACTTGCGACAACGACTTCACTGATTCTATTTATCGTTACAAACGGATATATTAATACAATTCTCTTTCTAATTTTAAAACATTCTGATTCTGTCATTCATCTTCGTTGCCTTGACCTATGGGCCTCTCTTTTACCTTTAATGAACATAAAATATGGCCACAACCGGACCGTTTAGCGGTTCTGTTTATTTCAACTAAAACCTAATTACATTATATTAATAACTAAGCTATCTTATTTAAAGCATTTGTTCAGTTGTCTATCGAGTATAACGTCAAATCTGAGAGGCTAAACTCTGCCAGCATTCACTTCTGTACAGAACAAAACAAAAATTCGAAAGTCGAAAAAAGTGAAATTTAACTTTAAAGTTAACACTTGAAATGATTGATAAATGTTTATATTTAATGCATGTTGCTAGTGGTGCTCAGACCAGTGACCCAAACTTTTTTTAGCCAAAAGTTTAATCGTCCGAACCATCGCGCAGATTTTCGCACGATTAAAACGGATTGACCAAGATTTACTTACGTCAAGTAGACTAGTTTACATTCTGACGGCTATGTAAATTGCCTAGCAGCGTATTTCTCATAATTCGATCAACCCCCTATAGATAATTACTTGGCTATTAGAGGTATATTCGAAAGAAAACAAGGAGAACATCCTCTATTTGGATAGTGCAAATTGTACGTAGCACAACGAAAACAATAAAATAATAATCCAACCCAAAGCTGCTTATCGAAATGAACGACTCCATTGTGTCAAATCTGGAGCACAAGCATCAAACGTAGAAGACGGGTCGGTGTCTCGATGTGTCTGTTTGCTGCCATGCTTGGTCAACCAGTAGATTAAAGTTTTCTTTGCGTCAGATATCTTCAACATAACTCTCTTCATCGCGAAAGTTGCTTCAGCAATACGATCATCACCCCAATCTAAAATCGACATCCGACAATGTTGGTTTCACATTGAAGTTTTATAGAAAGTATCGCATTTAATTCGTATTGACAAGTACACAAGGGAGCCCGGCTATAGAAGCAAGAGGGTTACATGTATGGTTGGCGTGAAAAATTTTTCTTCTACCTACCTACCTACCGACAGGAAATAATGTCCTATGACGAAGCATTTTTGTCAATAAAATAGCTCATTTATCCACGTCGTATCACGCAAGAAACTGTAGATCCAGATTTATAGTTGTTTGTGATTTGTCTTAGTAAAAGTAATCCGATTGCCATAATACGAAAGGACGTAAAGGGAAACATGAACCAAAGAACAAGGCTAATATAGCTTTTTACAGTACCACAACCACAGTAGACGGATATGGTCCGGGGGATAGCCAGTTAAAGAGTTGGCTTCAAAGATACAAAGGACCTATGTATTATTGTCTACCTTCTATGTATTCTTTCAAAATGTCTGTATGAGTATTATCTGGCCAACTAACTGTAAGGTTTTATGATGAAGCTCGCAGTAGCGTATCCAGTTCCCATTTGAATAACGCAGAAACACGCCATAAAATATCTAACGAGGGATACATTTTAAGTTGAGTACTATTTTTGTTTCACTGCTGTAATTTATCTATTTGACATAACTAAAAATATTGCTTCAATCTGCCGTTTTAAAGGCCTATTAGGATAAAGCCGGAGGACTATAAACACCGTCTAAGCTTTCCCTCAGCTAGGCGGATTCGATCTTCAGTCTCGGAATTTTCTCGGCAAATCTTCAGATCGGAAATGTAACACTTGGTAGGATGCGAGCAATTCTGTGCAGACGCAGTTCTACCTCCCACAGCATTAATAAACTGTCCGTCAACTTGTGCTTAATGGCGCAAATATAATGAAGCGTGAGCATAATCGTATGCCTGGACTTTTACGACGAGGAGCATGCAAGCACTTTTTAGCTCTCAGTCGCAACACAGCCATACGAGAAACGTGCTTGATTGCTTAGCGGCCTCTTAATAAATAGTGATAAAAATAATAAAGTCCAGTAATAAAAACGTGATGCCTGCTTTCATCTAGACAGTTGGGATAGACACAGTTGAACGTAGGAGACGTGCTTCATAGCTTCAACGAATACAGACGTAACTGTCATATATACTAAGAGCCGAGGAAGTAACTTTTCCATCAGCTATGTCACATCATGCTGTGTAAGATAAGGCACCAGGTAACAACAAACTTGCACCTGACAAAGCTGCATCATCTGGTTCTCAAATTGAAATAACTTTGTATATTCTGTTACGTCTCCTTGTTAGTCTATACAACGACTAAGGACATGGTCTGTCGTTGTCGGTGCGACTTTATTCTCATTAATTTTTCTTACATAATTGTGTATTGGCTTAATTAGAATGCACTCATTAAAGGTATTTAGGTGATTGGCATTATTACATAATGTCTGCGAGGGTCGATGGCAACGATTGGCACAAACAGTCAGTGTAGTTACTTTGCCAACGCTGAATTGTTCGTTTCATTGAAAAATATAAATTGAAGGCGAGATATGCCTATAGAAATTTCGTCTAGTTTGTAAATTATTCAAGTCAGCGACACAAAGACCAGCGCTCCGAGCAGCTCTAGTACGTGCAGAATTATCGGCACTTATTTGGCGACCTCAATGGTTTGTTAAAGTATCTTACTGAGGAAAAGAGAGTATGTTTCGTCCATTGATACGTGGACCATTTTTTTACGTTGCCGCACGTTGTGCTCCGGTGCCTAAGTAAAACGAGGCTGAGGGTCAGGATGATCTTAGTAAAGTACTGACGACTAAAAAGCTTCACGTGCTCATTATCGTGAAACATTTTTTGAATAAAGCTGAAAGAAAATTGATCAACAATATACTAAAGTTCCAACGCACCTAAAAGGCCATTTGCATTATCCAGCCTAGGACAGGCTAGAACACATACTTACCTGCTGGCGACTAGAATATCTTTAAAGCTCTCTAAAAGCAATCGTCTGATAAACGTATAGGTAACGCAAAATCGATATTCTCTACTGCTTGATAGGTTGGATCATTGGAATATGACAGTTCTTGATAGATAAAACTTCGGAAACAAACACGAATAGTTGATAAATTATCGCTTATACAGGTTGTATCCAGCACGATTTCTGTGCTTTTAGATCTAGCCTGCCAGTACATTTCGAGCGATTCAATTATTGTTAACCATAGCGCCACCGCTGCAGGACGGGCAAAACGATGATTTTGTACCGAAATAGCCTCGCGTAGGCCGTTATGCAAATACTATGAAGGCATCTGCTATTATACCTTGTATTATACTACCTAATCTGTATATGCTTTACAAGTCAACTTGTTCATGCTGAGCTTTATTTTTTTATTTGAATTGTTTGTCGGGACACCAATAGGGATATTTCCTTTGTCATGATGGACGACAGTCCACACATGGCTAGATACACTACAACTAAAATTAGGCCCTACGACCTTATATAGGATTTCTCTTCCTTGAAATCAGTGTGGGTGTCGTTCCACACAGCCAAGTATATTTAACTTTATACATGCTTATAAACAGGTCAAACAGAACACGTAGGCGTACCACAGTTTTCAGGTGATTCAAAACAGCAGGAACAATTAAATTGATTCCATCAGGACAAGGCTAGTTTGAAATAATAATGATGACCCGAAAGAGCTAATGCTAAGAATTGATCGAATGAGTAAAATATAAATTATACATTAAATTTGCAATTCAACCCTACAACACAGTATCTCTTTATGACAGAATACGTTAGTAACCAATATTTACACTCGTCTTGAAATTAACAGGTGAATATTTTGAAAAATAGACCTTAAGCGCGGGTGTATTAGTTTGTTGTCCCGGCTTTTACATTTCTCACTTTTAACAAGTTAAGCAAGAGGTTGAAGTAAATTTCCGAATAAGAATGGAATAGGTGTTAGTAGCGTTCGTAAGGATCGAAACTTGAGTTAACGTACGTTGGTCTCGAATTGTGCGGACATGATCGGATCGAGATCTTGGAAAAAAACCTTAGAATTCTACTTTTACGATGAAAATTATAGTAGCTTAGGGTTCTATCAAATCGTCTCAAATCAGTGTATGCAAAAGTGTAAATTAGGTGCAGAGTATTGGGAAAAATCATTCCGTGGCGCACCAGTAAGTCCAAATTTTGTAGGATAAAGAAGAAAGGAAATTCAGGGACTGAACAGATTGATGTTCTCTGTGACTAAAATTTGCGCACGAAAAAGGTATATCAGGCCGCACACGTGAAAGGCAAATCACAGTTCGTTGAACAACACGCGAAGCCTGGCGATTAAAAACTTGCTGACCCGCCGCGTAAATTTGAATCTACTAGACAACAATGTATGGCTTCAACCAACACTCAGCCCAAAAGTTAAACAAAATTCACAGAATTTTTTGGAAAACATGGATATAGAGAAGGAGCTATACACGGGACAACAGGTGTGAGCCCAGGTGTGAAAAAAATACAACTGCAACGGCGCGGGTTGATAAAAAACTGGGATCATAACGAACTCTTTTGAAAACAAAGGAACCGGAAGCACCCTTCGGTAGCAGAAGAAAACTCGATAATGCCGAGAAGTGACACCTGAAGAAACAGCTTTGGCTACGTCAGAAGAAGGGGAGGCCACAGGAAGGGATTATTGCCAAATACGAGGCTACAGGAAGACGGCTGGAGAAAGGTAGCTAAATGGCTCACTAGAGCCAAAGAACGTGTCTGCTCGCCTAGCCTACTTAGTTAAATTCAGTTCAGGCAAATAACCTAATGGTCTATGTAGACGCCTTTAGCAAAAACAACAACTCAGTGGAATCGTTAAAGGGCTTAAAGGAGAATTTCAGGAACATTTAGTTAGCTCCCAAGAACGCCAAAGCAGGACTCAAGCTCGCTGCGTGATGCCGTGGAAACCAAGACTAAAAGGAACATCTCTTGCAGGGGAGGGCTGCAAAAGGATAGCCAGGAGCTGATTGAACGAAACAATAAACTTCGCAGGCAGTTGTAGCAGCTCAACAGACAGAATATGGGTTTGCTTCTTGAAATAGGTAGCACGAAACAGACGCACACCCAAGGTGTTAAAAAGAACACAAAGACCGCAGGCACGCCTGCTGTTGAAGGGGCAACTTTGTGGAGGAATTATAACCAGCTAGAGAGCAAACATTTAAAGGAGGAGCGTAAAGCGGCAGATCTTGCGACGGAAATTGAAAAACTTCTTAATAAATCGCAAACGTTTGATGGCCTAGCAGCTCTTGTTTTCAAGGAATGGGTCGAGGTCATGTACAAGTGCACTACATTTGCACGCAAGAGCATCCTTAAAGCATGCGATATGAGAGCAGAGGTAATCATTCAGGATTGCGAAGAAAAACGCTAGGGCACTCTGCGCGGTATCCATCTACTGCAGCAATTATAAAACTCCTTATCGGAAGTGTGACGATGCTATAAAGCGTGCTGCGCTGGAAACTGTTTACAACAGACCCGAGTGATATCTGGCCCCAAAAATCCAGAGAAGTTTAAGACAAAGCTATATGTCGGAACAGTGAAAGCAGATGGAACATCGATCGGCTTCCTTAGTACCGTTCCAAGAGTCATTGAAGGCGGTGAGCATATGGCGGAATCCCCAATAGGTAATCCTTTTACGCTTTATATCTCGGAAAAGTAGAACGGGTTGTCTATCTGCCATGCTGTCGAGAACTGCTGCAGGAAATCTAATTGCCGTGAGCTAACGATGATTAAAAGCCTGTCTTCTCGGGCTCGGAGATCTTGTGGCAGACGAGACAAGTCTAAGAAAAAACTGCTGAACGGAGTCCAAATGAAAGACCGATTAACTTTTAAAGTGCACTTTGTCTTATCAAGGGTCACATTAAGCCGAATAAGCTGACGTAAAGATGGGCCCTGTTGCAAACCTCGTTGTAAAAATACATGAAACTAGATCCAGTTGTGGCGCCATTTTTGCCGACATAATACACAGGGGTGAAGAAGGAGATGTCTGTGAAGTGACGGAAGTCACCATGACAGTGGTCTTATGCGATGTAGACCCTTTTTTTAGATCCAAATTGGATCAAAGTCGACTTACGAGCAAAGTTAGTCTCTCGCTAGGCCCTAAGATGCGTGCAGAAGATCTTAGAATAGGGAAAAGTACGGACGGAAATAACTTGTTACCCCACCGCGTTAACTTATCAAGAAATTTGTGACTTAAAAACAAGTATCGCTAGAAAGCTTCAAATACAGGCTTAAAGAATGGACCAATTCGCTGACCTGTCTCAGTAATCAACAATCGAACACCGCACAAGGGACTGTAATGATAATAGAGCAAATGGGAGAAGATGCTTCATTCATATGCAGGGCTGTGGGCATCATGCCAGCACCATAACGTGCTATAAAGCGGTTAAGGAAATTAGAAGCGGTCGCGGACAAATTTCTGCTTCTCTGAATAAAGCATCCGAGGAAAAAACCGCAAAAATGGGAACAAAAAAGCGGAGACAAAGGCATCTATCGATTACTAATGAGCAAGGTTTCATTACGTTAGGTAGCTACCTAACAGGTGAAATTAATGCGTAAGGCCTTACAGGTTAATCTAGACCATTGACGTAAAGCGCATGACATGCTCGGCAAGGCAGTCTAGAAACTAAGTATTTTTACCCGCGTAGTGAGCCATACGTTACAGTAGCCAGGGAATTGTATTCCTTGACGACAAATGGACATAATACGATAGATAGGACACAATAAAACATTGGTGATCACAAGCACTGGAAGCTAGTTCATGTGGGTAGATATAGACGAGGTGACGCTAATATACAGTTGCTACTGCTAACATGATCTAGAAATGCAGGACTTCAATAATTTTTCAGAGCTTTTAAAGAAGTATTCAGAGATTTAAGGAGCTAAAGAAAGGATATCCCCACTGAGGACTTTAATTCAAAGGCAATCTAGTATGGGGAAATTCATGTACGTTCCTCAGAGGATTTACGGGAATGGCTTGCATAGCAAATAATGAACCTGTTCTCACTTCCGCTCAAGAGCAACAAAATTTGTTCCTGAATCAAACCAAAGTGTCCTCCAGCGATTGCGAAATGATGAATGGGCACGGAGGAGATAAGCAAAAGCAGCACTGATAAATATTTACGAAAAATATTAAACTAAACACGTTTGTTTGAATAAACTTTCGTGAAAAAGCGGCAGTGAGATCGCTCTAAACAGAATGCCGATGATCAGTTTACTAGTGAAATGCTGAGACTGTCGAGATTTGCCACGAATGCGTTAGACGCTGAAGGAGATACACGAAAAGATGTATCTGGCAGGGCAGGAAAAAGCAACAGGAGAAAGTCACAAACAAAAAAAAAGACGAAGGCTTAGGGGCCTGCTCACAAGTTTCTGCGCCATGTGAAGTAAAGTTACGGAGTGAAGATAATTAATTAAGGAAGCTTAGCTTGTCGTATCAAATCGTTATGAGTAAGGGCGGGAAAGCTTGTCACGCATTTCTTCTACAGGCAACCGCCAAAGTCACCAATACAGATTTTGGTTAACAAGGAAGTTATTCCGGAGGTCATTGCAGAGGAGATTGAAACAGCAAAGCATTAGATCCAAATGGGGCCCCGTCTGGAGCCATGAGGATGTTCGTAAAAAGGCGGCCTATACAATTTAGGGGTCTTATATGTCGACTCCTCAGAAGTGAAAAACAGACGGACTTGATCTTTATATCCCAGGCAAGAATCAAGGCAGACGATCCCCCTAACCCTCAATATTCTTTCGGAACACCATATTGAAAGTCATGAAGGCTGGAAGCAGAAACTGGATACAGGCAAATTTTATCTAAAACTTAATACAGTTTTAGCAAAGGAAAGTCTACCCTTGTAGCTCCCAAAAAACTGTTTGCCGCAAGGCGAAAAAGTTCGTCATACAGATTCTTTTAAACGTAAAGAATGCCCTCAGCATCATGAAATGGGGTGTTATAATTATGCATCAGGTGAAAGGGGATATAATTGACCGACAGAAAGGCGTGTCAAAGAGTGAATCTCTGGTTGGGCGAAAGTCCCATCAAAATTAACAAACAACTCGGATAGTTTAGAATGCTCTTCGACACCGAATTTTGAAGCAATGTACGTTTAGAATATGCAGTGAGGGGAACTTTGAAGAGCGCTTTGAATCTTGTGGAGTTAATGCGCAAAGGCCATCGGATATTGTAAGGCACCTAGCGGTAACAAAAGCCAAGCGTTTCGTACTTTACGCTACTCCTTTCTGGCCGTTGGCAACTAAAGAAGCAGATGGATTTATAGCTTAATCCTATCAAGCAGGTTCTTTGGAAGCCCTCCTAATGCTTACCTAAATGGCGGACTAACAACTAGTGGCTAAAAAAGAAACCGAGCATTACCTCTAGAATGAACTGGATATTACAAAAGAGTGGAAGACTACGGTGCGGGAGTGTCAAAAATAGGCGTGAGATGTACCCAGAGATATACTAAGCCTATGGACACGTACCCTGTTTCTAAGCACCGCCGTATCGTATGATTGGTCATACGGAGAAATCACTTATCATTTAACCCTAGTTAGTTCTGATTGACCACAGCTTGTTTTAAGAGATGTATGGCAAATGGCTGCGCGTGTCCTCTGCGTGTCTGGAAAAGCAGACGGGATTGATACGATCTTCTACTGCGTCATACTAAGTTCACCGCGGCAAGATCGGCGCACTGAACGACGGCCAAAAAAGTTGTAGAAGGCACGATGCATGTAGCAGAATTGTGGGTTGCCGGCTCAGCTTTCTTTGGTAGCATCATGCGAAAGAGAGAAGAGCATCTAAAAGACTATGACAAGTCGGTAGATCCCATACGACCTTGAAACTGAAAAGGCGTCAACGGCACTCTCTCCACTTGTACACCTCCCACAAGATTTCAAAACAGTGCAATAAGCTTTCCAAGGAATCCACTCGGAACATCGCTCCCCCTGGGTAGTCGTGGTAGTACTTTGACAACAATCCCACGAATATGGGCGTACGCTCTATTGAAACTTCACCTAATTGTATCATCTTAAGTGAACTGTTTTTTGGCTTTTGCTAATAACTTAGGGTACACGATAAATTACAAAATACCAAATAAAGACAAACCATACTTTAGTTCAGTGGAACAAAATATTTCTGAGTCTGCGAATCAAACAATTGTGCTCTGTACATATATCTGTTGATTTACATTGAAGATACATGCTATTCCCTTCGATAGTTCTGTGAACACCGACTGTTTTCTATATGGTAGAACGCTGAAGTAGTGTTAGATTCCTACTAAAATACCAATACGTCGTTACTTTGCCGAAAGACTTATTCACAGAAGCTAAATATTTTCAAATTGCCACCGAAAAATGTAGCTATACGCATACGAATCCATAGATTTATAAGGAATCTAAGTTCCTAGACTAAAGCGTAGAATGAATGCTAATGTAATGACAGTCTTGGTTCTCATAAACCATTTTCGTTTATTTTCCGGCCACCTCTTCTCCATTAGCGTCAGTCCCAACCGCGCTGGCCGATATGGCGCAGTGTGTCGGCTGAAGCACAATTTTATGAATGATTTATTCAGTATAATACAAATGCAACAAAGTTCAAAGAATTAAACGTGCCTAACATTCATTCTCACCTAAAGCTTGCACAGGGAATTACGTCTGGACTGAAGTTCGCTCAGAGCCAGCTGATAAGCAAACCCTCAACTCAGTTGCTACAGCATAGAGTAGTATAGGGTCTAGTGTCTTCCGGCCACTTCATGCAGAGAGTATGTGCGGTTCCGTCATTTCTGCCCCGTGATGGTACTGGGCGTACGACGACAGTGAACATGGAGATATGGCCACTGCTGCTGCTATTACTTAGGTAGTAGCAGGATGAACAATTGTTATTAGACCCTCGGTTCAACGAAAAGAAAAAGCACGGCCAAAAAAAAAAAGTCAAATACTTTGTCTATTGAGAGCGTTGATTCAATACGCACTACAGCCTTCTTCTCTTCAAAAAAAAGACTCGTATAAACCAGCATATGTCGTTTTTTGAAAATTCAATTTTTCTGAATATTTGTTATTATATGCCGAACGACTTCTATGGTTCACTATGGTCTGCGCCTTCTATAAGTGAGTAGAATCAGTGATGGTGGAATCAATAAAGATGACTAATATCCAAAAGCAGAAATCTCGTCGTAATTACTCTTCACTAAGTTAAGGTAAGTAAATCGCTATTTCGTATCATCGCCAAAAGGACTTGCAAAAATTGATTTTTTTTGTAGAATCAGTAGCGAATACCTTCTGTATGAAAGTAACATATTATTTAGAGTTTATTGGTTAACCTACCAACCTTAAATAGATTCATCCGAAGGTTTCACGCATTTTGCTGACATCTATCGAAACTCCGAGCTAGAGATTTTTCTGGTTGAGCTTCGCTCTGTTAGTTTGCTATTTTATAATCATCAACCTTAACCTATATCTATGACTAAATAAAGACCGCGCTTTATATCATCAGTCAACCCCAATGACTTCTAGTAAAGGGACTACTCAAACTAAAAGAGAAATTTACTCATGTACAGCTGTTGCACACAGCGCAATTGACTTGAAGACCATGTTAGCCATGGAAAATTGTATTCGAAGACTAGACAATGTTCCGAATCCGGATCTACGGATAAAGTAACACAGATATCGTTAAACTTGTATCATGTATGTAATACTTGTATCATTCAAGCGATACAAGCAAATAGTGTTATGTTATTGACACTGAAATTCTCTAGCGATTTACATGCTTTGCTGTGAAACATCTTCTCATCGATCAGAAGAATCATCAAAATAAGGTTTTTATTCAAATACGGACTGCCACTATTTGGCAGAGCGTCTGCACGTGTGGTGGTCAGGTCCACTAATTCCTGAACTATAAGTACGTGGATTTTGGAAAGCCCGACGAACTCACGCACCGTATAACAAGATTCTGACGAAACGTCTTATGTATCCTCGTCTAATGCATGACTGAAGGTTGTGAAGTTTTTTAATTCTTTCAAATACAAGTCACGCCTTACTCGGATCATGTTACGCCCCAGTACGTCTGTCGATCGCTGTTGTACTATTGCAGATTGATTTGAAGGTAATTTTTTCGCATAATTATTACATATAGTATCAGCTAAAAGGCTGGATTAAACAATACAGTTTTGTAAGGACAGCGTACACTAAAAACGGCCATAGAGTATCTGTGACCATCCGAATGCAAATATTTAGATCGAAAAACGGATAAATATGATTCACGTTTGTTTCAAAAATGTAGTCCAACAGTAAAGCTATCTATAATATACATACGTTGTTATTACCCGTGCTATCTTAAAGACGCTGTATGTTCTAAACGATTGCTTCCTTAGGCAGCATGATACAGAAAATTCCAATCCTCTTACTTGGTAAGACCCACGGGGATCGAAGCTATCCTGAATTTTTTTCTACTATAAGCACCCGTGATTTTAACTACTCATATGTGTTTGCAGTGTTGCATCCACACCTATTTGCTGTATTGCAATGTCCAACAGCTTTGCTAGCTGAAAACCGTCCGTCGCTCAGCGGATGTCGTGCGTCAACTCTACAATGTTGAATCCGTGGGGGTTGCAATTCATGCGTCTGTTGTTTGCCCTATTCTACTTATCGCTCCACAGTGTTTTTTTCCTCTTATAAGGATCAACGGATCTTATCTTTACTGCCTCCCACCCAAGGAAAGAAGCAAGTGGCTCGTTCATCTCCTACAAGATGGCTAGAACATTTTCGAGATAGGGTGCCTGGACCCCCTCTGGGAAATTTAAAGGCCCTGTGGTATATAAGCGGGAAAAGGGTGTGGCAAGCCTGCCCAGTTGAACGAGAGGAGGGAGCTCAATACGGGTGGCGATGGCCGTGGTAATGCTATCTTTCTGCCAAAGGAACCGATGAGCCTTCGTTGGGCAAGGTAACACTCTGCTCAGGACACTTGCTTCGCACTCACACGAGCCGCCTTCTTCCCCCTTTTTGATCTTGCCCCGGTCAGCTGTTGCCAGTAGCAGACGGTCTTGCTGCGAGACGCAGTGGGTGTACATGTACTATTCGCCTGTCGGGAGGCCTCCATATCACTGAGTAATGCGGTTCACAGATGGAGCAGCGAACTTTTCTGCTCTGTTCCATCAACCAAATCATGTGTATAGTGCGAGAGTGAAAGCTGAGCTGGGCGGGGTCGACAGTCTATAATTCAACGAACATTAAAGTGGTTGTTACTGATTAAAAAAAAATCCGATTTACTATAGACGACAACATAATCTTCGCACACGTGTCGTTTTTGTCGAGACGGGATTGCATAATCGTAAAGTAAGGTCGTGCAAAAAAAACAGTTTTCATAATTGTTTGTTCACTTTTAGGTTGGCCCATACTATCGACTACAAGAAAAAAGTAACACTTGTTTGTCTGCGTCAAAGTGATATTCAAGAGATTGGGTTTACCGAAATTCTACAGATGACTGTAGGACCAATTTACGACATCCTTGACTTAGATGACACGCATAAATAAGTAGCTATTTTCATAAAAAGGGAGTTCTATTAGCCTACATAAGGTAGGCCAGAATTTATAAAAAAGGGGGGATGTTCGTCGGACAGCCGAACAAATGCTTCCGGTGAGAACTGCAACTCAATCATAGAAACGTTAGGTAAATGGGCTGTGTTAACAGAATACAAAGTTAGTCGATTCTAATTTGTAAACTTTTCATTATAGACGGTACAATATCTAATCTATTCTGAACCTTCAACGCCCACCACATCAACAACTACTTAAATATTTATATTCATAACGTAAATTCCACATGCCTTTGCACCTAGGCTTTTGACCTGTATTGCTTCAAATGAATGAGTTCTTCTATAGTTGTATTTGGCATGGAGAATACTGAACGCCATTGTTATCAGTGGTCCTGCCGTGTCTTGGATTGAATCGATTCAAACATCAAGTCCATTGCACTTGGCCAGACCTAGCCACGTATTATGCACTGGTTCCACTTCAGCTGGGCAGGTCATTTGCGAAAATCCAGCTGCGCCCAACCCGTTTTACTAACAGGCAGGTTGCACCTAAGCCTGCTGACACCTTGAGGTGGTGTTGGCCGCCCCTTCGTCAAGCGAAAGCAGCGGGAGTTACCGAGGCTCGTGGTAACATTAGCTCTCCACGACAGCAAACTTCTTCATTTACTCATAGAGAATACAAGAGAAACGTACACCAACCAACGGGTACCGTTAACCATATACAGACCTCGGCCCATATAATACACTGCAGCAGTTAACGCGCGTACTAAAAAAGCATTATACAGTAGGTGCATTTGACTAATCGTTCAGTTGCAAAATAATAGAGTATTTATAGTAAAGCAGGCCTGAGTAATTTGCCCATCGTGCCTAAATAAATGTCGAAGTACGGCAAACTTTACCGCTGTTACAACTATTGCTTTTACTCGTGCTGCTATGTCGCAGAAAAGATGAATTCAACAGGTAACGACGAATCCTGTCTGTTTGCTACCTTAGTGATATCCGGATTCCTTGTAGCCGTCATGCAGCTGGTTCAAGCCACTGCACCATAGAGTGTTACTCGTTGGCAGGGAGCAGCTAACGGCTTAGGAGATACTGCGGCACTTTCCTGACACAAGAGTAATCAAACGACTGTTATCGAAGAGGGTTCGCTGGTGACGCAAAGACCAGCGGCCGATCCAAGCTTTTTTGGCGTGACGCGCGAGCAAAGGTAAGCGACGCTTGTGGTAGTACAGAACAGACCCGAAACCATACGCCGGACAGAGAACGTAATCTTTGAAAAAATCGACAGAAAACGAGGCTTAAAACTTAAGCGAGCTAAGACAAGGAGACTGTTTGTAGAAGCCAAAATTCTTGACGCTGAGCACCGCTATAATTTTAATTCAGAGGTGTTTGTAGTGGATCTATTGGTAATTGTGCAGGTATGGAATCGTGTAGATATAGTACGACTCCATTTTCTTTTTCCATTTTTCTTCAATAGAACATTAAGGATAAAGGTGTCTGCCAGATATAACATAAATCTACAAATTACAACAAAGTCATAGAATTTGCGAAGGTGATGATCAATTTAATATGTTTGCGAAATTAGCACAGAAGTTCACTTATGTGCTGGCGCTCATTTTTTATTGGGATTTATACGAAATGAACGTCAGGGTCTTCGGATGTTAACTATTTAATTATTTACAAATATCATTGTATATGCAGAATCACATAATTATTATATGTTTTATATTTAGCAGGTGTGTTACAATATTTTTATAACCTTTTTTTCGTTAGTTTCTATTTCATCTACAATTAATTTCGTTACATACGTAATTACCTGAGATATTAAGCAGTATGATAGTATGTCCTATTGCGTCTTGTTTGTCGTCACATCGTCGAGATACCTTGTCACCTACAGTGACACGTTTCGCCTTTAAATAATTAACCCGTTGCCGCTGTACTCCAAATGATCTTTTTATCACTGTGGTATAGCAAGTAGAACAGCATGTTTGACAAGAAAACCCCGGAAAAAACTCGTCGTAGGAAAGTGGACAAAAACTAGAGTACAAAGGTGCAGACATTCAAAATAAGCTGAATTGCGAGAGTTTTTCTACTAGCTTAGTTAACCATTAGGCTCAATCACCAGATTTTTTAAAAATGAAAAACACATTGTACGCCACGTCGGTGACACTATGCGTCTTTGCCGCGCCCTCAGGTTATTGTGACAACAACGCTTGCTACTCTAAATCAAGTTTGATCCCCTGTTTTTATTGCTTCGTGCTTTCACTATAATTACAATGAAGTACATTTCTACAGTTTACACACTTGCTGAACGCTGCGATCGATAGATTTTATTGTTACTAACTAAAATTTATTCTTCATTCATATCTTCAAGCGTTATCTAATTCATAAATTAAATAGTTTCCTCTTGTCCTGTCGGCTGTCACAAGTATGTGCTTCTGTAGCGCTCTTACGATTTCTAATTAAAATTTTTGCAAAGGGATGTCCTTTAAACAGTGAACGATTGATCTTATCCAACAACACGCGAACCTGCCAGCCAGCGACGACCAATAGCTTTGTAGGTTGACTTAATATTATATTCGGCTTTCTAGACGCTGTGCTTCCAATGAAAAAATTCGCATTCAACGTAGGGCTGAAAGAGGAGACTTCAGTGACATCGCGGCCTGCATTCGGCAAAGAATCAGCTTAAAAAAAGCTCAATAATGGCGATGCCGAAGGTAAATGACACGACGAACTACTTTCAATAGCTTGAATATCTCCAAAATACCTATGGCGAAACATCAGAAGTACATATATATAGTTTACGGTAATAATTTGGTTATCCCAAACAAAATATAGTCCTTAATTTGTGACACATCATACCGGTTTCATTTAGCTAATTTACCGACGCAATTTATCTAGAAGGCTCAAAATATATCCTACAAAAGCATTGTAAATCTGATGTTTGCAGCAGGTGACGATTTACTTTCGTTTCCTGCTTAGATATTTGACATTTCGAGTTGCAAACATGACCGATTTAATACTGACTAGATACCCATGTCAACAACAAAAATGATGGGCCCCGTTGGCTAGAGAAATGTGGAAGTTAATGCCACGTATCTAACCGACTCGAAAAATGAAAGCAATCATTAGAATGTAACTAAAACAAGCAGATATTGCTGAATCGATCCATGCTGCCACAAATGTACGCTCGACTTACGACTGTAGAGCTTTTACATACGATCATTACACGGTTGTCCTGCATGGTCCTGTTGCTTTACAACGCCACTGATATATAAGATGTAAGGAGAACGGTAAATCATTTTTAGAGAGCATGTGCCGCGGTTAGCAACCACTGCACGTGTAAAGATGTTCTGAAGCTGCCTTTTCTATAGGTTTCATAACGTCTCAGATTTGACATCATCCATTGGTCATAGTGCTCGTATGAATCCTCCTATTGTTGGCCGGCAAGTATAAAAAAAATTTTCGACGCCGTCTTACTTGTTGTCGACTACCCGTTTAGCCTATCTTATTCCGAAATTTGCCCATACGAAACAAGCTGCACCTTGTGGGTCCCGACTGTAGAGACCAGAAAAGGCAAAGCTACCTTTGTATGGACGTTGGACTTTAACCTTTTGCCAGTTGCGGTGCCCGTGATTGGGTAGTCGGTCCACGCCGCTCATCGTACCGTTACCGACTACTCTCCGTAACCGACTGCGGTTGTGTAGGCCTATAATCTGTGTAAACCTTTAGCTCAAACCTGTTAGGAACATTGGAGCAATTGACTAGATTCATTCAATGGGATGACTCAAGCGTCGAGAACTCGAAGTACAACTCACGATAGCAGAACCAAAGTCGGTGATTTCAAGTATATTTACAGCTGAATAGAGGGTTAACAAAGCCTGCCATTTAGGTCGTACTCTGTAATGTAAATATTCTAGTAGACAAATTGTAGATTTTGTCAAAATGCCATCCAAAAGTGTCGTATCCGGATCATTTAATGGCGGACTTTGATGACAAGATGAAGTTTATCCCATATGAGTTTTGCCGGATCTTTCAAAATTCTAATAGCGAATTTATTTAGTCATGCAGAAACGCGATCGTTCCAGAGTAATAATTTAGAGTTCAATTAACAGTATAGTATTTGCGCTGGACCTAATAGATACAGCCTATTGAACGATTGCAATGATATTGCGAAAATGCCAGTCAGGAGTAGCTTGCCTGCTACGTTTGGTTGCGGATACTGATTTGAGGATCCTAGCTGTATTTTTTGAGTGGCATTTATTGGATTTGTAGAAAATGCATCGCTCCAACGATTGCCACACGGTTTCATCCATATTATATCCTCGTATAGAAACGGCATAACAAGCCATTTTTTCGCGCGGGTAACTCGCTATCCAAAAAAACTGTAACCTCATTTATAGCGCTGACTTCTTTCATCTCTCCATTCCACTTTATTCCATTGCATACACTTTGTGATACCATAGAGAAGCTAAGTCGGACTTTACAGCTTCCATTACGAACTGCGAAGCATTCTCGGCTTTCAAGTAAATCGTTACGTAGAAGGCTTGAAGACGGAATTGTCAGCATTCAGATTTGTGGCGCTATACTGTATAAAGTTGCTTATATATATATATATATATATATATATATATTCGACTTCAAACGGCCCCCCATACATATAGATTTAGGTCGCATCTACCTAGGAGTAATGACACTATTAATGTTTGCGGCGCGCATCTTTACATTCGGACGGGCCTCTGGAGTATGTTTCTCAGCATACCGCCGTATGGATATTCCGTGCACCTGCCAGCTGCGGGGTGTCGCAACCCGATAGCTGTATGGGGCCACCCAAATCACTAAAGTAAATGGTTTGCGGTAATGAGGCTGAAACTCTTTGGAAAGTTTGGAAGTCACCCGTTTGACCGTGCCGTCATCCGGCCCTCGCAGGCAGACTGTTCCGGTTCGAACCGCACCTTCATGTACAGTTGTTGGTTACAGAGAAGTATGTTAATATCCAAGACCAGTTCCGCGGCATCCCGCTTTTTGACGTTGCTGCAGCCAGGAAGTTCTCCGAGCAGTACGGACCGATAGCCGAAAAGTTATCCCTATTCTTGTTTGTGGATACGTTAAGTGAAAACGCTACTCGGGGGACCAGCTTCTGAAGCAAACTGTATTTTTTAGTCGCAAGAGGCTCCAGCATTTTCGTGACGGTTCGAACCTTGTCCAGAGACCTTAAGCTCTCCGTGGCAGTTCGACTAGCCCCTTACACTGTCAATGTACGACAGTCGTTTTGATGTATCCGATGAAGTTTCGCCGTAGTTAAGCTGCAATCAGCCGCAATGCGAAGCAGATCGTGTTCGTCACGACGGCGCCGAAGCTTCTGAAAAAACAAAGTACGGTTTCGCGCCCAAATCACGGCACCTGATGTCGCCTCTTGGACCAGCATGAGATGGACAGAACGGGTGTAACAGTCAACCAACACCGAAATTTAGAATGCTTTATTGCCTAGGAACATCAAGGAGCCCATGAAATCTAACTCCACTTTCCTAAAAAAGCTGGCACCGCGTGAAACGTATTTTACCGCCCTATATTTCGGTTACGCCGGTGGCAAACCTAGCACGGGGTCAGCATCTCTCGGACCCGCGCTGTACGGTCGGCCCGAATAAAGAAGCGCCCTTTAACGAATTGCAACGTCAATATGTCATGTCATACATATTCCCCAAGAGCCATAAAGGGATAGCATCTTTCGCTTGGCAAGGTGCAATTTGGAGCAGCGTTTCCTGTCTCTTGTCCCGGCAGACCAGAATATGCTTGAACACGTGCGCTAGGACGCGAGATTATCCTTTGCAATAAATCACCTTAAATAAGCAGTTATTTCACAAGGCAAGGGGCCTGGTTTCTGCGCCCGTCGAACCCAGTCCAAATTGAAGGTGTCGCTCTGTACGAGCAGCACGATCGGGCGAAACAAAGGGTTCACATTAGCTTTGATGGAATTTTTTTGTGAACAACCGCGAAGTCGTACCCTTGTAAGGTCAAAACGCAGCCCATATCGCATTCCTCTAAAGTCAAAGCCCACTGCGTTGATTTTAGGCAAAGGTTCGCCTTCCCTTGCAGGTATTTTAGTGCATTTTTGTTAGTAAAAACCATGAAGTGTCGCCCACACAGGTACAGCTGGAATTTTTCAACGGCCTACCTTTCCTCCAAGTACTCGGTTACGGAGCAGTAGCATTTATCCTTAGCGTTAGTCAAACCACACCTAGCGCAGGCGACGATTCCTTAGCACCCCCCACCCTTTTCATTTAAGGCAGCACTGCTCCTAGCTTGATCCCGCCTGCATCCATTAGTAAACTTGTCAGTGTCACAGAAAAGGTTCCTCTATGAATATAGGTCGCAATAGCCGATAAGCCCCTTGATGGATGGCGTTGCAAAAAAGTCGCTTAGTGTTGACCATGACCTACAGTGGGTTTGCGATCCGCACAAGGTCCCGTACGAATCGCTAGTATTATACACATATCATTCGGTATTGACCCTAGAAATGACCTTACCTCTGCAGTTGAAGCATCTGCGGTCTGTTAGTAGACTTTCATAGGGCCTCCACGCGTTTCTCATAACGGACGCAAACCTGTTTCTACTAAACGTTTTTGAGCTTTGGCACTCACAAAAACATCGTGTAAACTTCTCCAAATTTACCAGCGTAACCCCGGAGATGTAAATAATCACTTCCTTAAGAAGATCTCGAAAGCGTATGATGGCCCTAACCGCTCCACTAGGACCATTTTTTTCTCGATAATGATAAAATGATCTTTTTTTTTCCAACGGATGGAATACTCCTATGGATGGAGTCTTAGTTCCTTTGAGAATCTTTCAAATAGCGGTGCTTTGAACCGTGCCCACGCCGTTAAAGTCTATTACAACGCTGCCTGCTTTATGACAATATCAAGCCACGATCTTGTCGATTGTGGCAAAAATCCGAACGCTATTCTCAAGAGCTTGTAACGGAGAAACCAGTCCTGGGCATGGGTAATGGATTCTAACTGAAGCGTTTATTTGTCAGGCACCATGTAGCCTAGCTGCGACAGGTCGGGTGAGGGACTACTGAGGCAGCCTTCACAATGTTCACGCAGAGAAGAGGGACAGAGCTTCAAGCGTAAAATTCTTCATATGCGTCCAGACGCCTCTACTAGCGGATGGACGCTTAAGATTTGATTCGCTGTCGCCGCCACCAAAATGCTATGAGCGGCACTGCCAAACTGTGAGTTATCCGGCTCCAATGGCGCCAAAGATCGAGCATCTTGTGGATAATGTTTTTGCAGCAGTAATCGCCCATACGGCGCTCTAAGGACGAAGAGATTTTCGACAACGCCATCGCAACTACAATAAGAATCGATCTCGGAGTATTTGGCGGAGCCTGGCTTCAGCAGTATTTGCCCGATTGCCCGATGGAACTTGGAGGGTACTACAAAATTAGCATTCTTTTAATCGACAGGCTTTTTCGTTCTGTCTATTTCCGTGCTGTCAGAAATCTCAGCAATTCGCTTACTTAATATCTTCAGCTTCTATGACATGAATCGCCCAGCTTGAGTCGGCCAGGATGTCCTAATAGAAGTGTTTCTGTGTTTGATAACCATAAAAAAGCTGACCCTTCGCTAGGATTAGCTGAAAATTACGTTATCGTATCGCGTGGCCCACGTGTTTACATCGTGGCAGTTTATATTCGCTCCGCCAAGTACGGATTGTCATATGTGCCAATAGAAAAGCTCACCAGTGGTCTGTTAGCGCCGTCGCTTCTCTTGGACTGCCCGGTAATCGCATCTAGCGCTTGTTTTTACGGCCTGCCTCAAACTGTATGTCGGCGTTCCAAGACACGCTTACAGACTGTAGCTACTGGCTACCCAACTGAAGTTCCGATCTGCTGATCAAAAGACTATTCGCCTTCTTAGAGTGCCGGAAAACTATGTCAAAAGATTCCAGAGAAAGCACTCGGAAAAGGTAACTCCTTGAAGTATACATACAAGCCTCAAAGCTTTCTTCCAGAATAATACTAAATTGTGTTTATTTATGAATAATTACTAACTCTAGTCACTTTTTTACGTTTCGTCATTTACATTCGTAGCGCTCTTCTGTAGTAGTTCGTTCTAACGCGAATATTTTGCACTATGCCGGTGAAACTAACCAGTCGCTCTTTGTTAACGGTTTAGCAGGTTTTCGAGCAATTATCCTTTGATTTCTTATAACCGCTATAAACACAAACCTTTTCACCATTGACCGACAAAAGTAGAGATAACCCATTTATCCAAGGAGTCATTTTTTTTTTGCTTAGATTTACCATTCGTGCTATCGGCGGAAGATGTTCCAGTCATCCAATTCTACAGATTTCCAAGTAACTGATATGAACATTGACTAACTAAACTTCCCCGAACGACTAGAGACTCACTGAGCCATCTTGATACTCAAATCTTTTCTTATTTGCTAAGAAATGCACTAGACACACAACGATCACAGATATCGTTTGTAAGGTATTGACATAGCCTACAAGGAATACCGTTATACGTATTACGTATGCATCTATTTTTCTTTGTCCGTTTCCGCCTTTTCGCATTGTTTGCAGGTTAGTTCGGTTTGATAGCCTCATCTTTCTCGTTTAATTGGAATCAAGTCAAATTTGTCACGCTATTATTTCGCTGTGTCGCCACCTTCCTGCCGGCTACCGCTGGACTTAACTAATAATAAACATATACGTGACCCTGATCCCTCTTCCAGCTACCAAGGTTGGCGCTAGAAGCCACTTTTGTTTTCCTTCAACTTTTTTATTATCGAATCTTGCTGGTGGCTTTGTACTTTTATTCCATCTTCAGATTCTTGGCTGAAACCACAGGCTTTTCTCGTCCACTCCCTATCCCTTCCTACTTTCGCGCTTTGTGATTTTCCTTCATTTTTTATTTGGCGGCGTCTTCTTGGTCGGTTTTTGCTTTTCTAACCTGCGTTGGTTACGATTCGTGTGGTCCGCTGCTTAGCGACTCTCGCATGCGCACATAATCCACGCTCGCACCCTTTCTCGCTAGTTTTTCTGCTTCGCTACCCTTATAGCGCATTGGTTATCGTCATCGTTATGTGCCATCTTTGCTTCCTTTGCTCCATCAGCCCGTCTTTGCAATTTCTATCTGTGTTTCTCTATTTTTTCGTACCGTCTCGTTGGGCAGCCGACGTCTTGGCTCACCTATTTCACCTTCATGATTTCCTTTTATCTTAACGCATCCTTACCGATCCACTGTTTCACTTCTTTTTACAGGGTAGCTTTCTTCAAGGCTGTGTTTACCTCTCCTTTCTACGTATTCCGACCTATACCTCTAGTTAATTATCGCTGTCCGCGTCTTTCTGTCTACATTAGCGCCCAAAGTCAGCAATGCCTCACTATGCAAGCAATGTCACAGTTGTTACTTCTCGTTGTCTGCTGTGTCTAACATAACTTTGTTTGCTATATCTGGCCTGCTCGCCTCGGAGTAGCTCGGCCTTTCCATACGTTTTTGCTCTCATCAGATCCTTATCATGTTCACTCACCTACGCTACTAAACTATGCTTGTTCTTTGCTTATTCGCTATCTTCTTTTGCTGCTTTGACCGCTTGATCTAGCAAAGGACAAGGAAAGACACAAGATGGAGTTTCCTGAGGATCGGAGGCGACGACGATGATGTCAGATTGGCGTGAAGTGATGTTTCCTGCTTATAGTGGACCTCTGCCATTTTATCCTCTGCTGTCTTGTGGTAAGCGACAGGACGTGCTTGTATAATTACAGGTATGGTTGTAGTATAAGCGAATTGGTCAATGTTATCTAGATTAGAAGCCTTAGTTCTTTAGGTTGAATTCGAAGAGCAACTGCATGGTCGTGGGAACCGTTGAAGGGCAACTAGAATAGTAGAATCAAGTGATAGCGGGCCTTCTACTACTGAAGTTCTGCTATTACATATATGTATATATATATATATATATACTAGCAGCAAGAAACTTAAATTTTAGATTCACCAAAATGACCTAAAGGGATGGTAATATACAATATACGTGTCCTGAATGACGACAAGGCACGATCATCAGCCTGCAACAAAGAGGAGGTAGTTCCTGCATAGTAGTATACGAAGAAATAAGAATATTTGGATTTTCATAATTGATAGCACTTCGAGAGAAAATAACAATAGTAAAAATAATAATAGCTTGTAATGGTGTTGTTTGCATGTCACTAATAATAAATGAAATAATACGTATATAGATGCAATCTGAAAAATTGGTCTGTCTTATAGCCTCCTTGGTTTCTCGTTGCTTTTATAAAACGCTTCTGATACTTAGAAATAGACAGTATTCACTGTATTTTAAGGAACCTAGAAAATGACGAGTTCAACAATTTACATCACTTCTATCACCAAAATGAATGCGGGCTCATCATCTTTATTCAGTCTTATATATATATATATATTATGTGGGATTTTCTAAGTTTGTATATATAGTATATATATATATGTATATATTTGTGTTCATATATGGAACCAATTTTTTTATTCTTCCATGTCATCTAAGATCCAATATGTTCCGCTACAGATGAATTCATAACCTATAACCCGTGGAGTTCTGTTGTCCATATCCTTGCTAAGTTTATTTTAAGAGACAGCGTAATTCCTGGTATAGTGGCAATGAAGGCGTGTGCACTCACTAAGTGTTCCTCTGACGACAACTGAAAAGCAAACCGTCGTTTGATGGGCCATCGGCAGACATAGTATAGATAGAATAGTATGAAGGAGAAGGGTCAAGCTGTCTTTTCGAATGGCAGTTCATCACTCAAGCAGCTCTCATTTCTCGTTCCACCTTTAGCCAATCAGTGTTAGACGCTAAGTGCGCGCGAAACGAAAAGCTTCAATGTGAAATTAGAATAGGTACGAGCAAACTACTGATTGAAGCTAAATGGCCCCTGAAACGTTGCAAGTTTTACTTACGGGTCCAGTCAGCCTGATAATCGTCCGATGTAGTGTGTCCGCCCGCCGTCCGGCATGTCACTGTTTTTCTTGATTCATCTAACTCTGATATAATTCCTATCTAATATAAACAAGACGCGTTACTCACCCAACTATTGTGTTATAGGACTGTACTAACATAAAGTAAGTATATAGTCAGAAAGTCATATTGACCTCGATGCTATGAGACCCGTTAGAAAGCTGGATAACCAATGTTAATCGATTGAAACAATAACGATGCAAGAGATATAATGCCAAAAGAGATCTGAAGCCATGCGTTATTTACATGCGAACAACGCGGCTTTAAGTGTTTACATATAGAATTGTAGTTAACTTAAAATTTACCAATGGAGTGCAGGATTTTTAAAGAGAAGCGAGCCACTGATTAACAACGTGTATCGAACGAAACTCGCTTGTGCCTATTCTGTCCAGTGATAGACCTTGAGGCCGAAACGCACCAAACGTTTTAAAGCTGATCAGTGCATGGTCGTGTCTGACAGTTCTGTTAAATTAGTCGTTTATCCCTTAAATACCCAGTAAACAATCACAGACCCGTTGTCAAACTAGAAACATTGCGGCAAAACATCGAGCTTCTTGTCTTCAAAAACTACTAACAGTAATTCAAGGAAATTAAAACTAACCCTAGTCGTACATAGAGAGTATTTAGGGAAGAACTTTGCAGGAAACGATTAGTGCACGAAAGTGCAGGAACTTTAATTTGGCAGCCGGAAAACCACGCTAAAGGACGATACCACCCATTTAAATGCTATATATATATATATATATAAACATCTATATAGTCGGCGAATGTTATCTGCCATATATGAAACCAAATACAAAACAACTGTTTAGAAGGATACGAATATTGGAAGAGGCAACGTAAGGACGTGTTAACCACGAGGTGGTAAATTATTGTCGATATTGCAAATCCCACAGAGTAGGCACTCATTGCATTCATACATGTCCTACTTTGAATAGGCCATATCATCTTGGTAATGTCGAAAACGATGAATGAAAATAGTTGCGTATCGAAACAGGTTTTTTTTTAGCTACTTTCACGTGTAGTAAATAGAGTTTCATTAGAACCTCGCGCATGACTAGCACATATAGGCGAATTCCGTTCATGCTGCCCTACCGGAACGACGCAGCGAAATCATTATCAGATCAAACACGTTCGGAAGCAACAAGGGAACAATAGTACGAAATGGCGATGAGCTTCCGGGCTTGTCAGGTGTAATAGTTTCACTAATTCGGTAATGGGAAGGTTTCACTCTAATCATTTCTTACTACCGATATCACTTAACCGCCTCTTGTTGAAATTCGCTTGTCACTATGCTAAAAACCTATCTGTAACTCTAAGTCATAGTAGACCTGGCTTTAAAAAGTTTCATTCTGATCTCATAAGAATCTAAACCTAAACACAGTTCCTCACGATAGCTCCTGTGGTTCGGTATTTCATGGAAGAGCACAAATTTGTGTTTGTCTCTAGCCTTGTTGACCGCCATTCCGTCAAAGCTGCTGGAGGTACAGATTTAATTTCAATTTAGTTAAGATGATCTAATAGATTTCCTGGTTACTATTTTCAGCATGTAATGCTTACTTAGTTTGACCTGATTAAGCTATTTCTCGATGGTCTGACCGAAGCCCTACCTTTTACGTGTTTTGCTTTCATGCTTGACTAAGTTTATGGCCAAACCATTAGGGGCCTTAATGGCCAATTGCTTATAGCAACAACTAATTTAACAACTAATCAGCGATAAGTGATCCTTTTGGTGATGCTATATATGAGTCAAAGTTAGTTACTTCTTATCGAGTTTAGTGTGTCGAGCTGTTCCCTTTTGACAGTGTCTTCATGAATAGCGACTGCAATAACCGGTCTTCCAGAGATACCTATATTAGACATGAACGGCGCGAGAGTCTTTTTTGCGGGTTTTAATGAAAAACCTAGCAAAATCCTAATCCTTCCTCAAAAGGCTGTCTCGCGGGCGCCACAGACAAGGCAATAACCTCTGTGTGCATCCCTTATTCCAAATGTATTATTTTTACAACACCATGATTAAACATGCAACGTAAATATCTGTCTCGCTCCAGAATTAGCTTCATAACAGAACCACTAGGAAAACTACCATGTGCAGTACGGTATTATTGCATACATACTACAATTTCTGGGTCTTGTCCTCTATCTCGAAGGCGCCTATATGAACAGACAATGACTAGTTAGGTTGTTTACATCATATGATGGCGTACATGGCCGACGCTGTCCTACAGGTTACAACCAATTTGGCGACGATCCCTCGATGAACGTCGCTATCTACCTATAGGCTTCAGAAGCTCACGAAATCTCCCTTAATTGAATTGAGCCGTTAAATCCAGTTTCATGAGTTTATGCGCATATCCTGCTGCATCGATTTTCGAACGTCCAATATCCGTCTTTATCCGAGACCTAAACAGGTTGTAGATGAACTCTTGCGAAACGAATATCAGACTGGACTGCGGCATCACCATATGAAAAACTTTCGACGTTTCGCTAAACTTTAGCTTAGATATTACGGTCTACCGTCTCAGAAAACGTATTTTCTGACTCAACCACAGTCGCTTCATTTTATTGATTACAACCTTTCTATCTTATTTAATAATAATAATAATAATAATACTTATATCAGCCTCTACAAATGGTCATACTAATGGCCGTTAATAAAAGCTTACTTAAAGAAGAAAAAAAAGTTAGTGCACTTTCAACATCTTAGCGAATATTTCTTAAGATTTTTATTACAGACGTCAATTAATTACAAGAAGTATGAGTCTTTTGAAACATAAAATCATAACGATGTTCTCTCTCTCTATATATAAAAAACCTCGCGTAAAAAAAATTACGCTCTATTTTCACTCCTTTGACAGCTGTCTAAAATCGGCCTGCCGTTACGAGAATGAGATAACTACTACTTGTAAAAAGTATTTCAATATTCATGTAGCTTACTTTGTCTTTGTTGTTTAACTCGGGCAAGATTTTACTGAACTCTGATGAACCGCATTCTGTCTACATTGTCATAACCTTAACACAATGCTTCCTTTTTCAATTAATTTCAGCCACTACCGACATCGCCTTGAAATTATAAGGTGGGATTCGTGGATTGCTTACGTGGTCTGGCTTTGCTTTTAACTTTTGTTAACAGTCTGGCAGCGTCTTGATCCAACCTGGGAATGCTGCGTGGCTGCGCATGGTAGAAGGATGCCTACAGTTATTACCCATTCAGCTACACAAACACACAGATCATAGCATAGAAGAAACTACTTATCTTTCAAGCTACGAGCTTGTGGTTGTTCTTTTAATGCTTCAGCCACTAAAGGCTTGAGCTATTCCCCACTTACCTCTCGTTGAGTCCCCTACGTTCACTAGGTTCACAGGAGAAAACTTAGAAGGATGTTCAGTCTGCGTGAAGAGCGTTCGCACATTTGCGTCGAGCTCCATTTGTTCTGTTTTGTACGCGCTTATAGACAAACGGTCAGACAGATGAACTTATGGCAGCAAAAGCGAGTTAAATTGAACTAAATTGGACAAAAGGTGTGGCGTTTCATTTTCGGTGTCTCATCACATTGAGATCCCAGCCAGCCCTTTCGTCTTCCCCAGTCTCATTCCTTCCACCCAACCCCCGAGATTCGTGCGCTTGGCTATAAAGTTCGGCTATCCATTGCGCTTGTAACTAGCCGAGATAATAGAGACGCTCCTTCCATTGCTTCGGCACGTGCCTGCCTGCATCAGAGCCGTCTAGCATATTACCGGCAATACATCAGTTACTTCCTCTATCGAAAAAATAATCGAAGAGTAACCACATTTTCAAGCTGGTGTTCTCGACGTCCACCTACTTCAAACCAGCACAATCCAGAATGCCCTAAAAAAAGAGAGGAATATTTGACGCTTGTGGTAGCTGATACGGTTACGACCGTAAGACTTAAATCTGACTTTAATAACAATCCCTGTCTGCAGGTATTTTTATGACTTCGGGTCTATGGTGAAATTCAATGAACGTTATTTTAGTAAACGGAACAATAGGCAAATGCATAATATACTATTCAACATGTAAAAGCTGGCCTAAAGATTTAATATATAACATAGGATTCAGGATAAGCTTAATTAAACTTTAACCAGCTTACTAGATCTATTATTATATTAGGTCATCCAATATTAAATGCAGGATAGTGAACTTTAAATTTCCTAAGTTTTTTTCTGCAAATATAGGTTTTTTCTTTTAACTTTCAATCGAAATAAGCACCGCTAAGGCCTCCTGCTATTTGAATAACTCTCTTATTAAATGTGGGCCAGACAAGACTATCTAGTTTCAAAGGAAATTTCTACATCATGTTAAAATTTAAATAATTTTCATATTAACATGTTGTTGACATTTAAAAAAAATGATATCTGTGGGAACAATATATGCTGAGTATGGTGGACAATGAAGGGCCTTCAACCGAGGTTGAGCCTTTTCCTTTGATAGAAGTGGTTTAGTTGTGTACGCGAATCGTGACTGCCTAAGGCAGATTTTGTTTATCATCTCCTCTAGTGGTTAACAACTATATTGCAGCTTCAATCGATAATCAGAGTCATGAAACTATAGTCGATATTTAAATTTAATATTTTCTCTGTAGACTTTTTTGCCAACGACTCTTCCCCGATCACAACATCTATACGGCGGGCTATCTCCGCCGCTGTAGTTCCGACGAATATGGATGAAATTTTTATTTGTTATGGCTCACTGCAAGTTGTGCACTGAAAACCCGAGTGATAATATTTAAGCAAAGGCTCTTAAATCCTAAAAGGTACGTATCCATCTGAAAAAGAGTAAAAAAATGAAGTAAGACATTCCACGGCTATAAAATAACGTTACTTTAAACACAAGACCAACGTTTCTTGCATTTCGAATAATAGGTATTCGGTCGCCAGAACAGTAAATTAGTACGTATAAATGCAAAACAATGTATTTTTGCAACTTTTGCAAAAGGCCATATTTTAAAGTGTTCTATTATAAATAATGATATACCAAAGCTAAGCCAGTTTTACATTTACCAGTAATAGCTCATATTTTGCTGCTTAACCCAGTAATTGAACTCTTTGCCACTTCACTAACGTAATTTCTACATAAACTTGTTTTTTGAAGTTTAATAATCGATTTCACATTTAAGCAATTTACGTATGTGTACTCCAGGCTTTTGATAGCAAGCATGCAGACCAATTTTCAATTAATTAATTAATCTAGCTGAGAGTCGACTACTCCAGAATCGACCCCAGGCTTCGAGTGTACATGAAACAAAGGAAACTCGGAAGCCCGAGCGGGTCGAGGAAGTCGTCTGACAAGCCGCCCACGAACTTTGGTCGGTCTGGAACCACAGTTAAGATTCTGTGATAAAGTGCCTACCATTTTCAGAACTAGTCCGCCTTTTTAATATCCTTTTAATTAATTTTTATTTTAATTTGTTTAAGTGTCCGACTTGACCTTTATTAATAGAAACTAAAGTTTTCAAGTAGGTAGGCGAAGAATTCTTTGAGACGACAGGACAACCTAACAATAAAAAAGGATACTGTTTATTTTGTAAAATGTAGCCAACGGATATATTTTTAATAGACAATTATGCTACAAAATTTATGATAGTGAAAAGTGTTTAGACACAACTTGCTTGTTCGATACATGTATTCTGTAGCTGATTAACTAGTTTGTATATTGATCAGGCGTGCTCCCAGTGACTGTATACATAGCCTTTGAACCTTTTATCGGCCTGTAGAGGAGGAGGATGGAAACGGTTTTGTACAACCAATTTTTATACGATCTTCTGTCAGCAGTTAAGGTGAGATACTTCGCAGCATCGTCCTAAAATTAGCAGGATCTATCGTAGTAGTAATCGGAATATACAGTGCTGCAATGTTGCACAGGTCTCCAAATAAAATCAGTTCTATTATCTACCACTAAAGCTAGCTTAATCATAAGCGTTCTGTACCTATTTTATAATTCATATAACATATACGGTAAGTGTCTTAATATACACAATGACTGTTTTTTATCACTATATATAGTAAATATTTCAGAACTAGAGAACGGAAGAAGACTAATAGCTGAATGAATAGACACTCCTACACACATATATATACATTTATACACAGAACTCTTACAGAGGTGAAATTCGTTGCGTGTACGCTACAAGTCAACCTAATTCAGAATACAACTAGACAGATAGACGCTAGATGTTGCAGTAACATTGATTTGATATATCTGATTTTTTGATAAATATATACAGCCCCGCGCATCATCAGGCTATGCTGGCATCGGTAGAAGTAGATCTACACTCTGCTTCTGTACTTTCAGTATCAGCCATCAATTATTCTTTCGTAACGTACATATTAGATATTCAGTGTTCGGTGGTTCGCATGAACATCTCGCACCCCGTCCATCTTCGGCCAAAAAGCGTACCCGTGCTATAGTGTCTTCTTCCGTATCACAACCCATTTTCCTCGATGATCGAAATAACCCAATACGCGCGAAAGTTATCTGTGTAGAGACAACTTTCTATCTCCATCTGTGTCGGCAGTTCCCATGCTTTAGTCTTACGCTCAGACCATTAAGAGTATTTGACTTTCTAGGACGGACACAGCCATCTGCTTCATTTCGGGAGTACTTATCGTACTACGCTTGGCCCCCCTCCTATGTCTCACTCTTTTCTAATAAAAGCCAGAAAGCCTCGCTGTTCTTTGCCTTCCGTTAACTGGCCTCAATGTTCGTCAAGTTTGTCAACGAGTGACAGGCAACACAGTCATTCCGTACAAATGCTCATAATAAAGGAAAAAAAGTAACAGTAGCCATTTACTGGGTTTACCCGTAAATTTGTCGCATCTTTTATGACCATTGACGTCGATAGAAAGTCGTTGAATGTGCTTTCAATAAATACACAAATACGTTTTTGAGAAGTACTCTGTTCAACCAAGTCATCTCTTGCTTTGATTATTTATTTATTCGTGCTAGTAAATTAAAGTTAAAAAAACTTGATGTTCGTTGAGATAAATTCGTCGAAGAGCCATCAAGAGGTCATTAACAAATTCGGTGTGCATATATTTTGTGTTACAGCCTACAATTAATAACAAACCAATGGTTCAACAGAGAATCGACCCTTAGATGCTTTCTACGGGACTCGAGGTACTTATTTTTTAAAAAGGCTTTTTGCGCCATTTTGATAAATTTTCAATGAACTCATATACAAACAGTCGTTGAGTATTAGCTGGGGTCCCAGTGCAGGTCTTTCACTGTGGCTGTGGGTCCGATGAAGCTATTCTGGTTCCGCTGCGATCAATTTCTAGTTCTTCAGAGGCTTAGTCTGTACATCCGTGTTCCGGACCCTGTCCCAGCCTAAGTATTCGCATAGCGAGTACAAAAAATGAGATGCACAAGGTGATTAAGCACACCTTCTCGGTGTGCAAAGGAGTTACGGAAGTCGTCCTAGAGTTACCATCGAAAAAGAACCTCATCGACAAATCTTTGCGTTTAATAAAGTCGTCTAATGAGCTACATAACCTTCAAAATTTTCAATAACGCAAATCGTACATTGGACCCTCATATAAAGCATTAAAAAAACAATAAGTTGCAAAATTTTTTATCGCAATTATTTGCTATTTCTTTAGCGACGTTTGTTACATGAGTACATATAATTTCACCGGGCCGCACCGGCCGGCATAGCATCGGGTCTTTTTGGCTGCGATTCATTCTTAACTCTTTAAATATACTTAAAAGGTTACATAAATATGACAGTAAGTATAGCACTTCTTGAAATTTTGACGCTGCTATTGTAGACTGCATACCTTGTTCTAACGAAATTCGGAAGTAATATTTTTCATGCACCATATAAGCAACTTGTATTTAAGTTTATAAAAACTAAGTAAGTCAGCTCTTGAAATAGTTACTTTGTTAAGAGTAAGAGGTACATTCGGATCTTTTTGTGTTTAGTCATGACCGATCATAGGTATACGAAAAGGTTATGATGAAGTTAACACAGAGGCTACTAGCGTAACCAAGTAATGTTCCGGTCTTATCGGCATACCATAAGTTTCAGCTAACGTATCGACCAAACATCCTCATGTTCCGCTTTCTCATTTACAAGGCTTTCGTTCCCAGCTCAAGTACTTGTTATAAATAGTACTTCAATTACAGCCACTTCAGCTTTTATTGCGGTCCACACAGCTACTGCACATCTGTGGAAATATGCATTCTTCTCTTTTCTGTGGTTATTTTTTGGGCCACCCCTTTTCTCTGTGCGTACATAACGTGCGTACTTACTAATGGAGCGCCTCAGTAATTAAGAGGAAAGAGTAGATACCGGACCTTTATCGGTTGTAACCGAAGGGGAACCAGGACTGCGTTACTTGCCCTGGCGTATTGCGCGAAAATATACACTGAGCAACGTCGCTGCCACCAGCCCGCTGCCCACTCTAGGAGATACATACACACACGATAGCACGACGTCTGCTCTTGCTGAGAGCTGAGGGTGTTTGAACGGCCCTGCGCAGACTAGAGCATGCTTACGATCTTTGACAGTGAGGATCTCGAACTGAAAAGGGCGTCGAAAGTCGCTGAAAACTGCTAAGCAGGTTAACCTCATGCTTCGTGCATCTGGCCCCTTGACAACATGAGCTTCTCGAAAGACGTTTATCAGCTTTGCCTTACGACCGTATAGGATCTCAGAAAGATAACTGGTAGGTAATCGTGATGTGCAATGGCTTAGGTAGACAATATAAACGATTTTCTACTGGTGAAACGAATTGAAGAAGCACAGTTATAGGCAAAGGTTTAAGGAAGCAACTTGGAAATCGCTGTTCATTTGTATCTAACGTATGAGCAAAAGATGCAGAATAGCATACTGGCGATATGGGTTTGATACGATAACAATACAGCATGAACGTACTCTGGATTTTGGCTTTTCTTTTTTTACTACTATCGATGACCATTAGGGGTAAAATCATAATATGCTTTTCTGTAGAAAATAACTAACTCAGGGCCAAACAGTATAATTTACTGTTGATTACTACTGTAATTCACTACGACCAAATAGGTGTTTTTCTGGAAAAGCATTAGTATACTATAATAGCAGGTGCTAGATTTATTAGAATGTAAGAGCACTTCCCTTCGACATGGATATTCTAGGCAATCTACAATGGTGTTTTCGGTTCTATAGCATCGTTATAGAATTGATTAAGGTGTGCGAAAATATGCTGCAGGACATGAACATTTTTTAAATCTGCTCTGACATTGCATTCATCCATGGAGAAGGCACTAATATATGCGACAAATCCGAGCACGACCGCCTAAGTAAAACTGGAGAATTTTTGTTAAACGTCAGCACTTAGTTGATATGTTAGAATGGAAACCATCCCAAATAGTCCGAGTAAAACCGTTCAACCGGGTCAACCAAATATAACGAATTTATTGTTTGTCGAATTGTTTTTTAAAGACTCAAGTCCATCCCGTTGGAGGTCGCTAGACTAAGTCTTATTCTGTAAGTCCCCAAGCGAGGGTGTTCTCAGTGTGTTTGTCTTCACCAGGTTTATTGTACGTTCGATAGGCTAGGCTAGACCGAGGAAAAAAGGGGGGCACATGACGTGTAATAGCTGTTGCTGTACAGTGACGAAAAATGACGAATTTTTTAATCACTTGTGTCAACTCGATTAAATTGAGCCATCGCATGTTGCAAGCAGTCGCAGCCGGCCAACGCGAGTGCATCAAACAGTCAGCGGATGGCAGCAAGACTAAAACTGGCCAGAGAAGCAGCTTTTTTTTTACTCAACGAGGGAAGCGCAAAAACCGGTAGGAGGTGTCATGAAAGATAACGGAACACATCTACATGTAGGCGTCATTGCTGAAGGAAGTTCGCAGTAGAGCTGCGTGATGTTTCCTTGCGTTGTGGCGTTTTGCTTATGCTAAGAACGGAGCAGAGGTGGAACGCGGATATGAACAAACGAAGGAGACTACATTACGGATAGAAAATGGAAGGGGAATAGGCTGTAGGGCTCTCCAGCAATCACAAATGACTAGAACGAGAATGAAGGAGGGCAGATATTGAGCGAAACAGCATGGGCGCGCGTAATGCCCAGAAGTGATCACACCGCACATGGCCCAAAACAACGGGGGAATAAATTCAGTGATACAGCAAAGGGCTATAAATTAAAGGTAAAGCGGAAGAACGCAATCGAGCGAGGAAGTGTGGGGAACAAGAACGCAATTTTGAGACGCAAATTACAGTACACAAGTACTCTGCAGCTATAATGTCGAGAATAGGTAGAGTCTGATTATGATATGATCCCTATATAAGGACTCGAGGTTATCTGGGGACGTGGTAGTCACTAATTTTGAAAACTTACATAAACAGAGTTCCGCTCACTAGATCTCTACGAAGCACACATGTGACACCGATTTGAAAGCAGTATGCGTATAAGCACAGGAGGGCATAAGCGTCCGAAGGTACGGAATAGTACCATTGGTGTTAGCTTCTCGTGATAATACTTCAGATTGCATCGGGTAAGACGCTGTTTGGTGGGGCTTAAGAAAGAATTGACGCTATTCCCTGCAGGCTGTGCTATTATTCATTGTTATGCCAAAGCAGACTGGTTTTTAAAACTCTACCATCGAAGTAGCTCTGGGACAAACAAACTACAGACTTGTCATATTCGCTTATTTAATGGACTGCAGTTCAGCCGTGAGGTCGGCAGTGACCGCAATTCGCTGTTACAGGACATCTGTCTTAACTAAAGGCGTTCGGCGCAGGCTGCTAGACGGAAAATAAAATTATACATGTTTCAATAAAAAGCATCCATTTTATTTTGCACACGCGACCTACACTTAAAAAAAATTACATCAACTGCCTGGAGGGGTCAGCCGCGTAATAAGAAAGGTAATGCTTTGTGGTATGGTTATATCGAATGTAAATGTTATAACGCCATGGTAATGCAATATGTAAAAATATAGAATATACAGTACAATGACAATAAGAAACTCCAAGGAGAATAAAACTCAAAAAAAAAACTCCAATAAACCCGATGCAGGTCGTAACAAAAAGCCAAACATCTGTCAGACTGGACGCTCTCCTAATCTCATTAATAGGTTTTTGCGGCACCAGGGGTTTACAATACCATGGTCACGGCTTAAGAGTGTTCATAATAACAGACCGTAAATATGTTATACAAAATTCATCTTAAGTGGGCTACAATAGAACCTGCATTTACTGAATAACGCTTTCCGATTACGTCATATATACAAAAACAACGGGATTCTTCTAGATAGATAGTATACTGAGACTAACATTTCAGATATTTCTCAGCGTCTTTGACCATGTAGTTAATGTTACGCTCAGACGGTTCTAAGAAAGCGCATCAATCTAGATTCGAGGGTGACAGTCGTAACGAGACTATCATCATATTTGATAACATTGCCTGCGTTGACCTGTGGACCGACCAGAATTTTAGACGTAATAATCTAGGTGCCGGCCAGCCCCAAAATGTTTCAATCAGTGCTTAAAGAGTAGTATTTTTTTCGTCCTCCGTTCATGCATTCACGTGCTGCATAGGGAACGTAGAGAATGGCAAGAACATGGCTATACAGGTGGCGAAATTCTTTCTGATTATTATTTGGACGTTTTCATGTATACGTCCGCCTTTTTGCTTTCTTTTTTTATTTCCTTTCGGTAAGAAACTAGAAATTTATTTTTTAATTAACTAGATTTTCCCTTCGTAGTCGCGAAACTGGGCTTTCTTTCCCTCGATAGGAGTTTTATCTGCCTGTCCTTGGTTCTCGCCATCTCTCTTACGGGAGGGGTATCTTTACTTACTTACGGGTCTTTGCCAATATGCTGTCAGCCGAATTGTCTTTTCAACGTATTTTGCTCACCGTATCTGTGGAAAAGACATTTGATTCATTTTGTACCCGCTTGCCAGTTAGCCAGCCCAAGGGAAATCACAGACGCTCTATGAAATCATTACAGTTCTGTGGTGATTTGCGCAATGACACGATTTTGCCGCCGTGTCATGGGATTTGTTTCAAAAGAGCAGCCGCTGATTACTGGAGGCCGTTTAGCCTGTGTGGCCAAAGTGAATTATAGTTACAAGAACTGCGTCCGCTAGCTCTGTCGCGTCAGACGCCTAGGTTGAACAAAACACAAGGCAAAGACAGAGCGATCGACTGAGATATAGCATAATGAGGAAAAGCTATGCAAGAACAGACAGGGTGTGTTTACAGCTACCGCCATTATTGCTATTTTTTCTTGTACGAAAGAACTATAGTTTACCATATCAGTCAGTTGCTAGCGGACTTACTCAGCGGAAGATTACAGTGAAAAAGGATTATTGATCTCGATATGAAGCAATAAGAATGTGTAGAAGTATCAACCATGCCGGAGTAGAACGTGAGCGCTGGAGTAAAGGAACTATCTGGCAATGACAATTAAACAGAGATGTATAGACGTTTAAATTGAGAGGTAAGAGTGAGAATGCAGAAATGCAATCATGTGTCTTTTTGTTACGGTAGTATTTATTTAGTTTCAGACAGGACTTTAGTACGCAATGAAACAGGTATGAGTATATTCGTCTGTATCCAACATCTATAAAATAGAGTAACGTTTTTGCTGAGGATGACGGGTGGGTTATAGGAAGACACCAAGGTACGTAACAGAAAACATCTAGTTAATTACATCTACGGTGTAGGATTTTCATTACGCTATCTATTACAGGCGCTTATTTATTGAATTAGGGTAAATATTAGAATCGTGGTGTTACAACACCACATTAAATTAATTGATAATGTAAGTTTAACAAAACAAATTGATCTGGCAGTTCTATTTTGTTTTTCTTTGTCTCTTTCATTTCCCAGCGTCCTATCGTCGATCCAATGTGGCGTCATTTCTGATGGCCAGAATGTGCTCTCTACATAAGATGCTTCATCTAGCATAACAATATAATAGCTCTCTGAACAAAGGTACCGAGCTCTCCTGTAGGACCGCGGGAGTCAACGATGAAGAAAGACGATGCCTCCTCGACATCGCGCACATCGTTGTAATGAACTTCCGTTTTTCCAGCAGGAGCAGCTATAGTGGTGGCATGAGCAAGATGCGCTCTGCGTTGGTAGCAAAGTGCAAGCAAGTTAAGTAGCAGAAAGTTGGCAATGGCAAACTCTGAGCTATTCGTCAGCTCTCAGCAGTTCCGTCCGTGTGGATCGATGCTTGCTAGCGACGCGCCGGGTAGCCGAAAACGACAGCCTGGACGTCGACTCAACGTAATCAATTTTTATCTCTACTTTTACTGCTCCTTCTCTTTTTAAAAAGGCGACACGAATGAAAGTTGACCAAATAACTCTGAGCTTTGGCAAGACCTTAAGGACAGCTGCAATTCCAGCGGATTACCTCGTGTAGTAGCTGAGCATAGTTGAAGGACGCCTGCAAGATCGGGTTATAACACGTTCAAAAAGAACCCATGAAGTACATGAATGAGCTGAAGCGGAAAGCAACGCTGAGTCATTTTTCTTGAAGGATACAAAGGCTAGAAAGCGAGTCTTTGGCGTCGACCGCTTTCGAGCAAGTTATTTCGAGACTGACTATTTGAATTTAAGCGCTGCGCAAGCGGCTTAATATTTCAAAGTCAGTACTAATTGAATATAGCTCATTCGTCAGCATAAATGATAGTCATTTACTTGATTCTGTTTATATAATAGCGCGTTGACAGCTATGAAAATCGTAGCTGATAATAATAACACCGTATGTATTTGTAAACATCGCTACTGCGTATTTAGAAAGTTGAAGGCTCGGACCTCGAATCTCGAAAGGATTATTCGAATGGTAAAACAAAATAATTATTAGAAATATTTCAAATGGATTCAATAATCGAGCGAATACTCATTGCTAGGCCTAATCACCTCTTCACAAATGAAGTACACTTTGAATTAAATTTAAGTTGACGAAATCGTTTGAAGTCGCGTGCTTTAATTGTGTATAATTTTCTAGTAAATATTCAGGCAGACTGATATCGTAGTTGTCTGAGGATAGGACATTGCTCTTGCACAACAAACTCAATCTCCTCGAACATTGCGAGTAATTTAAAACAATTCAGAAGTGAACTTGACCCCTTAATGTACATCGTCCTAGAAATTGCTAGGAAGGAGACCTTAAACGCACTGAAATTACAGCAGTCCGTACTAGTACTCTAAAACCCGTAAAGTCCGTAACTAGTACTTTAATAAATTTTACATTGATTTTCTGCTGTGTTTTCAGGCCAAGTCTGCTTTGTTGAAAAGTGCGCAATCATGACAAACGTATTCAATTGTATAGTGATCTGTACGGTAATAAACAAATATGTTTATTACCGTACAGATCACTTTGTTTTCTTAGTGTTGTGCATGTTTTTGGTGAACGTATATTGTCTGTCCTATAGCGCTCCTAAGCTTACTTGAACGCAGTCAGAATATTCGGAAGCATCAATGGACTCACCCATATGTGTATCGGCATTGTCATAAAGCGCAGGTGTGGACGTAGGAATTATGACGCTGTTTTTTCGTTTCGTGCCACGTGGTACTCTCAGTGCGGGTTTAAGAACTTCGAGATGCCGTTAAAAATAAAGCAGCCAAACTCTACAGCAGTAGGAATACTCCGGTTAAATTAATCGTTAATTAATCGTTGGGAAGGATCCAAATTCAGTATTTTGAATAGTAAAATAACGGAAGCTAGTATTATATATCAAAGTACTGGACTGAATTGTTTGTATTGATTCGGGCAATAAAATGGAAAGTAAATGTTGCAGTGGCACCAAAATCGCTTATTGACTAGACGATAAGAAAAACGGCTATATTAGAAACATACCGAAATTTATCTCTTGCGCATAAGGTAGCACATTTAGGACAACAATGAATAATATATATAAGACGAGGCTTTTTACTGCCCCACATTTTGGGTTTCCCCCATTCGAGGGTTACAAGACTACAGACTTACACTTTGTAAACGTATATAGCTTTCCCTCTAGTGATCCTCGGTTGATAAAAGGCAAAAACAACGAATGTAACGATAGACTTGGTATAATACTAGGTACGGTATTAAAAACGGAGCTTTTTTTTTTATTGAAAATTGTTCTGGAGTTTGACTTACTTGATATTTTTTTTCCTTTAAAAATTGAAAAGTTTTACATGGGGCAAAATAAAATTTTTCTGAACAGTTTGCTTACTCGAGGTTGTGATTTTATTGCCGTGCTTCAGAGATCCAGCAGCATTTGTTCTTTTTAGGAGTTTTTATGAAAACATTATTTAGAGAAAAAAAATTATTTAGAGGCTTTAAAATTCAATTTGTATAGTTCAGTTATACAATGTCGTATGCTCGCCATTTCACCTCTGTCCTATTCTTAGTTTTGATTTCGACTAAGAACTCGAATACCTTCTTGTGGTTCTGAGAGATTCGGCAGCTTACTTTATCAGCTAATTATTGAAGGTTCACGCGCTGCGTCTTGGACTATTCCTACTCATAAAACCACGTATACGTACGTGTAATTAAGCGGAGAAAAACTGAGGAAACAATCACTTCGGTATATTCTCAATATTATACTATCCTTTATCGTAATCCGCATTGTCAAAACTTAATCCATTATCACCTTCGTTTGCTTGTTCAGCGTCTACGAGTAACTTAAATATTAATGCCGTACATATAATATATATAAATGCCGTAACGACCTGGCCTAATCGGTAAATGAGATGAAATCACAACGATTGTTAGATTCTCAACTATGTTAGACTGAAAAAATTAAATATAGAATATGGTCATTGCTAGTACGCGTTGTGTATGTGACAGTAACCCCGCTGATGACTTGTTGAGGCGAGAGCTCGTGAAGCGCGCGACAACAAATGGACCCCCTTCGATGTAGGTGCAGCCAAGCGGAGCTGATATAGGTTCCAAATTCACATTTGACGATGATACTTTAACGGTATCTTTGATTGCTAGTTGTAATGTACCTGGATAAATTCAGATATTTCACCGGATGTAATTCCGCTGATCTCGTCGCATGAAATTTTCAGGATACGTCTAGAAGCCCTGAGATCCATTCTTTTCAAAATAACGTGTTGAACCGCAAAACCTGTAACAGTAGAATCTACAAGTTGAAAGTTGTTTATCGACCGTGCTCTATTACTAATACGAGTCTTATTCGAACGCGCACAAACAAATTTATCCTCGTCACGATATGGACTTAGGAAGGAGCCTTGGTTAAACAGCTCACCGCTGTGTTTGCATGCTATTTAGGTATTAAGTAGACAGGCACCCACAACAGTAGTAAAGGCTCATGTAGGCTTCGTCGTGCACCGCATTAAAGGCCGACTCAGGTTTGATTCGTATCGGGTCGTCGTTAGCATCTTCCCAACATAAGATTACACACAACTTGAGCAATGTTCAATGCACTGCAACTAAAAACAATTAGGATCAAGCTAAAAACACAATATACCTGTCTAAAGTGGACGATCGCCAGTGGAATCCGACCTAATGAAATGATTGGCAGAATTTTGCCAAAAACTTAGAGCACTCATACAAAGAGTTGTTATATTAAATTCTATTAAAATATTAAACACAGATTTAATTTTTTTTCTATTAGAATATTCTTAAAATTGTCTTTCGTCAGATAATAAGTCATAACAAGTATATTTAATAGAAATCTTTTAGATCTGTTTTAAAACGTTGCTGTGATTTAGGTGTGCGTTCTAACCAGTAGGATGCATTTTATACGATTGATAGAAAAATATGCCTTTTGGGAGCACCACTATCGTCTGAGGCTATCGAAGCAAATCTAAACGTATTTGATTTCAAGATAGTTCACGAAACAGTCATCAGTTCAATTTTAGTAAGTTATCATCAGTAGCCTCTTACTTACTATGTTAACTAGCCTCTCACTTATGTACTATATGTTATATCCTAAACCAAACACTGCAAAACTAGAATTGCTCTTCTTCGGTGGACTAACTAGCAATAATAGTTGTCACTAACTGAAACTATCACACAACGTAATGCCTTGGGAGAGTACAATCTCGACACGGCCTATGTGTCAATTACTGATCCTTTTGAAATTGCAATTTAGTGTTGGCCCCGCAAGATGCTCTAAACCCAATGAATTAACAATTTACCTCTCCTAAGTTCCCTTACCATGCACCTATCAACTTCGGATGAACACATTTTGCATTTTACTGAGAACTTCTTAAAAATCATGCATTGCTTACGTTTGTAGGAGTGCTTCGTGTTTAGCTAAAATGCGGTCGTTCTTACAAATGCCACTTACCAATGCGACGTTTCCTCCTTCAAAGATTCTGCCCATTCCACTGCTTCTTCTGTTCCCAGCCGACGTCTCGTCTGCCCCTTTTCTCATCTCGTCGTCCATTACGCGTTATTACCGAGCGCACTAACTATGTTTACGAGCCAAGCGAAGTACGGATATCAATAAGAGTGGTAACAACAGTAGCAAAACGTACCATCTAACCTATTATTTAGTCCTCTATTCATCTAGGGATCGCAATCCATTAATATATTTATCGGCTTTTGGGCGTTGCCCTGTCTGTTTCTTCTTCCCTGTTAGCAGAGAGCACCAACTCGCTTTTCCAGGGCAGCAACCCAGAAAAGTTCACGGATTGCCTCTTATTACGACGGCGCTTCGAGTTCATTCGCTTGCCCAACCCATTGCCACTCCACGCTTGTCTTCTTTTATCGATTGTTTATCCATGTTCTTTTCGAACGGGTGTTTGTTGCTATATAAACGCGCCGGCGGTACATTTCCACGCTCGCCCAGCTGCTTGAGCGATATTTCGAGACTCTCTTCGGTTTAGGCGGCGCCGTTTTTTTTGTTCACCATCGTCTTCAGGATGCATCGCAGCGTCCGCGATCGTCGCCGCAATAATGTGTGCCGCAGTAATAATAATAACGGTGTGTGGGCCATGGACGATCCATTGTGTTACCGTTTGATTTGTTTAGGCCCGTCATCCGACCCCCCTGCCGGCCTCATGCATTGCCACTAGCAGATCTGTCTCAACTACAACTGCACATGTGGCACAGTCATTGCCTGCTCTGATCAGTCTGTACGCTATTGTGGGCAGACGTCGATGTGTTTGTCGTCGTTGCCGTTGTAGAACAATTATTCATCACACTGAATGGTCGACCTGCGCGATCGACAAGATATGAACAGTGAGCAGAAAAGCCGAAAACAACGTTTGTCCTATTTTGTACGAAAGAGGGCGTATGTATTGACTGCCAATCTCACTGGTTGTTCCTGCTGTATCCATTAATCTATCTCTGCCTGTTGGTAATTATCAGGTGACTGGTCAGGAATGCAGAGGTGGGAGACCGTTTGTACAGTAACAGGAGGCCGATCTTTCGAAGTGAGTTGAGCAAGATATGCTGTGCTGATCCGTTAAACGTTAGGTTCGCTAGGGACACATTAGGGTATCAAAGAATATCGTGATAGCGTCGAAAATTCTATTGCACAACAGAACCAAAAAAGAATAAGATCAAGCAGCTAGTATTTAGGCCGCATAGCCTTAAAGCTGAAAAATTCAATAAAACCAGTCTAAAGGCAAGGTTTTGGTAGCTCAGTAATACCAATTGGCCTGTATGCTGATATAAGAAAAAGAAAAGGCCAGAGCAAATTCAAGTTGTGCGCTTCTGAATATCATGGTTGTATAATACATGCATCTTGCAATCTCATCCCAATATTGTATTGTACTAACCAAGACCAATGTTGCTAATATGCTTAATTATTCAGGACAAAAAGGCCGGAAGTGTCTCTCTATAGAGCATTTATCCCACTGCTAATTTTTTCTAAACGGCTTCCCTTGCGTTTATGGGATTTCGAATACCCGTTGGAAACTACAAGATTATTTTTCCCTAAAAAAGTATATGCAATATATTCTTGTGTCCTGAAAAATGTCCAATGAAAAGCAACGGTAACTTTCTTGGAGATAGGGTTAAAATGTCAAGTGTTAGTGAGCTGGTTTCAAGTTCTAATCCAAGCGTGCACAATCGTGCTCCATTGAACAGAGGCGTTGTATTATGTATGCATACGTCCGTAGAGATGAATCACATTCTCTAACAATATCCTAATTACCTTGTGGCTACATAAATGATTGCAAATACATATAAATATTGCATATAAGTATCTACAAAGCTTAACCGTAACACAATTAGTCTACATTGCTTCAGGTTCTTTCTCAAGTACTAGTGTATTCTGAATGACTGTCTAAGTTCTGAGTGTTAATAAAATGACTGAGTGAAAACACTGAAAGCCGAAAGAAAATTATGATTTGACGCAACTTAAAGAATATAGTTGGGCGAAATTTTGCTACTGGAAGTCTGGTAGGTTAGCGGATCGAGGCTGGAATAAACTGTCCCGAAAAGTAGTAGCGTGCAACGAAATGGAATCGAACCCTGCTAGCGGGTTACTCTATGCAAAGAAATTAGTGCTGGACAAACGGTCACGCAACTGGACGACGCTAGGATCAGCAATTCTATGAAGCGAAAGGCTATAGTGAAAAGGAGCATTTAGCCAATAGGGAAATGTTGGCAATAGTGACGCCATTTGCGGTCAATATGCTAGCCTTTGTCTACACTCTATAACAGGCCTAAGCAAGCTATCGTAGCCGAAGAAGACAGTGGCAGCGGATACGGCGCCTTTTGTAGAGCTTCTCGTATTTCTATATGGGTGAACGAAATCAAGATAAATCGACGACGTAGGAACATGGCGACGAAGGATGTGGCAAACAATGTGTACCGCATTCTCCAAGTTTAGCCTTTGCTTCGGCTTATAAAACCGCCTCTTGCCAACGCAGCTAGCATTCCGTAGGTACCTTGCTCCTAGAATCTAAATAGCCCATATGACCTATGGTTAAGGCGAGAGGCAGCTTCGCACTAACGTCATCATTGACGCCATTATACAAAGGGCATTACCGCAACGCACAGCAGGATAACGAACAGAGCTAACGAAAGAAGCAAGATAATGTTTGCATCGAATAGCTAAAGTGGTTAGATCGCCCCATGAGCCCAGCGCCCAGCACGTCCGGCTGCGGGTGAAGCTCCGCATGCCATATGTCGTTTTCGGCCCTTTTCACACTGCTACTCTAGGCAAAAATGGAAAAAAATCAGGGAGAGGTATGAGACGATATAAACAGTGAGGTCATCGGTATTTGGGGGCTCAACGTATATGTTCGCCATCAGGTAATGATGCTCTCTGCTTCCTGCAGCCTTAGCCAGACTTGCTGTTCCATCACCAGCAGTGGAGTCTCGCATAATGGCATCTAACGATGTAAACTACATGCAGAAATAGCGCACAACAGCCACCCGTTTTAGCCTCATAAATTTTAGACCTTATTTATTCGTACGACGCCAAGTAATCTATTCCGTTCATAATATTTTCGGTAGGATCTTTTACGGGGATGCTCTCATCTCGCGACCTGTAAATCGTCACGTCTTATAACGTAGTGCATTACTGTTTACTGTCACGTATAGAAAAGCATGGCGCCATTTGGACTAACATTTGCTTGACGCTGTCGATAAGAATAACTGGTGCGGTTGGAGAGAAACAGTTATACCAATATATTCATCGAAGTATTATCTATTAGGTGGCTTACATAGGCTAACTACTATTCATTGACTTTCGAGGAAATCGCATTTAAAAACGCCTATGTCGATAAACTATATATCCTAATAGGTTGGGGTTGTAGAGGTCAGAAAAGGGGCCGTATGGGCCCCTTAGTAATTTCATACGAACAGGTCACTCAGCAAAGCCAAAGGGAAGACTATTATGTTTTTTTAAATGAATATATTTTTTTTTATTTAATTAACATATTTTAGCTAAAAAGGACGATGCTTTTAATAACACCTATCGTCAATTTTGGTTTTGCTGCTCCGTGAAGCCGAGCTTACAAATGCTCAGTGACTAACACATCGACCAATTGCATTTTGTTCAAAAACGGTAACAACGTTTTCCGAGCCTACCCTGACCATAATGAATCCTCTATAACTATTGTAGTTATGCATAATTTTCGTATAAGTAATTGCTCGGAGCAAGTTCTGATTCATGATCTGCACCACGTGATGCATACGTCAGCAATACCGCTCTGTCTGGATGCAAATCGTCAAAATGTCTCTCCAAAAATCCGCCTGCGACTTATTTTTACAGCTACGAGAAACGACATTAGTATCTGAAAGAACTTCGTGCAAACTTCAATGCCTTAATTTCACTCGACGTTAAACACACAAACACATCTTTGCTAAATTGAGTTGTCCTCTGGGGCCACTTATTCCTTTTAATTCCTCTATGTAATAGATAGTTTCATTTATACTTGAAATGCAATACCTTATATAGCTCCGCGGTAACATATGTACATATATATAACGACCTTCATAAAACCTTTGAATGTGGCCCTTTAGGACAGGCGAAACTGTGTTAGAAGTAAAAAAAGAGTTTTACATAGAAAAAAAAGGATCTAGCTATCTGCCTTCTAAAACTTTATTAAAAAAAATTAAATTACGCGAATCAAACTAAATGTATGACTCATGTGTATGTAAAGGATTCTGAAATAGTAGTAATATTCGAGGTCAACGTTCTATTGTTAGAAAAAATGCAGTAAGCTATATAGCTTTTGTCCCAAACAACCCTGTCTTTCTCTTTATTTCGTGGTCTACCTGCATGTAAACGGGACCCGGATTTATGCTTGATCGTCGACTCGAGAGTTGTGACGCGGCTAAATTGTACTGTGTGTTACGCCCCCTGGCAGCTTCAGTCGAATGCCCGTTCTGGTCGCGGTGAGTTATTCATGGCATCGGAATTGCCCACTGGCATATTTGCGAGCGTCTGCACCAGTGACTCTTTTGACATATCTGGCGGCTCTCTATATACACTTCCCTCAGACTGAAAAGGATTAGTAGACCTATATATTTATTTTTACAACATGAATTATTATGTTTTATTTGTAACAATACATTCTTCTTATAATCATACATGAAGCGCATACATTTATATATAACGGCTGAGCCAATTCCTACTGTTTCTGGTTTCCCTCTTATATCTGGATATTTTGCCTGTCGATGTTTACTAGTGTTCTGATATTCTTTAAGGACATTGCTATTCTCTCGCCTGTCTTCCAGCAGCGCATCGAAACCCAGACCCGTAAAGAAGACAGCAATAATAATCGAAGAAGAGAAGCAGACTGCACTTTCTCCGCTTGCTGCCAGAGTTGCCAACTTTTTCCCTTTCGTAAAATGTGCCTAGCTGCCTACTCCGTACAGCGATTTCAACGGTTTTGTTTAGCCAGTCACATAAGCCCATTTCTCGCCAGTCTTTCATGGCGCTGGCCAAGCAAGTATTTTGTGCGTAAGATCGCGTTTGGTCTTCTCCTTCAACTTCTCGATGTGTAGAATTTGCAACCTCTTATAGTAAGACACCTAGGTAGCTATGGAATCGCACAGGATACGATTTGTTGGAGAGGTGTTTATTAACAATGGGAAAGTTAAATATGGGAAGTAGTCAAACGTAAATTAAGTGACTGATGAGATCATTTACATTGTGAGTGCATTCGGTGTTAATATGAGTTTGTGCGCTCTCCACGCTCCGTATTGGTACGCTACTTGCGTTCCGATACTATGCGTCAATACTATATAGAACGAGTGGTAGAAGGGGGCCTTGACCCAGCGACATATATTTTGGGATTATGATAGAAACCTCAACTACATAGAACATTAGCTGTGTGTTAAGATATGTCTAGCTATTGAAGCCGTATAGAATTCCCGGAATAGTAGAAAATGTGACTAGGCCATAAAAAGAAGGAAGATCTTCGGGCCTATAATACAATACAGTGGTTAATGCATAATGCAAGATACTTTCAGTCGGGACCGAATGTTGTGATTTTGCTACAGCGTTGTTTTTATGGAGGAGGCTGAATCAGGTAAAGTACAATGCCCTCTTCCGCCTTAACATCAGATGTCTGTGTATTCAAATTTGATCTGACTGGGCAAGGCAGACTCACGTAGACATACTTCAGATTTGAGCGCTAAGCAACTTCAAGAGAATATCCTCCTTGGAGGCACCCAAAGATATTTTATTGTGTCACTATTTCTACCTAAGAGAAGATCATTAGAGCAAAGAACACGACAGTACGCGAAGGAATATCTTTACGGCATAATTTTCATACATAAAACGTTTCAAGCCTATGTGGCCTATAACAAAACTCATTGTTGATATATATATATATATATATATTTACTACCGATGTGTGTGATACAGTTCACGGTCATAAGTATGTTTAAACAAAATATATTTAGAGCAATTCTATTTGTTAACGCTCCGCCAATTAGTTGTGTCGCGCTCTGGATACTCAGCATTTCATCATAGATTTTTGCCCTGCACGGGAACATTACCGTGTGACGAATGTTGACCTGCATCTATGGATAACAAAAAGAGATCCACTGGAAAAATACGATAGCTTATTCTTGGTGTTATACATTCGATTGGCAGCGCTCTATTCAAGTACATTCCACAAGAACGTCTTACTTTTAGTTCTTGAGATTACCAGTTATTATGAGACGACCGTAAATATCGTAAATAGATCGTATATAAAGACGACCGTATTTTGTAGATAAAAGAGCGACACATCTTTCAGATTGCCGCTCAGCAGGTTACATGCCAATGAAGAATATCTTAATGCCACATAGTTCTCATTAAAGTCAGCCTCACAGATCACACGTGTGACCGTCATAGCCTTAAACGGCTTTGATGGGGCCCACAGGGATATTCTGTGAGAAACGAACCGTTGGACATCGACGAAAAGTCTTGAATCATCGTCATTCGGAAGATACCAGCGCGGTCGATTTATCATTTTGATCATTACCGGTCACGTAAAAGCATTAGAAGCGATGAACTAAATGGTCCAAAAAATAATGCACGTACACTGCTTAAGCTCGAGATATTACTTCCTTTGTGAATGACTAAAAGCGGTCCGTAGTTAATCAAGTGGTAGTATTGCGCAGAATATCTTGAAGCGTTTTGTTAATTTTTGACAGCTATTTTATAGCCTAACAATGGTTGCATCAGAGCGAATGGGTTCACAAAGCGTTTTAGCTTCGGCCTGCTGATAATTATAAAACGATGGGGTAGAAAATAGAATCTTTTGATTGCACTGACGTATCAACAAGTCCTGTCTCGTTCCATTTTCTTGCAAAAAAACTGACTCAACCAAGCTGACTTATACGTTTTATTTTTGCGTGAATTTGCAGTGTTCTAGGCGATTCATCCGACAGGATTAAGTAACAACTCCCTGTATCATAAGCAGCTAAAATCGTATTTAGGTTGATGCGATTATAGCTCATACTTTATCAGCATGTGGAAGTGCCGCTTTCGAGCGAACGAAGGTCGGGATTTGGTACGCGAGCGGATTCGCGCTGACGTTATGGACTTCGTAGCCTTACCCACAACGGTGACAGGGGTACGCTATGATGGTCACCGTGAACCCGAGAGTACGGGGCTTCACAATGACAATTATCGACCAGTCAGCAATACGGTTGTGCCCAAATGCCCTCTCAGGTTAGTTACGTACAATTTTTCTTCGCTTTTCCTTATCATTCTTAACAAATAAAAGGCGATGATAAATGCGCTGAAACGGAAAAGAATTTTTTGTCACATTAAAGGGTTGATCGCGTTCGACCTTAGCAACAGGACTTTCGCTTACGGGACAAGATAAATTATCAAAACCTGGTACTTGGCGCTCGCTATGGAACATGGCCTAAAATAATATTTCGAAGCTTTTCGCTTGTAGAAGAAGCCCCAGTGGTAGCGAGCACGGACGGCAAAGATATTCTAGTTACAACGCGCAGAGACTACAGTTTAGAAAGTAAAAAGCAGATCGGTCTAGCGAACATGATCCAACGTGTGGAGACGTGTGCGGTAAGGGGAAAGGAAAACCATAAACCTAATTCCTTCTTACGAAACGTAGTAGAGATAGAAATCAAAGAGCTAACCCAATGCTTAGGCGTTATGGCTAATCGAATTCTTGTGATTTCTGCATCAACGAAATGGCAGAGAGGGCAACGAGGATAGTAAAGGGGGCGGCCAAGGAGGTACCGAAGGTAGCGGATAGTGTACCAAAATCTTGTCGATAGGAAAGAATGCCCCAGAAAACAAGAAAGAGGCTCTTAGCGACCATGACTGAGCCCACCATACTATATGCTACACCTACACGGGGGCAGGTCGTGATGTGATAGAAGAAAAACAAAGACATTCAAAATGCAGGGGTTCGTGACAATATAAGGGCTATACACCTATAAACGCCATAATTGCTCTAGTACATTCAAGGTGTAGCAAACAGAAATATAAAAAACCCAAGCTGAAGCCCAGAAGGAAGAGACAATGGTGGAAAAATGGCAACAGATATGGTGAACCTTACCGAAGAACATTCCAAACGAACGGACTTGTCGCTTGACTACTGACCTGATCAAGTAGTTCTGGCAAAAATCATAGCGTTATCACATACCACTCCTGCCAAATTCTGACTGAGCTCGAAAATTCTTAAAATTGCAAACGTCAACGTTGCAGAAAATTGAAAACGTCATATTTTTTACATATGGCGCAAGAATGTGACATAAGCCGTTCTCCACTGCGATGCTGCTCGAGGTCACTGGCAAAGGATGAAATTTTTTCAGGATAACGTATAGGATAGTGACAGAACTTGTTGCTGGAATGATTAAGAGGGGATATGTATTGGTATAAACGTAGCGTTTCTACTTCACAAGTCTAATGTGCAAACGGTTCTGATACGACTGCGTAACAGAATTACACGACTAACATTTAGTAGAAGCTGATCTTGCTCTTTCGGGCAAATAGCATATACACGAGAGGTCTGGAAACGCTTTACAGTTCATTCTCTATAAAAATTAGTTTTCGTTTTTTTAGGGTTAGAATATGAACATTCATGTAATGACTGTACTGGTAGAGGTATATTTCATCAATGTATGTAGCAGAAATCTGATCCTATCGATGCAATAGAGTTTCTAACTTCCTACGCTACCGCGAAAACTTGAGGAGTCAGAAGACCCGGAACTTCTAATGCTCATCACAATAAAGAAATTATCCCTACAACTTTTCCTCGCCATAGCGTTTCTTTACCTATCGTGGGTTGTATAAATCAACATGATCTTTCTCGTAAAATTGCGTGATGAAGTCTTCCGTCGTACAACTGTCTTGCGTTTCTGACTCGAAGACAATATATTAGTAGACGCGCCTCTTTTACTATGTGTGTTCTATGGATCTGGATAAACTACATCGAACTTATAGGGAGCCTGAACATTTGGTACGATGGAATTTCTGGTATTTTTCTATACGTTCTACAGGGAATGCTACTAATTTTTGTATCAGTGCGCGCACCCGTCCCACAGCTTCGTTACTGACCAATTGTCAAATTATGATAACAATAACCGAGCTCAGTATACTATACCTTCTTTTTTTCGTGCATTCATTTACATGAAAGATATTTTTATGTACCCTTAATCAGCTAGATAGAAGCTACAGGCTGGATTATAAGTTTGCGGAGGTTCTGAAAGTAAGTCATATCCCATGAACCAACGGTCTCCTGTCGCACCAACTAAAGTTCAGTTTTCAACAAATATCCTAGAAGTAGGAATTGCTGAATTGCACCTGTGAACTGGCCAACACGCGGGCCGACAAGACCGTGAGTGTAGACAGTAGCTGCCCTGTGGTACGACGACTACACAGCTTTAAATCCTATTTACAACAACTGCGTTTAAACGGGCCTTCGTGTTCGCCGAAACAGTTGATAGAAGTTATGGGGAGCACTTCAAGTTTCTTATATTGTTACAGCGTAGGGCCTGCAGGAGGAACTCGGCTTAGAACTAACATATCTAGATCTGTATATATATAGATTCTTCAAGTTCTCTAGGGCTTCAGATCCTTGCATAGAACGCAGCACTCTTCAGGCAGGTAAAATTTCAACAACAAAGGAAAATTTACGACGTTTTCAGCTTGTCCGTACAGTGCAGTCTAGATAGAGTAACGTTTCTCTAAATTGTCTATTAACGCTTTAGGTATATATGAACTAGCGTTTAAGGGTATATATGAATAAACCGAAACGGTTATCTCTCGACCTGTTTTCGTTGTGGAAACTTGACAAAGTTCATAAATATAACGTATTTGATCGATAAATATGAGTTTATTACGTAATTGCAAGTTGCTATAATACTGTGTTATAATGTGATAGCGTCAGTATATATCTGAGATACTGAGCAATGTGGCAATTCGACTGGTTTTATTGACTGATATTATGTTATACAGATATAAACATAATATTTAGCTACACAGCTGAAAAAAAAACTGTTCATTCTAATCATTTGCCTCTCTTCTGTTAAAGAACCTTTTCAAACAGTCCGGTGACCCATGGTTCATCCTATAGATGAAACTAATGACCCAATCACCATAAATAATCAATCTGCCATTTATTCTAACCTAGCCTTCACGTTAGAATATATGATCGTGTACTTATTATATCGATATCGCTTAAAATGCTTAAGAATTACAGTCCTTTACGAAGCACATCCCGCACAAAATCGATTATACTATCCAATATACATGTTCTAACACGTTCAACCGATACCCTGATACACCATCCGGAAGTACAATAGGGTTTTATTCCTAGCTTAACAGACTTTTCAGGAGTAGGCAATCAGAAATATCGACGCGGCTGTCCAGTCACATGATCATAAAACTAAAATAAGGCTCCGTCCACCGTTTTCTCCTGACGTCCTCAACCCTAAGACAGTTCCACTCAATAAGATCCTTCGCGGAACATTTTATCCCAATAACGGGCTAGCCGACTATAGCTTTATTTATTCCCCCGCGAACTTTTAAGATTCGTCGCTTACTACAGTTGTAGCAGACTTTTAGCGCTTCTCTCGCACAAGTTAACGAACTTAGTAAGACGCAACAGTTGCCTTTGTTTACCGGTCCCGGGAACGTTTGATTTCGGTTGCCCCAAGTCAATCTTTAAAAACGAATGACGTAAGCGTTGTGGGACACCCACAACTGTTTGATGGATTCCTTTACTTTTTCAAGTGATTCCTTACATGCGAATTGAAGCCGATGCGACCTCAGCAACCGTTTCTCTCAGATGAAATTACAGAGATTCTTGCCTGTATCTCCGTGATATCCGCAATCCTCCGTTAGGTAAGACGATACTTTGCCGGGAAATCTTTTTCGCATCTTCGATTTAAACACGTTACATGCATCTGTATGCGCAGCATTATGAAGCACTTATGGCAACGGGTTGGCATCAACCCATAACAGGATTAGGAAGATGTGTATAGGCAATCTTTAAAACGCGGATAAAACCAATCGCTGACGAACACTGCAGTTTCCCAGTTGCAACTCTGACTTTGAGCAACCGAGCACCGGCAGCTCTGACGGTGGTGCAAAGCGATGAAGTGAATCGTTTAGCTTGGCAAGTATATAACGAGTCAGTACGTTACCTCCTATTTGCTTGCGCTGGCCAAGCTTCTTACAGCGTAACCCCAGTTTGCTGCGCATGCTTTTGTTTACTACATTTCTATGTTAGGGTGTGTTCATGTTTAGGTTAACTCACCAGTTGCTCTTCTCTCTAGTACCAAATGCGGCTGGCTACGTAATTACCATTGGTAAAACTAAAGACTATTGCTCTACGGTTTAGAAGTTTTTGTTCAAAGAGCTCAGCGAAAACCTTCATGCAGTGAACGAATTTTTCTAAGCCCTTAAGAGACCTTTGTTCCTGCATAAAGTTGCCTAATATCCATTAGGTACAAAAAAAAAACTCATGCAACATATTGCACTAAACTTTCGGTGTTTCTAGGGGGATCTGGCAGATTAATGCAATGCGTCCGGCTTCGGGAGTTCACTCACCTGTTCGAACGCAACTCTGTAGGGTCACGACTTTATACTGACTTTGTGACGTATTTAGCGTTTTACATTGCCCGTTTGTATACGACCCTTTTCTGGCACCACAATACTTACGTAGTAAGTTCTAAATTTGATTATACTCATTTTTGACCTTGTCTTCCTTTCTACGGTTACGAAACAGACTGTATAAAAGTAAAGCATTTTGGTGCTGAGCCCATACATACATGTTCATATATAGAAACGAACTGCAGAGTCAGTAAAACCCTAGAACGTATCCAAGCAACTAGCGTCCTTGCAAAATAATCAAAAATACATTGAATGCCCCACTGCTTTCGCTGTAATAAGCGGCGCTCGGTTTCCTTACCTCCGCAGCAATTGTTCTGCTAATTACCTAATAATATCGTTAACCAATATCAACAGGCCGTGCATTTCTCATTTAATGAAGTTATCGCTAAATCTTCGTTCTATACGAAACGAAACTCATATTCTAGACAATAAAAGCACGGGCAGCAGATCAACTGCAAGTAAATTGCAAACTCGTTTGGCATGCACCGGACGAACTTGCGGCCAGACGGCTATTTCAAGTTCCGTATTTCAGCGGCCCCTGTGTTATCTTGATATTGATCGTACAGCCATTAGGCGTTCCAATAGAAGCAGAGGCGACCACAAGGCTTTTTAGTAGGACGACGTATGCACAATTGCTGATAGTAAACATATTGCATTTGCTTAATTCAACAACTGACGAACGCAACACGACGCTATAGATTTCTCTAGAAGGGCTTTCGATAAGCGCATTCGACACACGTGTGCGGAAATCTTTTGCTCGCAAACTACAACATTATTTATGCACAGAAAAAGCACCACGGCCAAATGTGGCCAGGTATGCGCCTGTACTCCCGCAAATATCCATCTCTACATCAAAAAGGTACCAAGTGTTATAAGACCGGATCTATTCGATGTGCATGCCCCTGATCCACGCAAACGTATTGTTCAGTTTGTAAGTAATTTAAACTGACTTACATAAAAGACACGCTAAACATTTACTACTGGATTGCAGGAATTTTGCTACAGGAACGATAAGTCCAGCGGGCTCGGAAGCGAGTCTAAGCTGCCCTAGATCGGAGTACGCTAGGTCCGCGATGCCGCTTTCAATACATGCCCCATCTACTCGTTGTACCGTCTATGATGACATTGACCTCGAGGCTGACGAGATTGCTCAAAAACTCAAAGAGATGCAGTTGAAAAAGGTCTATACGGCTGTTTTGGATGATGAAATAGACGTCGACGATTCTCAGGATAAGGTACTTTAGCGTATCGTGCTTTATAAATCCACTCGCCATTAGAATGCTTCGGTGTTTCCCCCATTGTAACAAAGCTGGCAGGTTCTTAAAAAAGAACTTTTTTTTCTTGTAGATATAAACACAGAGCTAAGGAATTGCCAAATATTTCGTCTATTTATACCTATTCTCATTAAATAGATGACTTATCATTTTGAACTACCAGTAAATTATGCACGACGTCAGCATCAATCTAAGGTTACAGAATTCAAATGATAAGACATCGTTATAACTGCTGAATTCGGGTAGATACTGCCGGAATTGTCTTTTTTATAATTCTATTCTTCTATGCTTTAACTATTTCGAAACAAAACTCGCGTTGGTTTACTATGGTGCCTGTTCATTCATTCCTCAGTTCATACTCTGGACTGAGATTAGGAAAATGCTATGAAATCGTTGCAAAACACAAACGTCTGGCGGCCTTTTTTCGGCACAGAGGGTTCGTTGTAAAGCGTGCAAGCTCACGTAATAGACCGATCTCGCAGAATCACTGAATTGATTTACGTATACAGGCCTCGACGCCTTGATAGATCACCCAGCTCCTTCCACTCTGGAAAATCACATCGTAAAATCACGCTATGCAAACCTTCTTTTCTATATTGCCTTCACTTATTGACGTAGTCCTATGGATGGGACGACTGGAAAATGGTCCCGATTCCTGTGGATGTGATCGAATATAGAATCCCTTTAGCCAGCGAAAAGTATGAATAATATCCGTACACTGCATATACGAATCACATAAATACTGTATAAATATATACAATTTGTATCACATACGCGAGCGCTGATATAAATATGGCCGCCCGAAACACCCGCTACAAGAATAGTAAGTTAGGTTGTTTTTATTGTGAAGCCTGTTACGCTGAAATTAGTTCCTCTGTGGCTGTTCATTTTAAACACTACGATGATACTTATTATGGCTTCTATTCGGACTTGCCAGTTTTTGACGAATCGCTAAGTTATTTTCCTTAATCTCAATTTCGGCTTATTTGGCTCTTTTTAATTACCAATAAAATAGTCCCTGCTTGGGAATGTTTAAAGTATTGAAATAGAGCACTTTAATCTTGACCTATATACTTTCAGTATTCGTATGAGACTCAAATGCTTTGCTTGTCATATAGGATGGCCTGTTAGGACGCTGAATTTGAATGGATTAGGCTAATAAATACAACTATACTAGCTGGTAAATTAGCCTTAAGCAAAACTCTGTCGTCAACCTATGAAGAATAGAGGTTCGTGGCCTCGGTATATCAAGGTAATCCAATCATGCTCTTTGCGAGCTCAATGGCATGGGTAGGACTCTAATATAACAAAACGAAAACAGTATTTGTATTAGACTGTGTGACCTGAAGAAAAGGGAGCGTAGGAATGTGGAGGGCAGGCGCTTAATTAACAATACGAATAGTTTTCCACAAATCCTAGCGATTTGAAATTTCCAATGGGAGTTTTTTTCACTAATTGCTTAAAACTAATATGACCTCCTGTTTCAGGTATCACCATTTTCAAAAATGCACTACTCGAACGTACCGTCCCTGGTTCTTCGCCATTCACAAATGAGATCAGTACCATCGGCGGACGAATACGCTAAAATGCTTGAGAAATACGGAAACATCGTCGGAAAAAGCAGTCTGCTCTAAAAGTCACATAATTATAAGACTTTTTCATACCAATAGGCTAATGAAATTGAAATATTTTTATCCTTTATATGGAACTCTCAATTGGAAATAAAAATTACTCGTTTCAACTAGCTACACGAATTACAGGTTGAAATAAATAAAAATGAACAAATATACGTGTAAATTTTACTTTTGATATTACTGAATGCACAATGAAATTTGTACTTGATTTTATAAGGTACACATAGATGTACAATTTGTTAACTTATATAATTATCAATGCATAAACCTAAATGGGCGCTATTTAGGTTAAGTAAGACCCATATTAAAATCATAATGCCTAATTTTTGCTATTTTTTATTCATGCTTGTTCAGGCGCATTCATTTACTAGTGACTTAGTCAACACAGAACAACATTGTTTTTGTCTTAATTATGATTCAAGTAGTTGAATACATTTTGTTGTTTGTTGTAAATCCGCCTCCTGTAACGTCGAACGAATGTAAATAAATAGAGATAATGTACTAATGGATCAAACTAGAAATCTTCTAAATTGCTCTAGTCTGTAGATTTTTGATATGAATAAAAGGTTCCACTTGTGTTTAGGTAACAGAGTTGCTCAGACGCGATCAGAGTCGACTACTGCAGAGCACCGAACAGTTCTTCTGACAGCCAGCTCAGTCATAGCTGTGTTAATGAGGTATTGAATCTGTGCTCAACGACCTAGCCACGTAGCTCCATGACACAGCTTAGAATTTCTATCCGAGTCGTCAGTCCACAGCTTCTCTGTACATGCATATTAGGAGTAAAGCGAAAATAGAATAGTTTTGTCAGTCAGCGCATTGATCACAGCTTGCTCTCGCCGTTGGAATAACATGATCTTTTTCATATTTTACATTATGCTTTCGTCGATAAACACCATCGTTCTGTTTGGCAAGCACGAACGAAGCGAAAGGGCCCTGCGCTGACTTTCTCCCGTTTGAGGACGGTCGAATCTCTCTCTCTCCTGGCCTGCAAAAGGTAATAGGCGGATAACAAGCAACCCATTCACTGCACGAATAACTAAGGCTGTTCTATAAGATCAATTGATGGAATAGAAATAGCATCGCTTTGACGAAGCACTCGTCTTATCTTAATGGATAGAAACAGAATTATTTGTGATTCTTATTCGAAAAACCTTCATTTCATATACTTTCTAGTTTGCGTAGAAGCGTGCTCTTATTTAACACGCAGCGCAGACTCTCGAAACTAGCCTTCACTCAACTTCGATACCAAAACAGCTGAAATAAGGTGTTCTGCAATCAGCGTTATCAAAATAAACGGAGCAATATACACAGAAGAAGTTCTGTAATCAAATCACACCAATAAAACAATCCAAACGTGTGAAATGTGACAACGTTCTTGGTGACGACCGTAACAGCCGCACTAGCGGTAAATTCTAATGTCTGGCCAACTGAGTTGATCGATGAATGTTATATTTGCTCGAAAGAAAAGTCGCAAAGTTTCCCGAAGGTAACAGCAGTACTATCAGGGAACGAATTATTGAAGAAGAACACTGAGTGAAGGATAAGAATGTCGAAAAGGGACGGAAACATTTGAAGTGAACCTTCGGTCGAGCATGAAGAAGGAAAGCGGAATGATTCTGGCATCAGACGCAATTCCCTGAAATTGCTTTTGAGTTTTTCACCCTCCAGAATACACAATTTGTATAATTCTACCGCTTCTCAAAAATCTTGCCAGACAAGCTGACCCGACTCGACCTTTTTCTGGTATAGTCACAAACCAAAAAAGAGCGGGCTTGGCTGGCCTCAGGACTGTCGGGCCGTCAATTATAGCAGTCTTGGCAGCAGCGACAATACGGTTCAGTCGTAAAAACGGATCGTTGTAGCAACAGCAAAGGGAACAGGCGAGTTTTGGACCGGCTCCAGCTGGCCTCTTCGCAGATTTTGCAACTCGCTATTATTTCCCAGTCTCCATTCTCTTTTCCCACCAGTGAACGATGGCGTTACCACACAGCAGAAATAGTAACGCGAAGAAGCGCAGATAGCTAGAGTGGCAGTAACAGCAAGCCTAAAAGCCTACGCACAAAACCTTCGCCGACTGGCACCGAAATCCAACTCTGCCTGTTTTTTTTTCAGTGTCCTTTCTTGCTCTGTTCTCGGTGTTCCATCCGCATTCTGTCCCGATCCTATTCATCAGGACGCCGGCAGAGGGTCCGGCACGAACTTGAGACGCGCTCCGATGAAATCTTGACTCTGGGGATTGAGGCTTTAAAATAGGGATCGCTCAAGTTAATTGCATGCGCCGACAATAATATTGGAAAGGGCCATGAGTTTCAGACCTGGACGGCGCATCAAAGAGACAGTAGCAGAAACAGGAACGGTCAACCCGAGCCGCGTTGGCCATTTCTTGTAACAATCGCGACCACAATAGTACGTTGTAGTTGTAGCAGTAGTAACAGATGAAGCAATAGAATTCATCGGAAGAGAAGCAAAAACGACCAAAGTACGCAGTGGTATACAACTGCTGTACTGACAGCAGCGGCAGTGGTACTGATATGGTGAAAGGATTGGATCGAATCACTCTTCCTTTCGCTACCGTTTCTCTATGCCTGTTCTCGCCTCTTTTTCCACGCAATAATCATCTGCATTTCTACTCTTGTTTTGCCCATTTTACTAGTCCTCCTCTATTATTCCCGTTGACCGACTGCTCGCCCCAGCTGTCATTTGACGAGGGCATGACCAGCTATAGTTAGTTGGCTGATCGATAGACAGCTGACTATGTAACAGTTACCCAATGAATCGGATGTTTGCCTTGGCTTTACTTTTCTAGCTGCCCCTTGGTTTGTTGACTCACCCAATATCTTAACTCCATCTTTTGCTGCCTAATTCGCTTTTTTTCTTCTTTCACCTGTATCCCCCACAAAGTGTATGCTGCTCTACTTGAATGGGTCTAGGTTTTATAGGTCGTATTATGACCCAGATGACGATGTGTAGCGGCTTCTGGCGATTGGGTTCGTTCGTTGGTATGACAAACGAAGTCCGTGCGGCGAGTACTAATCTTGCCTGTTGCTCCAATGCGATTCTACTATCGTCAACCGATCTTTTGCATTTTTCTTAGCGTAACAGGAAACACTGGAAGTATCGTTTGTTTGCGCCTTACGACAAAATTGAAACAATAGGTTTGTTTTATGTTTCAGAAGGGTTTAAGTAATGCTGTTTACGCACGATGCGGAACAGGGGAGCAATGCTTATCTAGCGTGACTCGATCTGATTTCGGTGAGAGCGGTTCTCAAAATCCTGAAAAATTCATTGCAATAAAAACAAAGGAAACTGTTGAGTAGTTGTTATTGCTGGGTCTTAGTACAGTTTAAATATAATTTACTTATCAATATCAACCTCATGGACTTATGAAAGAAAGAAGGAGCAGATATTTCACGCTGGACGCATAACTCCATCGTTTAAAAGCCATTCGTAAATACGCGTAGTATGTTCAACGTAGACAACATGCAACCCAGTTGTAGTTGCGTACGTGTAATAGACAATCTGTAAAAGCGACAGTAACACCGTTAAAAACGTTCACGGTTTGTAGGATAATGGCCTATCGACAGATAAACTGCGAGCAGTGTATGGGTAACAATAGTAATTATTTGCGAGCGCTTACATATGAAACCTCTTCTATTCGGATCACTATTTGGGTATTGTCCTATATACTTGTTTTCCTATGCGTATATGCAGAAAGGTCCAAAATCTGTCATGCGCATTTGTGGTGCAGACCGTTGTCTGAAGTTGACGCTGATTGCTTAATTAACGTATTCAGACGTAATTTCTTTCTACAGAAGTAATAATGTCCGCAGCGTCATCAATGAAGGTGCGATAACACTCGATATATTATAATATTATTTTATTTAATCTAATATTATTTAAATAAATTGAGAAATGGCTATTTCTTATATGGATTCAGTCTGATCTTGCCATGTTATTTGCATTTTTACTCAGCCCCAAGGTATTTAGCAGGCGGCTGCTATTTATCTAACTGCTTGACAGTGAATAGATTTTCAATACTGCAGGAGACGATATGTGTGTACGATAATGCGGAGCTATTTTTGCTACCTTTCTGTAATTCTCCCAAGAGTTCTAGCTGGGTTATCCCCGTCATAATCCGTTGCTAGCAGCGCTGGTAATGGGAGGTGCTTTGTACCGTCCTACTCGTGTTAGCCCGTTCCATGCCTCTAGAGTCTGATTGAAACAAGCAAATAACAGGACATTCGTGCCTCATCTTTCGCAAAAAGAAAACACACATTCAAGTAAGTTTGTATAGAACCAGTAAATATACACTGATATACATTATAGTTCAAAACGTGTTCGAATAGTTTCACTGAACAGCCATATAATGCGATGTTCTCTGCGATAAGTCCCCGTTCACGAGCCCGTTGTGTCACACTTTAAAAATATCATAAACGCAGGGTATTTCTTCAAATGAGCCGCACAAACATTTGACATATATAAATTGTAACAACAAATATAGGTGGAATGCACGAGGTCAATTAGAAGATAGTCATGCCGGTCGGCAATATGCCTGAGTCGTTACTTTAATAGCGCGATTTTACACCTACTCTTTTGGTTTAACGCATCGGGCGCGGAAAATATGGTCTCATATAGAACTGCATAGCGGAAATTAGGCCAGCCTGATATCGCGCATGGGTTCAATGTTCGCTAAGCCATTCTATCCACAATTTGCCTGCATTTCTACTGATAAGTGAGGAAGCGCGATTGCTATTCCTTCTTTCTCAAGCGGGGGTTTTCAGTGTACAATGCATAAATAAGATTCAATATAAAAATTTTTCAACCAGCAATAACGACACAGAACCTACTAAATTTACGGCCAAGGATCACTTCTCAGATATCCCTTATTTTATACAAAAATCCATCGCGCTTATGAGATAATGCTCTCATTCCTCAGAACTACATCTACATAGCTTTCGCCACAGTCGCGCTCCTTTCGAAAGCTATTTCAAGACTCTAATAGCATAGGAACACTATTTTCAACGGCTTGCTTTTAGGTGTCCATAGCCAAATCGCCTCATAGCCTAAAGGCAGCGGGATTTGCGCGTACGATTTTTCCTAGTTTGAAGCTCGTCCGGATCTTGGCCTGTTTGGCCCGGTTCATTCTGACATCCGGCGAATCACAAGTAATCGTTTTTTTCGCACTAAGAACAGACGCGTCAAGGTGTTAACTATCTAAGCAGCATTGGTGAAGGAATCACACATTGTGGTTTGCGCGTGCGTTACGCACGGGAACGAGCTTGTTCAAGCTCCTAACCTAATAAACGAACCGACCCAGCATCGTCTGCCAGCCAGCTTTTTTTTAACAGCTGCTTTCGTTCCGGCACCGAAGTAAGAATCTTCCCCCATGATAATAGCTGCTATAATCGTCATTGCAATAGCGGCGGTACCACTGTAACAAGTAACACAATAAGTCTAAGACCCACTTTGTTAATGTCACACAGAAATGCAACCATATTAATGTGGTACGCATCCGCAAACGTTTGTATCTGATCAACATGCAAGGCCACTGTCTCGTAGAGAACATGAAAGACTTTGGTTCTGGTAGAGCATACGATGACTAATGCGAATATATAACGCATAGTAGTGATCACAGAGATAGCGTAAATATAAAGTACTGATAACAAGGACAAGAAGAGCCAACTCGACAAATACTTTATTTCCTTTGCCACAAACTGACCCATAAATGTGGCAGGGTATCGCTTTGTAACGTTTTGTAGCGTCAAGCTATGACTTCCTAATCGTTTTTAACGCACTATATGGTGCTAGATTTTTGCATCAGCACGCACATACATGATAATACACATACAGTAGAACTGTAGCAAAGAGTTGAGGCCGACAGACGGATAAAGGTTTTATCTTCAAGAACCGTCGAGTGTCACCGAGATATAAGCATCTCTGTATACCATGCATAGGTGTGGAAGGAGCGAGTAAACGAACTGCGAAAAGCATCACGTGTTCGTCTGGAGGCACATGTAGAAGCTATTGTGTGGCCCCATTATATCCCCTCCATGCCACATTCATTAAATTGGATGAGCGAGAAGGATATACGGAGGCGCAACGGTAAACGATTCGTGACGAGACGGCAGAATCTCGGAAAAGAAATTTGGGTACAACGGGCAAGCGTAGTCATCTTTCTCGCTACCGATGCAAGCGCAGCAACACTGAGTTACGACCGTCCGATCTTTCGCCCGTCTCGATGCCCTCTTTTCTGACACCGCGACGCGTCGTGTCCTTCTCCGGCATCGCTTTTTCGAGTGCAACGAGGACCACAATTCTGCCATTGTTGCTGGAAGCTGAACCCACTGATCGCTCTGCCTTTAAATGTATTAGGTGGGTTTTGTTTGTTTGTCGGTGACGCCGATGCATCGTCGTGGTCTGTTATCCCTAACAAGACCTTCTCAAATTGTGATATGGACAAATAACATTGCACAATGCTACTTCTACAGCCCGTTTCCACAGAATCATTAGCCTCCGCGCAATCCGCGGTGCACGCACATAGGACAAGAGCGTTATTCGGCAGGCATACGTGTTTGTACGTGTACGAACAGCATAAATTATACAGGTGAGAATTGCAAAGTTGGTAAAAGCAGCAGTAGATCGAATCAAAAATTCAGGTGACAGTAACAACAACAATAGCGTAGCAACAGCAGATTCTTTTGTTGCCAACAGATTCTACGATGATTGGCAGGGTTGCACCGATCTGTTGCTCGGTTTATTACTTGGTAAGAAAAAGACGAGTCTGTACGAACGTAGCCACCTCGTCTCCTGATGCACCTTTCCGCCTACATTGGTCCAATCGACTCATAACCTTTCGATCGTTCGTATCTTCTGCTGCGGGTTAACAAAGGGCTCGTTCGTTGGGGTTCCTTGCACAAACTGAGAAATCGAATGAATCATAGGGTAAGATAAAGGACAGAACGATGTATGTGTACATCTCCATCAAAAAAAGGTTCTGCCAAGTCGTTTACATTACCAGTGCTTTTGCTATTAACGTTTCCCGAACGTTCCGGTCTAGAATGAGTTAGCGTAGGAAAAAGGCGAAATTACTAATAGAAAAAGGGGAGCGAGCAAGGAAAATATGTCCAAGGCAAGAAAAGTGTGATAAAGAATGAATAAGCTGACCTAGCCGCTGGTGCCCTGTGACAGCTGCGAGACTTTTCAGCTCGCGTTCGCACCTCCAGCGGCAAATTATATTAAATCTCTCTTAAGGAAATGGCCTAGCAACGGCTCGTGAGCGATGCGCATAGTACGACGACAGTCTGAGAGGCCGATGGGACGTAGAGATGCAGCAGTTTTTGATGAAGATAGCTCCGAAGAAACAAACGAGCGAACTTTGGCTTTATTCCCATTATGCAGACGCAGTTGCTGCAAGCACCAGCAGCAGAAGCGAATTGTCTGATTGCGTAGGCCGGAACGCTTTTCTATATATTATATGTTTGCTATGCTTCTGCTCTTGTGTGCCCGGGGGCTTGCAACCTGTGAAAGCGAAGTATTATTTAACGGCTGTTGTTGTTGTTGGCAATGCAAGCAGAGGAACGATAATACTGAACATGTGAGCTTTAGCCGTCGCTGCTGCCGGTTCCTGCGTCGCGCCTTGGAATTTGGCTTAGCAGAAAGCATTAGTTGCAGCGGGGGAAAGGACTCGGTAGCCACTCAAAGGTTTCGTGAAATTTTTGTAGCCAAACCTCACGCTTTTAACCCCATAGTTCCATGTTTAGAGGCCAAGGCAGACAAGGGTCTAGCGCAAGAAGATTGTGCAAGCAGGCCGTCGTTGCCAACTATTGACTGACGTCAGCTAAGAATGCGCTTTTGAATGACGATAAGCAAGCCCTAGATGCGGACCTTTCATTACTGTTGGATACGCGCCAGCCAGCGAGCCAAATAGATATATGCCGCGATGGAACGGTGCCTACCGTGCACGCCATTACCGAAAACTTTGCAAAAAGCTGCCAAGACAGAGCTTTATTATATACAAAGATGTTTGCATTTCGTTTGAGAGGCCGGGCCAACAACAGTATCTATATAAAAAAAAGCCCCTCAACATCAATAATAACAATTCGTTGTTGTTCAGTTATAGCCCGCTACAACACTTCCTTGTCAGACTTCTGCTACGATGTGGAGGCAAGGACGGGCAATAGTTTAGGCAGAAACATTGACCTCAGATTGCGCATTACACAAGTCCTTCTGAAGTATGACTATATAGATCAATCGACTTCGTAGCACTACATACAGAAAAGTTTAACCGTGGTTATTATACGACGAATTTTTAGCCGTAACAAAAAAAAACAAATTATGCAGGTAGTATGGATGCACAGGACATGACAGCCAAATTGTTGGCTGTAACTACTAAGAGAGTGGCTAGCTAGAGCGCAGCAGGTGCTTGAGCAAACGAGTGAAGATTCCGCTCTCAATAGTGTTTTCTGATGTCAGCCGTCGACTCATCTATCAGTACTCCGTTCTACATAATGATTTCATTACAATAATAAGTTCATCTTCCAGCATTTTGGGCCCTCAGCAAATATGTCTACAACTATTACTATTTTGGAAGAGCATATAAATTTGCACATATCGCCCTATATGAGGAGTCGGCTTACGACGTATTGGCCAATTCAAAGAAATTATCATCGACCATGGGTTTGAATAGGCATAGTGAAGCGTTCATTAACAGAGATGCTCCACAAAGGGTGCCGACTATATAATCCCACCCTTCTAATGCTAAAAATTCGTATATATAGATATAGGATTTATTTAGAATGCACGTATTAAATCGAAAGCGTTTTCGTTTGGAATTTCACATATACATTTATTCGGAACCGGTACTATGAGAACTCGATTTAAAGAGGACATAATGAAATTTGCAGCCTTGAGGTTATCACTGGAATTTAATCGAAGCCTCGCTATTATTTGATTTTTCACGTGCAGTGAAGCGTCACGTAGATTTCTTCCTCTACTAAAAATCGACAATGTAGTTTAGTGCCAGTTTTTACGTATTTTCTAAAAAAAACTGGAAAAATTTTCATGAGGCAAAAACATAAACTCCTTATTAAAGTTTAAACTTAAAGGGCTCAAAAATTCACCAAAATTTCAAATTGTTGATGATCCCGGTTTCTAATGCGGGCATAAACGGATGTTTCAGAGTAGAAAATATTGATTAAAGGTTGGGTCGTCCACACAGGTTCTAGCGGTTTGTTTTTTTTTGGGATTTGCATCTTTAGCCGTTCTAAACCCTTGTACGTTTGGGGCTGCTGGTTTGATATCAGCTCGAGATTTGATTCCGCAGGATTTTTTTATGGCGTTTATTTAGGCAAATGGAGTCAACACTTACTAATATCGCTTGATGAGCGGTTATTTACACGTTAAAAAAGAAATATAAAGGATTAAGCAAGTTACGGTTTCTGTAACCGACGTGAACGGCGGGTGCATTAAATGAGTCGGTACTTCCAGTGCATGCAGACGCTTATCGTTGAAGCATCTGTTCTTGTTCACGTACAGTCTTAGGAACAAATAAATCATCAGAAAATGTCTCAACTAAGACGGTACAAACCGTACGTGACAAGATCACGTACTACCTAAGACGAAGTATCTGATGGGGCCTAGAATAACAATTTTAACCTTGAATTCTTTAATGCAACCTAGAATGAAGTGTCCTTTTTAGAATGTCAAGAGTATACAAATAACGATTCTACTTGACGTGCAGCGATCTCGGCACGAAAAGAGACACCTATTTATTGCACGCTGTCGTTTACGTCATTGGAAGCTGATACGTGCAACAACACGTAATATCATTGTTGTGAAATCGCCTGAGTAAATGGGTCAAAGAGATGAAATTGTCTTTATCTTTCGTCTAGTGTATTTGCAACTCCAAGGCAAGTCGTTTTGGAGGACGTTGGTGATTATGGATCATTTTGTAGCCGATTACATTCCCGAACTGTTCAATTACTTTTTATTTTTTTGTGTATCTGCACAAGGCTAAGCCAAGCATGCACGCATCCGAAACTTATCTATCTAGCCAGCCATCCGCCTAGCTTTTCACACCGGTTCCTCTCTCATTCCTTCACAGTGGATACAATTTAAATGGCAATGACAAAAATATCATAAATATATTAGGTCTAGTCAATCCCGTTTCATCGAAAGCCGTTGCTTATTAGGCTGACACGCCCAAGGGGTGTCGACCGATATCTGAATGTCGACAGTCTGCATCTCCGGTCACGTGTAAGCCACACACCAGGCCGGCGCTGTCTGTTTCGCTCGATCCTGCATATCGCCCCACATAGTTAGTTGGGCCAAGCGACTAGACTTGACTATGCTAGACTGTCATCTTCTCTAATGGCAGTAGCAGCAGGATGTCATGTCCTCTCATGGTCATAGCAACCGCTGCTGTTCTTGAATCCTGTACCACTAGTCTTGCACCAGGCTGCACGACCGCCCGCCACCCTTCGAACAACTGTGTCCATAACCGTTGCTACTAACGCCGCTGCCATTGACCCCTTTCACATAGTGGTGGGGCAAGAGGGAAGCGAGATGTCCGTTGGAGATGTATTAGGAGCGACCTCAAATGCAGTACTGCTGACCCGGCATCTTCCAACGAGCCTCAGACGGCGGTGACGGGCAACAGAGAACGGTAAAGTGCAGCAACGGCAAATGCTGCTACTGCAGGCTCTTGGCACCAAGGCAACGTAGTTTTGTGCGATCATCGGTGATGGTCATCGTCACGACCAACACGGACCGTCGTGCGTTACCGATATCCGCTGCCCTATAGACTACAGGAAAAACAACTTCGAAGAATCGGGAAATTGCTGGCGAAACGGCCCGGCCAATGACATATTTATATGGGCCTTCTTTGGTGGAATGTGCGGGATGCCCCCGGTCTATCGATCGCTCGGGCGGTACGATGCTGCCGCTCCATCCAGAACTCGCTGCCACTAGTCTCGCTCGGAGACAGCCTTTCCTATACAATGCTTAATTTGACTTTGTCTTCCGCCTAAACAACGGTAGTAAAATGAACAAATATTGAGGCGTTATGCGGGCTTCTTCTTTACCTTGGTCCACAGTTTTATTGTATATAAAGATGACAATGTCCGTTCTGTCCTGCACCTGGCTGCTTGAGACCGTGCCATTAATGTGCTATTATTGCTGTTTGCGATATTTGCGTCAACACACAAACAGACCTGAAAGAAAGGAAAAAGTAATCAACGCCAATAAATAACAATTCTCTCGCTCTCTCTCTCTCTTACTGTATAGATATGTATGTGAAATCCTGATGTGAAAGATGAACAATCAAGATTCTCTTACCGTGTCGAATCTTTTTGTCCTGCTTAGTTCTTTTGTTTATTGTCCTAGTATAATTGGTGGTGGCACAGGTTATATACTTGTTGTAATAGTAAAATTTAAGTAATTTCATCCATCCAGTGATGGGCGTTTGCCAATCCACGTTTGTTGAGCTTTGTGGAAAGTAGCTGCGTTGGTTGCTGGCCATAAGGGAGCCTGATCTAGTCAACGCAATCACTGTTCGAAACAGGCCAACGACGTTATGTACGTGGGGTTTTAAGGTCCATCCCGGGATTAACGAATGAACGGTTAACCAACAGTCGGCGCACGATTGGCAGGTTCACGCACAAGCGGCTGGTAAACGGATTGGTAAGCCGGTTGGCGGTTGGGCGGGCGGGTGTGCGTGTTCGAGATCCAGCAACAAGTGTGGAGCGGGCAGCCAAAGCTAATGGAAACTCGTCTCAACGCGGGTTGCCATGAACGGGTCGTTCCCTTTCCTTTGGGAGAGGCATGATACTCGTTGAGGAAGGGCGTTGAGGGCGAGCGCTAGCTACCCCTGTTAGCTTGCCCCGCCACATCAAGCGCTAGTCTCTCTCTTCCAACGACTTCAACAACAGTACAAATAGTTGACAATGCTACGTTACGCAGCGACGCTAAGACGCTGTTTGTTTCTCATGTGCAAATCGGCGAGAGTCGCGTGCGATGGGCACTGGTTGTTACAGATGCTAATGTTGTTTTCGAGACTTCTTGCTACTTCTAATACTATTACTTCAACTCGAAGATCACTATTTGTATACTTATAAGTCGTATCTGAACGTAGCTTACCTCAGCTTTGCTAGGAAAAAGTTGCGACCGGTCGATTCGTCCTAGGTAGATTCGAGCCTGAGCAAATCCGCGTTCAGAACGCAAGCGAATCAGACGTAAATCACTTAAGCCTTATCGAATTCATGCAAATAGATTCACAGTAAAAGGCAAAGCGGCGGCAACAGCCATGTATACAGTTATATCAGTATCGTCTAAGTAGTGTGCCGGTGTATGGAATATAGCTGCGTGCAACAGCATAAGCAATGGATGAAAATTGTTTAGTGTCCTTTTTAAAATTTATCCTAAAAAAATCATCGTAAACTCACCGACGAACTTCATGAAGTGATATGGATACCTACAGTGCCGCTGCGAGCATCTTCTTTAGAAACAAGAGCAGCGTTAATGTTGAATCATCACCGTTCTTTTTACCTGATGCCATGGAGAACAGCAATTTAGGGAATACGACTATGGCAATGAATCATAAACGCCCCTATCGAGGTGGTGATGACGGTGATGTCGGTGAGCAGTGTCGCCCCTTTGTCAATGCTGTTGTGTTACCGTTGTGCCGTTTTTTGGATTACGTTGCATCAACGAAATGCGTCAATAACAGGAAATGCGTTCCGTTCTTTTTGGCTTTTATTAGTGTGCCGATTATTGGTGAGTCTTGTTAAACAACAACAATGATGACGACGAAGACGCAGGGAAAGTTTAGATGTTTTTCCTTTCACGCGGATAGAATACAGAATATGCACAGGATATATTCACACAAATCAAACATAAATACAAGTGTACTGTTTCTCTTGCCGGACACGTGTTTAGTGTGTTCGTGAAAGTCCGCGATTACTATTACAGTTGCTGCTTCTGCTAGACAACAACTATTGGCCTATTGTAGGGCCCTACCCCTTACTTCTGGTATTGAGCTATCGCTCGTGACGGAAAATGGATACGGCCAGTTAGCGAGGAAGGAAACGACAGCGGATAAGAGAAACGGACAAAAATATCGTTGCGATTACTATTAACTGCACTCTATAAGTGAACACACGTACACGGTCAATGACAATTATAGCAACGACGCCGTATAGCACTTCGTCGCTTTTCTGTCGGGCCACATTTAACGGTAAGATCATAATGGTACGCTCGCAACAATCTCTCCAAAGTAAAACACGTGCAACAACTATGCAGATATTTACTATATGACGGGCTGCGGACAAACGAATAGACGCGTAGTTTTTCCCGCCCTCAACAGGCGTTATTGTCGGGCATGTCACGGAGACTGGCACAGCAGCCTCTCTGCCGCCAATGCCAATTATAACGGACTATGGCAAGCGTCGCTGGCTAACTAGATGACGGGTCATAGAAAGGTAACGTAAAGACTATTTTCTTCTCTGGTTTCGTCACAGCAGTAGTGATACTGCGATATCCTCAGATATTTGGCTAGAAAATTAAACTAGCGGACGGTAATGAGATGCGATCCATCTTCGATCCTTCTGCCCGACTCGCCATCTTCTTGTACTCATCGCTAACCCACGTAACTCCTACGCCGCATCACTTCTTGCGACCCCTTCCGACCTGCTACTCCTTTTTTACGTTTGCGCCGACGGTCAAGAAGTAAAAAAAAAAAGCAGCAGGCCGCTTCAGCACTTTTCGTGGCGCGTCGCTGCCTTCACTGAGTTGAGTGATCGGAGTTCACCAGCCGACCAGGGATTGAAAGCGGGTATGATGGTCCCCGAATTTCGAGTATTTTTCCATTGCCCCGTTTCGGCCTGTGCTCGTTTTTCGTACGTTCCCTTGCTCGCCCTTTGTTCTTTCCTTCCCTTCTTCGTCTTCCAATGACTTACTGTCGTTCCTTCAAAACCATGACCATTCCGTTGCGTGTGCTGTTCGCTTTTTGACTGCCTATGCGTAGCATGTCTGATCAACTTCTTCTGAACTTCTAGTCGCCTTTACTTTCACTACAAAGTTAGAATTCAGAAAAAAGAACGAAAGGACAGAGAAGAAGGGAAAGTAGCCGACCGGGTGCACAACTAAGTAAATATATTTTTGGGCTGGCCAGTGGAGTAAAAACATAGCGGCAACGAGGAATAGCAGAAACAGGCAGAACTTTACGTGCTTGGAACTGGTCTACTGTATTAGTGGAGCCGTTGCAGCCCGCTGTTGCCGAAGCAGTGACTTTAAAATCTGACTCTATAATATGTATTCTACTCGTATAATCTGTATGGCATGTTTCATTGGAGACCACGTGTTTCACGACTTTGTCTATGATGTTAGGCGTGTGCTTGCAAACATGAAACTGTACTGATATACGGCACGTTAGTATGCGTGCATGCTCGCCTTTTGCCTACTTGCCTTGGGTAGACACGTTTTTACCTCTCCATACGTGATTCGTCCTGTACAGCAGTGTTGACGGCTCTCGCTAACTCATGTACCTGTATCAACTCTGAGTGTAACCCATCACGATAGAGGCTGTGGCCTCACCAGTTCCTGCTATACTGAATCCTAGGTTCCTTCCATTTAGTGGTAGTAGTAGTTGCTTCCTTGTGTTTGCAGCGCCGTTCGGGCGTGTCATTGTCGTGGTCCATCGTCCACCGCTGAGCGCCGCCATCACCGCTAAAGCCACGGCAGTCATCGTCATCCTTGCCATCGTCAAATGTCCCTACCCCATATCTTTGAATATAATAGTTGTTTTTACTGTTACGCAATAACCAGAACAGCTGGCTTGATTTAAGGTAAGCGCGTTAACTAAGATTTAAACGGGATTCAGCGAAGTTTCACTCTCACAGAGCTTACCTATTCTTTAGTTGTTGTGGTCGACTGCCTAAAAGGCTGCGCGATTTGGCGAGGCAGCTTCCAATCGTCATGTTCACTAGACAACCTGTCTGGTAGCTAACAGGCTAAGCTATTAGTCTAACCTTAAAGTGTTAAATAAGTTGGATGACGTCCGATGCGAATCGGTACGACGAACCAATACGTTTTGTTCTTCGCTGCTCTATTGGCTTTGATTACAGCGATAAATTGTAAAGTCGCAACGCGCGCACATCAATGAATTCAGGCCTAAAGGGCAAGTGGTTAGCGAACCCGGTAGCTCCTAGTGCAGACAGCACTAGCAACAGCGGCAGGGTGGTGGATGACCTATCGCTGGTCCGCTGTACGTGTGTATCGTTTGACATTCACAGTAAAGTCGCGGTCAATCCATCCAGCGACATGTAACCGTAGCAACCGGCCCGCGAATATACACGACAGGGGTTCATACAGCAAGCGGTTTTCTGGCGGAACCCTCAGTACTGAGCGCCCTATGCTATCCTATCCTATTACTGAGTTTGAGTTTAGAGCAGCGTAAGGCTGTTCGTTACTCTTTTTGCTAGATGCTCGCTGGCTATTGACTTGTCTTCCTCCCTACAGTCCTTCGATTTTCAGATCGTCCATCCTTTTTCTAACTGCGCTGAGGCATCAGCTAGGCGGCGTGACCCGCTTGCTTTCTACCCGATGAGCAGTGGGCCGCCTAAATCCTTCTCTCTTCCTTAGTCGATTTGTAGCGGCCACCGCTATACACCGATCGCACCATTCACGTTGACGACGTCCAGGTTAACGGAACTTCGAATCCTACGCCGCCCAGAAGTGACCAAGTTAGCCAGCCCCATGTTGGCCCCTCCCCTTCATCATCCGGTGGGACGGGGTGGGGCCTAACAGACGAAATTATGTCTGCACTCGCTTGTCGGAACTCGGAAACGCTCCTCAACCAAATAGGCAAAGCTTTGACCGAGTTTCTCTTTCTGATTACTATGCGAGTAAGGTCACCGTAAACGTCGTGAGCGTTGAGACTCCTATTCGACCATGAATTCTTGGCTGAGTGTAATTGACGGCACAGCTGAGCGAGAAAAGAGATGAGCAAGAGACACGAAAAAATATGCATGCCTTGATACCGTGATTCTGTTCTTACCTCGCATAAGGGACTGTGTTGCACGATCGCCTTACCTTAATGCGCCCGTATTTTCGTTTCTACTGCTCATTATATTACTTGCGAAAGTCTAGTGGAAACTCTTTTGGTAACTCGAACTTTTGCATGCTTGGCACGAATGGGTACGAGTTGAGAGGATAGCAAGTTTGCTTTTTGCATATTTCTTTTTTCTTTCTGGAGATGTTTAGGTCGAGAAATAAGAATTAGGTTAATGCAAGGCGCGTTGCAGTCTCATTTGTACACTATGTCAAAGAACGCGTACTTGGCGGCACCCTAGCGTAATAGTTATATTTATGTTCTTAAATATGGGTACATTTACCACTTTTTTCATTCCTAGGCAATCTCTTTTACTCACTTCTCGGACTTCCATTCTGCCTCAGCCATTGTACGGTATCCCCACTTGCAGTGAGTTTACACAGAGGCAGACGAGAATGATTCGTGTGCACTCAATCGACTGTTTGTCGTTTCTGAACCCTTTCGTGCGGTATCCTGCCTCATTTCCGATTCTACGTTCCGTTTTTTGTGATTCCAGTTTTTAAGCCTGACCGGCTAACTTAAGGCTATTTTATACCTACTCCTATGAATTATCCAGTTTTGTCATTTCTACATAGACGGCCCTACCCAATGGTGGCTACTGACAATTCACATGATAATCTTCACTTGCTTTTCTCAACCAGAACAACCGCAATGTGGCTTACAGCTGAACTCACGCAGACGTCTAACAGATAACGTTTCCTGTCTGATTACAGCGACGGTGACCATCGCCGTAGTATGCCAACGATAGTGCCTGTGGTGGTGGCAAGGGGGGATCCTTATATAACTTATGCCGCTCCTTGTCTGCGCGTCTACTCATTTGCTTTATTTTTATCTGTCTTGTTTCACGAGCAATGGCAGTATTAGTTATCCTTTTCTATGGATAGATGTTTTGCCCTCTAGTTTATGCCACTACCTCGCTACTCTATCAGCTGACCGTGAGCCTAACACCTAGGCTACAACGGCAGCTTCGGGCTATCGTATTCTTTTTGTTGAAGGTCTCTTTATCGTATGCCTACTCCAGAGACATCTAGCTTGCAGGTCAGCTGTCAGCAACGAAAAAAATTACTGCAAGTAAACCCAATCAATGACGAAAAGTGTGGGAATTCAATTGTGTTCATCACATATAGAGTATGACAGAATGGGTGTGGGATACACTCGAAAACGAATGCAGCTTACATGAACGGTTAGTTAGTAGTTTATCTAGTCAATTTGTATCTTAGTCAGTCGGTCAACTCGGTGGATCAGTCCAGTTCATGCGACATATTAACCATCCCATATTTTCTACCGTACACGGTTTTCCCTCCACAAGGTAAACGAAGAACCATCAGCACGAATTGTAAGGACCTGAGTACTGTCTGAATGATTAGAAAAGAGGCGCAAACATCAGAGCATTCATTCTTGGGCAGCTTTGCTATACGCTAGGAGTTAGAAGGAAAAAAGGGCTCAGCCTGGGAGTTCAGCTGTAAGGACTGATAGAGGCCATCGACAGCAAGAAGTAAGCGGCAAAGCGACGATACAAGGATGATAATAAACAAAAAAACAAGGAGATAATAAAACGACACCTCAGTGAGCAAGAAGTACAGTGGTAAGTAGCGGGTGAAACCCCTTCCTTCCTACCATTGCTGTTGAATAGTGGAAAAGCGTCGACGCTGACGCATTTATTAATTTTTTTTTAAAGGTTCTACCTCGTTTTTGCCGAGAAGCATCATGAATAGAATACGAGGTTGGGAAAACAGACACTATACTCCTATGCTGGTAACTCGATTCGAATAGGAGAAAAAAGCGCGAACGCAATTAAAGGAAAAAGAAAGGAGTCGGGCAGACGAAGGTCAGATAAAATAATATGATACACTTTGTGTGATATCCATCCCTTCGGATGTTTCCTTTACTACTTACTCCTGTACATAGATATCCTGTTCAAGCACAAGTGGCTCTGCCGTCATAATACTGGCTAGAAAAGCAGCACTGGGCGTCAAATAATGGTGATACGGGCCCAGTGGAGACGTGACATTGATACAGAAGGAAGGAGCGACGGAAAGAACGTGCTAGAGATAGCTGGAAAAAGAAGAGAGAACTTGTTCAAGGAAACAATGGGCAAAAACACAAGACTTACCGTTACTATTGTTGCCCCAGTTTATGATGACGAAACGGTTGATTTTTTGCGTAAATTAGCCGCTACCCACCTGTCAGGTACTTGCCACACGCGAAAGGCCTGTACGGAAAATGAAGACAGAGAAACGAACGAATGCGGGTAGCATTACCAGGCGTCACGAGCGTGTAAGACATCTTCGAGTTAATATCTTCTTGCTGTCCCCGTCTCTTGTTCTCTCTTTTGATTTTTCTGTGTTTGAATCAATGCCTCCGGGTCTATAAGAGCAAAAAACAATATTCTAATTTCTTTTTTCAGCGAACTTTCTCATAGATATTGTCATCTGTTTCCTCGATTAAAAGCAAAGTGACCAGTATGCAACTGCACAGCTCTCATCTGAAATTAGAGCAATCATCGTGAACGCGCGAGCCCCCGAAAGGGGCATACTAAGATAGGATGAGTTCCCCTCCCAGCCAAGCCAGAGCCGTTCAGCTTCAATCTGTCAGCCTGTTTGTGCTCGCACCAACGTTCTCATTTACAAGAACTTTATTTCATCTGATTCTAATTCGCCCATCACTTTGCTTCAAAGCCAAAATTCTTTACGAAAACTCCGAAGAAGTAATTCCATGGAGAAGAGTATGCATATGAACGCTGCAGGAGCTAGGTACAGCTAAGAAGCAAGCATGAGATGATATTTTTCGATTTAGGGAAATGGAGAGACCATACACGCCACATCTTGTGAAAATGCAAAAGTTCCAATAGAACGACGGAATTAATTTCGTTTTTTTTCTATTCAAGAGACAACTGCCAGCACAACTGGCCCGCTTCACTGGCACATTGTAACATAAGAGAACACGAAAGAACATCGCGATACTATGTAGATGTAATGTACTCTATCCGTAGGTAGGTTAATACTGTCAAATGTAAAACGACGCAAAGCAAAATATTGATACCAGCCTAAATATAGTACAGAATAAGGTGACTCCATAAACACTACAAAAGAGATTGCTAGAAATCGCCATAGCTATAGACGCTAGCTTCATCATTTTAAAATAGTAGTTTTTTTTAGGTATGTGCACCCGTCTAATTTTTCGTCAATAGCAACTCAACAAACAAAAGCATACCCTAGCACAAGTTCTTAGCAAATGCGACGAGTCTGAACATGTGACACGACTAGCTGGAGTAAATGTACACGTAATGCATAGATTAATACAGTTGGCAAAGTTTAAGAAGCTCTATTAGCTAACGAGGGACTGGAAATGATGGAGCAGCAGAAATAGTGGCATAATAGAACTTTGCTTTTAGTTAGAGTACGTTTTTAATAGCGCGGAACGGTTTATGACATAATTGCCCGTAGGCTCAACGAAGAAGATCAACGGGAAGAGGTGGCGCTCTTCGAATGCCGTATAGTTGCCTCAGATTCTTGTCATACTCTATGTCTCCAACGGCAGAGTTTGTCGTAAGCTCAAGAAATTGCCTCGCTAGCCAAATCCTTCGTTGTGAATAGGGCATGGGAGTTAGCTCGGGACAAAAAATCAAGTGGCAAAGCAGATATGGTGCACTCGGCTGTAGAAGTTCGTGGTACAGGAAGCAAGTAGATCTTTTTTATCTATGTTTGCTACTTATTACGTTTACTGTATAGGTGAAAATCCATCGCTTCTTGATGCGCTGCGTAAACAGGTAACGGGAATGGCCGTTCGCAGCGAGTCGCGTTACGACTACAACCACAGCCAGGACAAAGGTGGAGTGGCCGGAGTAGCCACGCCATTGCTGCCCCTATCTGCCTATGTGTGTACAGCCAACCGGCTCTAGAACAAGCGGACTTCCTTAAAAACAGGATCCCCAGATCATTATCAAAGTCAACGTTCATCGGTCCCAGAGTTTCTGTCGCTCCCTCTTTCTCACTAGTTAAGCTCTCTTTCCTCGTTCTCCGTTGGCACCGTTTCGTGCATGTAACGCATTGCACTAGCGCCACGGACAAGCAAGACTCGTCTTAGCGGGAACAGGCGTGCAGTAACGGGATGCGATGATAAAAAGGTAGGTGGCGTACGGTCATGAAGAAAAGTAAAAGGAGGGCAGTTGGCGGTGTCTCTACTGCAGCCATGAGCGACTGACACCGTTTACGAACCACCATTTCCATTAAATATATAAGCGCACTTTTCCGTCCACTCGGTTTCTTTTTGTTCTTCGAATAGAAAGGAACAGAAGAAAAAGTTGTTGTGAGGCTGCTCGGCGTACAGGAGTGAGAGAGAAAAAGATGGGCGAAGTGCTCTGGTTGAAAAAGATCACGACGTTTGTACGAAAACTCGGCTTGCATAAGTATTTCCTTACTGATGGATAAGTTAACAGGGTACGGATAGACGACCTATATGAAGTACACAATAAAAATTAGTAAATGAATGCGGTATGAATCTCACTCGTTTCAAAGCAAGCGAAATCTGCCTGGTTTCATTATTTCATTGTTCTGAAGAGTCAGGCATAATCTTTAATGATGCCTCGGCTTAATTGATTCAGTCCACTGTCTCTATCTTCCTCGTCAAGCTTTTCTTTTTTGCATATAAGCGTCCGTATCTATATATAATGTGTGCGCCGCACGTAGATGTATCAGTACGAAGATTGGCGTTTAGTAGTGTTACACTTCCTTGAGAATATCTTGTTTGGAGCTTCGTTGCAGGATTCCAGTACGATGCCTCTGATATAGCAAAACATTCCCAGAAAAGGCGCTGTGAATAGAGCGAGGTGATGTATTCTATGGGAACAGTCGTACGGAGATTTTTCACATCTCTCTAGCACTTCCGGCAAAACGTAATATTATAAACAAGACCTCCGCGGAGCGCAGAGGAAGTGCCCAGCCTAGTCAATCACCAATATCGACTAAACAGATTCGAGAGGAACACAGGACAAGTTACGAAAGAAGTCTGTTTCATAGAAAGGACCGCTAGGCAGCGAGGCGGGTTAGCGGGAAAACTATTTCAATCGAGCCGCCACCCCGGTTTATATTGCTTGCCGGCCAACAAGTCAAACAGTAACTTACAGCTGAGTGCTAGGAAAATGTCAAAGAAGCTACCTTTTCTTGATAGATATATATTTATATATATAGCCAGCCGTGCTAGGCTATCGAGGGCAGCCGTAGCAGACGCGGATAATTGCGTCAAACGATACATGGCTGTATTCATGTATAGTTTAGCGCGCGGGTCCATACCCCAGCACCCCGGACTCGGGGTACTGGTAATAGGATGGGCCTCAAGGAGGCGAGCGAACGAATGTACGGGAACGGACATCTTGCACCATCATTACCGCTGAAGGTGGTGGCGGCGATGAAGGAGGAGGCCGATTCGAGCCGGCCAAAAGACTTGAAGAGGAGAGTATCATCGAAGAGAAGAAGAACAAAAAGAGAGCTGCTTCGCTTTTCCAAGCAAAGCTTACGGCTTGCGTGACTTGAGCAGCTTTGCGACATATTGGGTGTGTAGAATAAATACGTACTCAGCAAGCCAGCAATAACCGGGAAACGACTGCTCTATTAGCTCTCATCTGAAAGGGTGCATAGTGTTGACAGTGGTAAGCTTGTACACGTGTATGCCCTCTATGTGTGTCTGTGTAGGTTTGTCTGTGCGAGCATGGGAGGGCCCATTGCTTTAGTATTATCGCCTCTGCATCAGCGGCTTCGCCGACCGTTCATCTTCATGAACTTACAAAGACGCGCAGGCTTGAGACTTATAGGCAGACGCTGAAGTTGCTTGATGTCGAGTTTAATGCGTATCAAGGTCGAGCGTCTCTAACAAACGCCGATGATTCTTATGCAAACGCATACAGAGGCGATGTATATATTTTTGCTTGTAGTTGGCGAGTTTGTTTTGCATGAAGACGTTGTTTGTACGGTACGTAGGGCGTCTTTACCGACGAATCGTCGACGATTGAGATAAGGCTAGTACCCGGCTCCCGGTGTTGTATTGGCGCCTTTACGCTGGGCGCAAATAAATATAAATAATACACCAAAACCTAATAAGTGAAGCATTTACCTACTCACTTAGTGTGGCGTTTACTAAGACAAAAAACGTTAATATTGTTAACGTATTAAAGAAATGCGTCTACTGTTACAAGTCGGCTCTACAATATAGTAACCTAATAGCATATAGAAGTTGCTACAGTCCCGTGTATTCCATTACCATTACAAAAATTAGTATATTATTTTAGCCAGTTTCACATGCTGTGCATTTAACTCAAGTTCATTATTTGTTTTTCAGCACGATCCACTTGACTTCCGTGTATATTGTTTATATAGGTCCTTTGCCCGTTGTGGCCTTTTAATTCGTCGCGTCGTCTGCCACCGATAGTCTGCATCTAGCGTCGCATTGACGGCGCTACTTTGGTCTTCATTTGTATGTAAACATCGGGTTAATAGCTTTGACGTCTTTGCCCGCTCAGATATCGTTATTCAGGGAGACGAAGAAGGTTACTACGAAGAGGTGGAATAAAATTCACTAATCACTGCTTATTCATGCGCGCTCTGCTGCTGGGTATCGGCAATTAATCATTTTTCACTGCAGCATGTTTTGTCTCTTCAAAACTTCCATACCTTGTATCTCTCGATGAGCGCGCAAATTTAAATCGACACGAGGCTGTATTCCACTCAGCTGCCTTTATTGGTATCATCTCTTCCTTTAAGCAAGATCTCTTTCAATTCCCCTACTATATGCAACTAATTATGGCTGAATATGATATTGAAACAACAAAACATTTTCTGAATGTACTCATTTGTAAAATGCGGTACGAGATCTCCGGTCCAAAATAGGCGTATATGGCTCACAGGGAAGCTAATTATCGTTTCATACATGAAAAATCAGTTGTGCTTTACATCATCATATGGGCAAATAGGATTTGTTCAACGGTGAGGTATATGCACCTGTCTTTGGTGGTTTCATGGTGTCTAAAATATTTCAGATTGTATAGCCGTCTATCGATAAATAGCACGGTTTAATCAACAAGAACAAAACCGAGATATCAGATAGACCTACTAAATTACTACCGGCTACAGTTTTACAAGGGAAATGTTCAATCGAAGACCTAAAGTGGATATGTTGTATCCTTGCAGTAGATAAATTCACCAAAAACGATTGTGTTGCGCATTTTCTCCTTTTTCCGCTTAGCAAAATATTTTTAAACGCTCAAATTCTTTCCACTTAGTTGGATATGAGAATACTGACCAACACTCACTTTTCTTTTTTTTTTTTACCACATAACGTACTTTCCTAGCGACAGCCAGTCGGGCAGATAAAATTGATGGGTGAAGGTCTTTTGAAGCTTGACCTTTTATTCAATTAGCAGAAGGACTACGAGCTCGTTATCGATTGCTGCGCCACCCGTGACACACGCTGAGGCAACCGTTCGTGCATCGAGTCGCTTAGGGTTGACGGTTGTTGAGCTCGCCGATTTTACTTGCGTGTGGAAGAACTATGATGCTATATGGTTTAAAATTCCGTTAGTCGCTATCGTTGTGGCTGGTTAACATAGCCGGGTAAATTTTGGGAGAGTAACATGGAAAGGGTTGTACAAGGTGAAAGTATAAATCTCGTCCTACTAGTATAGTCTTTGAAGGACAGATCTGCTCCTGCATCGTCTGACAGAACTCAAAAGGCTCGTTGATGATGAGCGAATAAAAGGAAATATAGATGCTCACTTAATATCTCCATGATAGAAAAGACAGTAGAGAGCCAGCTACAGTACAGCTCTGTGCTACCGCCAACACAGCAAATTTATAACATACCAGAAAAAGCCAAAAAGTACGCATAGCGTGGGGTCTACTCGAATCCCATCCTAACCGGCCAACGTTTTCCAACGCGTCATATCATCTTTTCTTGCCAGTTGAACATCGTGCCTCAACGTTTCTTGCCGCCCATCGTAGACAACGCTGTGAAGTAGGGCAGCAGTACCATTATCTTACTCCATCGTTTTCTACGGTTTTGAATTCAGTTAATCAAATGACGTCGCTTTTTTATTTTTCAAAACCCAAGCACTGTTATGGCAGGTAAACGTGGCCTGGCGCTGTGCACTTTCTCTCTACACTCTTCATACTTCTACCCAACTACACTTTTCCCCGTTCTTACCTCAAAAAGCCCAGACCTATATCGCCCTTCCTTCATAGGCCGCTGCTAGCGTTTATGACAGCACCAACCGTACTGTTAGGCCTGCTTCACGGTTTTGGTCACTTCTGCTTAGTCTCAAGCAGACCTAGCAAACGCTTGCTAAACGATTGATCGTTAGCTCACCGACCACCAGGTATAATTGTGCGCTTTTGGGCATTAGAGCCCTAGGCACTTTAGGCATGATGGGATCATGCCCGGGCAATAATGTTTTCTCGCGACTAATCGAACTGAAACAAACAATGAGTAGTGGTGAACTGGAGGGACTGCAAGAACGAACAACGCCTATGAAAACAACTATGTATACAACGGAAGATACAGTCTGGCAGAGAAAAAGTGAGAGAGAGACTAGTGAGCAAAATGTTTGAGAGAGTGATAGATTACTAGTGCTGGTACAAGCTATAAAGCTAAAGCATTTTTTTTTAAATATTTGGCTCCAGTTAGACGTAATTACCTCATTTAGGTTATGCTACAATCACGCGTACGATTAACGAATAGGGTATAAATTGCTGTGGTGAAGGAAGTCTAGAAAAGCAGAACGAGCAGTCTTCATTGTAACGAGCGACAGTTGTATGGATGCCCTCCCGCATATCTGCGCTACTTTTAATGCGCATGAAGGGGCAATAGGTAGAAAGCAAACTGGAGGCAGGTTATTGGTTCAACAAAATGGAAACTGAGGATGAGAATTGAGGCATCTAAATGTGTATTTTGCCATGGTTGTGGTCGGTGAGTAATACGTATCGTTGCCTCTCTGTAGATTGCGGGACTGAATACTGGCTTATCTTTTATTAAGTGTACTCGTGACCGTCTATCATTGGCTTCGCACGTTGCTTTGACTAGCTGACCTTGTGAACGCATTGCGGTTACGATAAGAATGGAAGTAGCGGCCGTAGAAGCAAAAATAAACAACGCCGATAATTGCAGGCCTTCACCGCAACAGTCAATAACCTTTGAAGGTTGTATGCTGAGGTATGATGGTACCTTTTCCTTCTGCTTTTATCACTGCTCGAACTGAATGCATGTAATAGTTTTATGCTTGTTCCTATCTTCTCACAAATTGGCAGGGTGCGAACGGAATCTCTCTTAAGGAAATTTCGCCATCTCACCTAAGGAAACCAAGCGATAGGGTCGCAGAATGAGAGAAGTATGACCAGAGAAAACCGACGAACCTTCTTTCGTGCCACGTTCGGGAGAGTGAGACAAAAGAACAATGCAATTTGTCCTCTCACGCGTAAAACGAGCTCAAGCCTCTTGGAACTGCAGTGGAGTTGGTGACGATAGATATACGGCTGATGGCGATGGTGGAAGGCGCAGACGACTGTAAATCGGGGTTTGGCTGTCGGCACTAGATTCTGCTGAGAATGCTGCTGTGTGCCGGTTGAGTGGGTTTAGCTGTACGACTCCAAAGATGGATTCAACTTTTCGAGATTTCCGACGCTAGCCAATCTATAGGCTGCTTAGCCTCATACCGTCATTCTCCTCCCTCTTGTTTTCCCCCATACTAACAAAAAGTCACTTCGTCACTTTTCCTGTTTTTCCTGCTCCCGCTTTACTCTGCTCTGAGATCTACGATTTTTTCAAATAATAAATCATTAGTTGCCCGCACACGAAATGCTGGCCTCTGCTAACGCACGATGACGGATCGAAAATTCTAGTGATTGTCCTGAGGACTGTAATTTGTGCTACTGGTATGGATGTCGCTGTTACTAATACCTCTTTGTGTGTAACCGAATCTACTTCCTCGTTTCGTCCAAGGGCGCCCCTATTTGGAACCTTCGACGTAACCTTTTTGCAGCGACACAGGCGTGGGATGGGCGGCTAGCAGAAGCTGACCTTGATTGCTTGGTCGCATGTAACTCATTTTTATAGTACTGTATCTCTAGCAGAGCTAGGCAGACCTAAATGCTCGCATGCTAGTACCTAGCGTATGTAGGTGTCATTTATGCGTCGATGGCATAATAGAGCACTGTAGCAGTAATCCTATTATTAGGATACATAAATACTCTCTATGAAGTACTATCAGTGGTGCATGCCTCCATGCATATCCATATGATGGCCACATGCTTTTACAAGGCTTATGGGAGGTCACATCGAGCGTGTTCACGGAGGGCAATATTACGAGAAATGCTGATCCTAACATGTAGGCAAGTCTATACCCGTTGGACAGTCAGGACCAGCAATATTGGCAAAAGGTCAACGACTGGGCGGCAAGCACAGCATCTCTTAGGTTCGATTTTAAAGTTTCTATAAATTGCTCGGCCCACATTTGTTTGCAATAGGCTTTACTCTAGCAAGAGGTAAAACTGGCGAAGCGTAAAGTTATTATCCATTTGAAATAACTACACTCGATTAGATTTTATTTTGTGAACTTCCAATGGGAATTCTCTTCTAAAACTGTACATATTCTGTACATAAACTGCACCCGGTACATATTCCTGCCGATGCATGAAATCAACATTTTCTTTTGATCTTCGCCAACAAGGTCACCTCGATAACGTGGGCTAAAGCGGAGCAGCAATTAGCAAAACGGGTGCTTTGGTCGCGCACTTTCACGCAAGCTGCCACGTAGAAGATACAGCCACCGATGACAATTAGCAGGCGTTTATACCGCCAAGTGCCTAACAAATATGCTATTTTCGGAATACAAAAGTAGACACGTTCTGTTTTTTCCGCCAAAGTCGTATTATATGGGCCAGAGATGTCTAACGGCCAACGCAAATGTCCACGTACGGTTATACAGGCAGGACAGATAAGCAAAGAGCAGCTACCTCGTTGATTGCAACGAACTAAAGTTCTCTAGGGTCCATTCTATTTCAAATAAGTTTTTACTCCTAATACAAAACAAGCTGTAGATCTAGTCATCATAGACCCAAATAACAGCTCACATAGTTTTGAATTTGATGGGCCACGTATGAACAAACGTTGAATAACAAAAATCGCTACATTCATAACAAATCAGGTTTAGAGTGATGCGCAAGACCTCATACACACGTTCAGTGTTTAACTACAGCTACACAACTACAAATGTTTGTAGACGTGAACAGTGTGGGCCAATCGAAAAAGATCGAAATTTTATCTGTAAGTCGTCGGGTCATTTCGATATACGGCGCCTTTGTGGCTCGTCGTTTGATGCGTGATACCTCTGGGCTTTACAAATCGGGACGCCCAGATTAGATAGATTACCACCCAAGATCCGAATCATAGAATTTTTTTTTGTATTGCGTCTGGCAGATTCATCATTGCACAAAGCTTAAGAATGCACCTTAATATGTTACCCATTACATACGGTTTGCTCCATATTTCTACTAGGACCCCAGATCCCGATGTCGGTAGAAGCAAAAACAGGGGAAGGTTACGTTTGCTTCGACGTTAGTATTTTACTAGTCTCAACATTAAGCTAGCATACATCAGCAGTCTAATACATTTCACTGAATGAGTCTCTTTCCTGTTCAGTGTTTCATCAAGCGCATGAGGACTCGACTTTGATTTTCTGGTATCCAGTCAAGTCGGCCATTTTGGCGCGAGCATCCTATAGCATCGTTCAATTTGACCAATTGTAAACATTGTATTCCTGATACTTTCTACTTTCCTATTCAAAACAAAAATTGGACAAAAATTTTAGAACACATTGTCGGCAATCTTTTCTTATTTGTATTTAGATAACATACGCTTGCTAAAATGGCACGTTGTCCTAATAAGAAAGTCAGTGCATCTGAAAATCGAGCACCTGATTAATGTAAATAGCCCAGTGCTTACTAGGTGCTAGTTGAAGACATTTTCTTGCTCAGGAAACGCGGCCAGCAAAGAAAAACCGCTAAAATCTGTCTATTGATCTTTCTATGGATTTGCTAGCACGAGGCAGAAAAAGCTTCCTTACAGCATAGCTTTACTATTATCGATCGAGACTAGCTCCACTTTGCATCGCCTCGTTCTTGCTGGCGCTGTCCAACAACTGTCGTGTAACTGCTTCTTAGCCAATCGCTCTCTGAAAGCCCATCTGGCTGTTAATTTCGCAGCTTCTGTAAAGCCCGTGAATATGGTCGCGATGGCCATACCAGCGTACGAAAGTTCGTTTTCTACCCGAAGAAGGTACGCGATGCCGGCCCACTAGCGGCGGCTGTAGTCAACAGCCGAATCGGGATAGCCATGTTCCCGCATGAATGACAGTTGCTCCGCATACGGTTATAGAAAGATAGTCCTCAGGTTCTTATATCATGTTCTTTTTTCTTCCTTTCCACAACAATAAAACTGGACAAAAACAAAGCATCATCCTGGGCACCGGTCAGTTAGCTAGGATCCACCGTCATCCACTACTATCAGCTACCAAACTTTCGCTATCACCTTTACGACTAGCTGATCAAATCGAAGAGCCAAAAAGAGGCGGAAATATGCACGGGACGCATAGCAGCAGAACCAGCCTAAGACGCGTCGTTTGGCTGTTTTAGCCACACTCTTTTCGTTTCACCCCGCCTTTCAAATTCAAAAGAAGACTTTTGAAGCTGGCATCGACGAGAACGATACATGGCTCTCTTTTATATCATGTTCCATTTGCCAGGATATCGTCAAAGCAATGTACCAGTTGGAAAATATCGATTAAAAAACAAAACTTCATTTAGAGATTTTTGTTCTTTTCCGGATACTCGACGTCCGGGAGTGCATATTAAATCAGAAAAATAAACAAAAACCCCCTGAGCCCATTATAAGTCTAAAGCACTACCTTTTCTAGTGTAGCAATACCCGATCCTTTGATGGGAAATCAAGCACCCCTTTTTTCGTCGGTTACCTTCTATTGGTAAAAATCTATTGGTTTTTTCGCCCTAAGACGTTCTCCTTGGGAAAATGATTGCTTTGATCAGACGGTTTTTTTCTTCACTTCTATTCTGATACGTGCTGCTCCATACATTTTGCCGATTGATTAAATACTTGTTTTGAACGCGCGTTTTCTTTCGTCGGTTACCGTCCTTGTAAGAACGCTCGAGCGCTGACAGACAAGCGCCAATGCCCGCAGGCTCGTATCAAGATCAAACCTGGGTGAGAAATTTGTAATGCCAAGCGCACCTTGGAGTCTGCCAGATCCACTCCAGGCAATTTAAACGCCTGTAAACGTATTCTAAGTTCTGCCACCGGAGCTATGATAGCATCGTATCAGAAATTTATAACAGGTGAATTCCCAAGCATTTTTTTATCATTGATTCACTCACTTTATATTATTGCTGCTATATCATTGAGATTTATTAGATAGACTTTCTCTATCATTGGTTTAGCCCCTAAGGTGTTGTTTTAAACTTACAGCTTAATTTCTCGATCTATTTCGTGTCCAGCCCATGCTGGAGATGGTGGTTATGCAATTACTATAGTTAATAACAATAGTACAAACGGTAACAACGAAGATAATAACAGCCCAATTGTACTCCATTTGAAACTCACAAAAACCCAGTAAGTTTGCCATACATTGCTTCGCACACTGGTAAAATTGAGTTAAACTACTTGACTGCGGACCAAACGACCAATTAAAAGCATGGTCGTGCCTTATATTTATTTATTTTTTTTAATTTAATTAGTGATAATAATGTTTTTTTTGCAAGGCTGTCAACTTATGCATCTTTAGGACCTCTAAAACCTACTACAAGTAGAGCCTTTCACTAAAAAGATGACAATTAAATATTACTATAATTGTAGCCTTAATACTCTGTGCGATCTGAAATATTCGTTTGGGCCATAGGCGACTAATTATTTTTACTTCGTAGAAAAAACAACAGACGTTCTTTGGTAGATTAGGTTGCGATACTCTTCCGACCACATAAAGAATTAATCACATCTCAAATGGGCCATGTGCCATATTCGAAGGATCAAGCACGGCCACTTTTACTGGTAGGATTTCGTATTCCAAATCCATATTTACTATGCAGGTCCGAATTTCCATATACATTCTGTATTATGGTATATCGAGCTAACTTGCGTGGCGATCGAAAGCCCAGAGAAGTCGAATAAAAAAAAACACAAATCAGCCAGACACAAAGTAAGTGGAACTGGTAACTTCGACTTTTAAGACAATCACTATTCATCCCATGATTTGACATGATTTCCCAAATTTGACATGTGGCTAGATGTCACTATCTCGAGCTGGATTCTGTTTTCATTTTTTCAAAACGGTTTGTTGATGAGTTGCCTGTAGGTTCCGTAAAAATGTCTTCTGTCTTTAAAATCTCTTTACCGCACCACTTGGTGCATAGCTACAAACAAACCAATTAATAATATAGAAACACCTGTTATCTAGTTTAGATAATTTACGAATAGGCCAAAAGTTTTTGATAATTAATTTTTGGGAAACCAGGATAAGTAGAAGGAGAAATACGGAGTCCCACGGTAAATAACCGATGACCAATAAGAAAACCCGGCCAGCAAAAAGGATTTCTAGTTTTGGAAGAAAACTTCACCTTTTGAATGAACGTTTAGCATAGAATTGGTACCATTGGTACTGCACACGCCCCAATTCTGTTGAACACTCAAAGTACATAGACGACGTTCGTGCATGACCCGAGTAAATATATTGCAAGGAAATATATTCTTCGTATAAAAGGAAATATTTTATGCTACATGATTTCTTATCTGAAAAAAAAGAAGCACACGGGAAGTTCTTGTTGCGCTGCATTACTACAAAATACTATAGAGGGTAATTTGTCTCTATAAATATATAATTATATACTAATTTGCGATGTTCTAATTAAGCGTTGCCATTTGTGATACAACAGTATATAGATATTATTGATCAAAGCCGATCGATTTTTTCTATCTTAACAGATGACGCTACTATCTAAAACATGTGTGCTTTAAACGCCTTGAGCCTAAAATCTATAGATAGGTATGCCAGTAGAGCCTACAAAGCAAACGCCGGGGAAAACATAATATCACGAGTTGAGATTCCGGTCTAATATAATAAGACTAGAACGGAGAATATAGCTGTTTCAAATCTATTCCCCTTCTGCCCCGCCACCCATGCCCCTCCTTCACACTGGTTACAGAAAGTAGTATTCATATATAGCCGACGCAAATAGAAGCCTGAGAATCACCGTTGGCGTTGTTTTATGCAGTTGGGACACTGATTACCGTATAGCGCGAATTTATGCTTTCTCTCAAGTCTGAGATTGATATGAAAAGGTCTAACCGGATTCTACGGCAAGACGCTTCAACTACCTCTAAATCGTTTTTCGAACATGGATATGGAGCCAATTAAGCTTTTCTCCATTTTTTATCATTTCCCAGCAGATGTGTGTCACTTAGATGTGGGACCGCTGTAACTGCCAGGCACAGTAATGCCTGCCGTTGCTGCAGACATATAACGATGCAGTCACGCTAATTCAACGGTCTCGGGTTTGTTTTTTAATTCGAGACCACGTTACGTATATTAACACGCCGGTCGGCTCAGTAGTATAACGTATAATCAAGTGTAACCTTATGTCGATTTAGGACTTGTGGTAATATAGCCAGAAAAAAACTTGTTTTCTGCTTTTTCTTCCTTTTGAAAATTGTAAGTGCACAAGCAGCTTTGTATGTCGCTAGTGATGTAAAAACTGTGGAGATTTTCGAAGCAGGCAAAAAGTGTTTATTTTTTTACTTATTTATTTTTATTCATTTTAATTATTTCGGGTGATTTGGAAATGTTGGTTGAAGATGCTACTACCGTTCGCGAAGCAAAAATAGGGGGGGGGGGGGGGAGAATCACAAGTAATTACATTGAATTTAGAGATACCTCGTCGCTATTCGATTGTTTATTTATTCATTTTTTTAATTTTTCTTAACCCTTTGGTAATGAAAACATTTTTTCCTTTCGAAAAGATTCGTTCGATCATAGCTGATTCCTTTTGTAAAGGCAAACGGCACAGAAATCAATAAGATTTGCATTATTCGAGTCTCTTTTACATCTAGGCCTTATTTTTTTTCTATCTTATTCCAGTGTTTCTAAAAAAAAATCAACCTAGTTCAATTTCTCTTGAAAATTCGCTACGGAATTCGGTATATTCAAGTACTCACTCGTCGCCCATAGTTCTTTTCGAAATTATAGGATTTTTCGAGCAGCAGTTTACTGCACGAAGCATAAGATACTTAGGCTCTTAGTAAATTTGAGTTGGCAGCAAAATTGTTCCATTCATTAAACTAATGCAACATATTCGAAATCGGGTCCATCGAATTACTTCTACTAAGAGCTGACGCCTCAAAAACAGCAAGATGTTGTTGGTCTGAATAGCGGCGCTGTGACGAGCGAAAAATGGGTAATGAAACCATACGAGACACCTTCTCAAGGACAACACAGTGCAAAACCTTACCACACCATCATGAAGGGAATTCAATAAACACAGACTACCAAGTGCCTTTTCACATAGATTCGAGTGAAGGGCATATATTGCGTGCTGACTTCGAAGTGACTCCACGGTGACTGCATTCCTTGCATCGTTACTTAGTTAAAATAGTGCGTTCCTGTACCATCTGATGTACTCTTGGGTGCGACCGTTTCTGCACTTAGAGTCACAATAGATTACTGCCAAAAAAACCAGAAAACAAAACAGCTGAAGGAGGCGCTAGACCCAGTGGGGTCTATCTGGTAGGTTACCATCTTGAGCCAGAATGAATTATGAGATTGGCGTAGGCACTGATTCCCAGTTATACGCCCGAATACCGAAATCGTGAAAAGCAGATCGATTTTTCATCTTGTCACTTAGCTTCCATCGGCCGCGCGAAAGAAATCTCTGAAAATTAGAAAATTAATGACAGCTGACCTAATTGAGTAGAGCGAATATGTGACATCTATAAAATAAAGGAAACGAGTTTGCCAGGCTCTAACTAGTGTAATAACCGACTAATACTATGTAATCAGAAGTGCTTTGCAAGGGCATCATCAGTTCTATGTAGACGAGATTTTCTTCTGATCGATCGAACAACTTAAATATAGAGAAATTCAAGGAAGTTCACTACGACCTTCATGGACGTTGTTTACAGTTACAGGTTGGTGCACGTACTTACTGACATATATCGTTGTTTTGTTTTACGAAGATGTAAATAGCCTAGGCTGGAGTATCTGCTATAACAATTGAAAAATCTTGTAATATGATGTATGACAAGCATTACAATATGCTGTCTATTGAACGCTACAGGTTGTTATTTGACAATGCGATTTCGATGGTGAAAAAAAACACCCTTAACAGGAAATACGCATTTTGATGAGATACGTTTTTGTGGTTAGGATTTGTCAGTTTTTTTCAGAGAAAATCATCCCAGTAGGCTACCTCTTGACAAACTTCTTTCCCCCAGTATATTTGAAGCTTATTTTAATAGCAGCATTACATTATACAATAGAAGATGTCTATTGAAATGTTAACTCTTTAAAGCTGTGGCCTTCCACATAAAAAGGCCAATTTTTGCTTATCTATTACGTTTGAGATAATAATTACAATTATAAAATACACATTTTTATTTCGGTCGATCCAGACATTTCTGAATCGCCTTTATTTGCTCACAGATATAAAGTAGTATTTCATTTACATTTGCGAACTGGAACTGTCTAAAACGGTTTGAGGTTCATCCGTAAAATGAAGGAATCGGCTTTATCAAAACATCAGGGAACACTCAACGGTCGATAGTAGCATATCTTATAAAACCTAATTTATAAAGTTATTTGCGTGAATCGCCGTGATGAGAGGTAGTGATTGACAGAAGTTTTACTTCGAGGCTATGTTGGGTATAAAACCCAAGGGATGACTGGCAGCGAGACGAATACGCGAAGCCTCGTCATACGCCGTAAGCGATGACACGTGTGTAGGCGACTAACGAACACCGCGTGGTATATTACTTGAATATAATGCTAAAAGAATTGTTACATTTAACTGTTACACGACTACAGAATCACAAGTCTTGCTCAAATAGATTTTCTTGAAACGCATCACACAAACAAAAAATAATTTACACATACGTTTGAACAAAATATGTCAATATCTCGTTTGTGTAGCATCTATTAAAAACCACCTTGGACTGTAGTGACAAATTGTGGCGCGCGACAGCGTACCGTTATAGTAATGCTTTTGAACGTATCCACAGGAAAGAAATAGCCGTAATGGCAGGCGGCGCAGTACCCGACCCGGAAATGGGCACGGCGACACGTCTCCCATGGAGAAAAGATATCCCCGAGGCTGTCTTCGACTCATGCCTGCTCGTAGCACCTATTGCCGCACCGCTAGCTTAAGGGAATTTGGCCTACAGAAAAAAATCGAAATCAAACAAATTTTTGAGTAAGGCCGGCTCCATTTCTAAGCAGTGAAAACAGCTTTCAAACTGCTATAAGTGGATTTCAAGGTTCATAATGTTCATATGCTTTCAACGGAATCGATCGAACCTCCCATTCTCATACTTCAAATGATAAACGAGGCGCTATTGCAGAATTAGAAGAACAATTCCTTCGATTTCATCCAGCGTATAGATCACGTCGTCGACTGACCGAGTAATCAATGTGCGCTCTGCATGGGGAAACCGATTGCTCCTGCTTCATTGATTACACATTTATAGACAATATGCACTATCCGATGTCTGTTCTTCATGTGTTTTTGACAAAAGTCTGATTACTTTTGGCTATGTGTTATTAAAATTTGACCGCTTAGAACGCCTGTGTTAAACTGAAATTTCCCATTAAAGAAGCCTTTATATTGAATCATACGAATTCGACTGACAGAAAATGTCCTGCTGCCAGTTAATAAGCTTCTTATTCGTTCGGTCGAAGTTAGTTCTTCTGACCTCAATTCGTCATATCCCATGTTTCCATTTGCCAACAACCTCAATAAGACCCATGTTTGCGAAGTTTCTGAAAAAATAGGTCGAACCTCAGTATGAACCTAGATGAAGTTAATTTGGCATTCTCTGATAACCTATTTCGTTTTGTGTATTTAGGTAAAGACTAATGAAATGTCTTACTACGCATGACATATAATTATGTATAAAAAGCTAAATGATGATCCACGCTGGCAGGTACAGTTCTACATAGTTGAAAAGTAAACTGGTTTCACCGAGTCTCGATCAGTATAACGTAAATTCAAAACCATTCATTTCAGAAGCCACGAACCTAAACATTTAGCCACCGTGGCTGGCAATATGTATAAATATATCTTTCCTTTATTCGAGCGCGCAGAATAGCAACTGAAAAGCCACTGTCGCTTTCGGAGCTTAAACTACGGTACCAAACTAAGACACAGCTTAAGGACACAAACGAACGGATAGAGCCTGGCCTAAAAAAAACATAAAAGCGTTTGAAAAAAAGGAAAGTTTTGCGGTACATTGAAACTCCTTCTTTTCTGGTCTTTAGATGATCATCCATCCAATGCAGGTACTCTATAACCAGAAAGGGAAGTTGAAAGGAAGCTTAAAGAAGGACAAGGAAAAATCAAATTTTGCTACAACCTGATCGTAAGAACATTTTGCACATTAGCGGGGATGATTTGTTCCCTTTTCCGAGGCCTATTCTTCGTGTTTCCTCTCTTTTATGACTTCCTACCCTACCCTACCCTACCCTACCCTACCGCTTCATAGGACACACGAAAACCCAGAAAAAGAGGTTAGACGCTATGCTCTATCTATCGATAACCATTCTACAATCCACCGCAGAACTGCGTGTTGTTCCGCGCTCGTGATTTCCAGCTGCTTAAATATTATGAAAAGGAAAAGCGATACCAGGTAAAATGTAAAGCTTAAAAAGCAACCCTTCTTATAAACAATGTGAGGAGAAAGCACTGACTGGAAATAGATCTATACAAGCCTTCGCTACTAGATACGCATACAGAGTATACGCATCTAGTAGTACAAAGTATAGACAGAGATAATCTCTGTCCAGTCGGTCAAGAAGTATGCTTACACATGGTGAAATGAATTGTCTTCAATGCTGTTTTAAACACAATGCTCGTTTTACATTTAGTCAGCGGATGTCCTCATCAAGAATGACTTATGGTAACTATCTTTCAGTTTTCGTTATTTACCGTTTCAGAGTTCTAAAGTGATTGCAGATTACGGCAGAGACGTGTTGAAGTCAACTAGTGGCTATACCTATGTAAAGTTGCGAGCACTGAAACCACGTGACGTGGGCCTGAATTTGTACGTGAGGAGAATAAGACTTTGAGGTCAACTGCAACTGCTGTGAGATGGATTCACGAGTCGTATTAACGTCCTAAGACTGTACGCGCTAATTTTGATGCCGTTATTAATGTACTAGCTAATATTTAAATGAGAAGTAAATTTTTGAGAATGGATAGGAGTCAGACCTGTATTGGTAATCTGTGAACGACTACTCGTATTGGTGGAAGAAGTATATTCTATCAAGGCGCTATAATATGAATCACTAACAAGTTTGAATAGCGTTCCAAGTCACAGCGTATCATAGCAAGGATTTACATTTTAAAGTCTATAATAGGGCTCTCTGTTACTTTCTTGGGGCTACAAATACAAAATACCTGCTAATATATAAGGTATTATTAAGCACTGTGTAGACATCAGAGCGCCATGCTTATTCTAAAGATGTACCAATATTCTGTTAAAAAAAATAAAGAGCAATATCAACCTCACATTCTCCTAGCACAGATTTTCTTACCCGAAAACTATAGTTACCGGTACAATTCGGATAAAATAGCATTGTCGACATATCCGCCACATTGCGAAACGTCGTAATCATAGATGAACATCGTACGGGAATCCACAATAGTTATTCTGGTCTTGGTCCAATCAAATTGGCTTTAGCGAACGGTATGAACTTTGTTTTTCTTTACCTTAAGCTAGACGCAACTCGTTGATATTGCCGTTCGAAAGCCGACTTCACGTTGCGCTGCAGGACTTCATTTAGATCTGGATCAAGCAAGCTATAATCAGATACTTCCTCCTATTGGAAAGAAAATCCGTCGTCTTCATCGATAAAGCTTTATTGCTCCGAACAGTTTTTTCTCGAAAATAGTACGTCTCGTTTAGAGCGTTCAAAGAACCATTCGCAATACTGTTTTTCCAGTAATGCAATTTTTCTACTTAGAGCATGAAAAATGCGATAGACACTTGATTTGTTAATGCAAACTTTAACACTTACTTAAGTTGAAGATTTCCGTGGGGTTCCGCTATAGCTTTCCGGTGATCTTTTTTGGCTGGTGAAATTCGTTGATATTTTTGGTCATTCAGAACATTGCTTACGAACGTCCTGAACAACTTCATTCGTGTCATTTGTTATCCGAATATTTGTAAGTTACGTGAGAGGGTCTACCTAGAACTACCCGTAACATTGTTTTTGTGCCTCTGCTACACTTCTAGGCTGCCATCTTAAAATGATTCTTCGTAGCCTCGTTAAAGTTCATTACTTCCAATTAGTTGCATTAAACATTTTCGCTCACTTTATATATATATATATATAATAGTCACACAAAGGATTTTGCTGAACGATCAATTATAAAAGGATTCTACGAAACGCTACCAAAGATACACGTTCTTATTCTTACAGCACATTCTAGGACAATTGACCTGATCATCTTTTACGCTATACAGGCGAAAACCGCTTTTGTCGAATAGAAATTGCAGGTCCTGCCTGTGCTATAAATGCCCTTGCCTATGTATCTGCATAAGATTACCTAGCTCCCGTAATGGCTTATTCGTAAATGATTTTTCTTTGGGTAATTATGCTAGGCTGATTTTACTGGAGCATGTTTTCCTACAATAAGTGAATTTTAGAAAAATATCTGCCTGCCTGGCCAAGGTCGTAATTACGGAACTGGAGCTAAACCGTTATGTCTGAACGGAAGGTATGCGAACACGATTAAGAAATATCTGTTTATGTCTAGAAATGCTATTTTGACCGCGTAAAGTTATCTCTGCCATATTTATTCCATTGGCTGGTAACTGCACCATGAATCAAACTTAAACTACTTGAAACCTGTTAATATTTACTCGTATCGCCATACGGGGAAATGCTATCAACGATAATGAATTGAATTTATTGAAAATCATCGGACATGACCATATTTTCGAACCCGAATTTGCCCGTTTTTGCAATCGATAGGCGCGTTACTAAGTCGTTTCTTGTGCCCGTGTATCCCCGCTGGTAACACTACTGATTTGGAAACGATTACCTCAATTGCGAATGGTCTGCTCTTTAAAGATATCGAAGGTCTCAGTACCTTTATGGTGGTTTCGAAGGCAACTTTAGTTGAAGTTAAATTAATTTACATTCGTATAAAGAAAGTGTACAACGAAATACATTTATACACACGTTAGTTAATATAATGTTTAAGCTACATGATTAAAGTAGTATTTAGTATATATCGATTCGATTCGTCTAAATAACTGTATTTAAATACACTGGGAACACTCATAAATGGTTTTTCCTGTTTCACAGTAAATGACAGGGAACCTGACACGCGCACGCAATAGGCGGTCGTATGATCATTACCTGGGCAAGATTTCCACTTTCTTTTTAAGTCAAACGTTAGTTTTAATATTGTATTGATCTGCCGCTATGGACTTGTAACCCCTAAACCCCGTATCAGTATTTTGTTTATCCAATATTTCAAAAGCTGGATTGAGGAGACAGAAATCGAGCAAATGTGGGTTCCTCATTGAAACTATCACTACTTTTAACCATCTCATTTTTTTCTGGCTATTTTAACATAATGTAAAATGATTTTTTTTTTAAATAAATGGCTGATTTAGTTGAAGTTATCATAATACACTCTGCTAGCAATTTGCATATGCTGAACGCAAAAAGGCGGAGAGCCCTTCAGTTCTGGTATATAGATACGATCCAATGGTATGAAATAAGTGAAATCAATACACGTATTGATGGACGTAAAATAGGACTAGTGGCCAGACAAACAGTAAATATTTACGAACCTATTCGTTATTAGATACCTTTGCTAGCATTATGCCTGATGCTTAGCAGATACTTTCTGAAAAATGCATAAAAATCACAGACATCGGAGACAGGTGTTTGACGTAGGAGAGACTGCCACTCCGGTCGAGGGCTTTTATTTTACCATTAACAGTTACCCTATATCGAAAAATATTTACGTTTGCAGCTAATCTATGTATCGCTTTTTTGTTATGCCACAATTAATTAACATTTTAAAGAAAAAAGAGGATAATAAAATAGTTTATATAACACACAAAATACTTTATGCGTTTGCAGCCCTGGTCTAGGGTTGCGCGTAACGTCTAGCGACACGCTACACGCAATTCCGTCGAGTCTAGATTGATCCGATCGAGTATGGAGAAATAGCTGGCTTGCATATAGAGTTTGACCCCAGCTATAGATTAATTGGGACCAAACTATAGTATATCGTACAAAGAAGCACATGCATGTTCGCCATCAGTTGCCTGATTGCTCAGTTGAAACATACGACAATGGTGGTGCAAGTGCCGTATACTATATATACGTAAACGTAAGTGACATTTTGTCACATCTATAATCGAAGTTACACCTTCGGGAACACATAATGTTTCATACTATTCCTGTAGACTCAACTGAAGGCAATAATTGGTTCAGGGCGTGGGAACTAATTTTCGTGGATTACAGCCTACGACACGATACAAGCTACGATAGAAATTTTCCTCTGCATATAATTCAAATCGGACAAGCGACAGTTAGAAAGAAGCTCTGCGCGAGGCTTCGGATGAAATCTAGCAGCTATAATGTAAGCCCGAAAAGTGCCCACAATGTTTATAGTATTACCAGATCAGGTTGTTATTAGATGATTTCTCCTACACAAGGACAAACCGTCGACGGTTAACACGTTTGGATCTCGGCTTGCAGAAATATGGCTGAAAATTTTTGACACTTTGTCTTGCGGAAACGCGTACACACTGCGTACTTGATAGTGATCTCGCACACTCAGCTTCCTAGCCAACGAATAAAATTTACTATTTTGAGCTTCATCAACTAGCAGATACTGTATCGGACTCGAATTCGTGTGGTTCAGCATCTGTTAGCCGGCTTCTAACACTAAAATGGAACAGAAGCTATTTCTACATGCGTGCATGGAATGTATATTATATAATAAAGAGATAGTTCTTCAATGTTCTATCTAAGCGAACCTTCTATATCTAAGTTGACTTAGAAACTTGTTAAAAAATAATACATAGGTTTTCCCAAAAAGTTTCCGACCGCCTATCTAGCAGCCGTACTGGTTTTTTTTTTCTATATTTTGATGTGTTTTGAAAATATGCGCGCATTTGTTCTCCCTAGTGGTAAAGAGTTTCAATTGTAATTTTAAATAACACTGTCTTATCGTTCATATCTTTTAGCTAAAAGATATGGACTGGTCTGCTTGGTTAGGCGGGAATCATTCGTATATGGCAGTAACTACGTTATATTCAGCTATCTAATATCGGACGCTAATTTTTTACTCTTTTCTAGTATTTTTGCAAGCACAACGAATTTCATAAAATGCATGATTATTTTTAGGACAATATAATACTTACATAATATGCTCTTTAAATTAAATTATACCTTAGTGCTCGGATTATATGTACGCGCCAAAGTAGCTTATATAAATGTATATGGGACAAACCATAACGGCATTGTATTTTAGGCCAGAAGCGGGCATAAAGTTCGAAAATACGAGGGCTTAAAACGGAAAAAGTGTAAGAAGACAACTGAAGTGTCAGCAATAGGTATTTTTGTCTTCGATTCCTGTACTAAAAGATCCAAGTATTGTTGAAAATGGCTTTTTGAGCAAGTGTAGTGTATTTTTAAATTTTAGCCTTTCTTTTTTAAACTTTACAGTTTAAATTTCCTTACAGAAATCGTCCTTGGATTTTTGAGACACCGCATGACTAATAACACAGAGCGTCGGTTTCGGGCAAAAAAAAATTGATCTCGTTGACGCGTCGCTCAGCACTAAATGATTCGTAATAACTAAGTTGGCCTACATTGCAAAAGTAGCGCTTTGTCCTGCGTCATACGAAGTTGATTTCTTGTACTAGAAAGAACTGCCTCACATATATACAATACATATGAGCCGCTGCTGTTACTTGCTAACCGTACGAGCGCGATAGATAGCTAGTTGTGAGCGCACGAAACGTGCAGGCCAGACACACTCAATATGAGTGTGCTGACTGTTGACACAGGGGTAAATGATGCTTCGTTTATAGATGCTTCTCTACGTATTTTGATAAAAAATCTTGTGCCTGACAAGGTGATTCAGTGGTCGGCATGACTTTGCGCTACCTTCAGAGTTCGGTTAAATCTTTAGAGGCGCCCATTGCAACCTTTACCTCATCACTGCGCATTTCCCAAAGTGCAGCAGAGCATTTTCCAAGTGATAGTTGAAGTTAGTGGCGAGCTAATTCAAGTAATTGCAAATACATGAACGTTGAATAGCTAAAACAGCTCCACCTATATGAATATTGATGGGTAAAGTTCATTCGAGCTTCTGACACAGACGCTGACCAAAGAGGAATATGCCGTTGTGATGTTAACCACCGTATCGCTTTCAACTTCAATCAAGTCATTAGCTGAAGGGAGAGGGGGATGCCAAAACGAGGATGCCCCGAAAAAAGTAGATTGATATCTGTAGTTAGGTAAATATTGACGTTTATGAGCTACGATAACAAATTGTAAATAAAAAAACTCTCCTTGACAGATCCTTCAAACACTTATTAGCTGGAAATATATCTCCTGTACAAAATAAAGGAGCAGATATCGTCATTGAAGCAAGCTTGCAATTGCATTGCGTATTGTTATAATTAGTCAATTCGAAACTTAGTCTAAGTACAAATGCAAACCTTTTTTTGAAAATCTATGGGAAACCTGCTCACGTACTGTCTAGCGTATTCGCACACAGTGTCCCAACTCATCTGTCGTGGAGTCGAAATGTGAAACTATCATTCCTACTTAGAAGGGCACGCATCTTTTGATGTTGTCGAGGGTTCTAGAGGGAAAAGAACGAGTATCCTCTAACTCCTGTAAAACTTGGAAAGCTTATCGCACTATTTCAAAACCTGAAAAAGGGAGGAGTTGGCGGAATTCCGCCTGTGGCACTTCTACTTCAGAGTACACCCAAAGACCTCCTGACTGGTTGCCGCCTCTCACATTCTAAGTCCTTTTTCTTGATGCCCCCAATAAAAATCGGGCCAGCAACCTATAGTTTTTCTATGACTTTGCTCATACGCCAAATTCGAACCTAGATCATTCCTGGGTGTGTCTATTTACTGTGTAAAAACGTTGTTACTACCCTATTGCGTGGACAGCCGTGAGTCGGTTCTCGCTGTGTGTGCTTATTACTTTTCAAAAATATAATTCTACTCAAAACATTTTAATGAAGAGTGTAGTTAGAAATTATGCTGTCCCTAAGGAACGGTGCTGAAGTAATTGAGTAAAGGGGGAGTGGCGAAGCGCGCATCGTACTTCACTCGAAAGGGTGTAATTACATATTTCAGCACCTGTTTACTAGTTACAGCTACTAGTTCGTAGTAAACAAAACGTACGCTATTAGTTCAGTAGCGGAGCACATGTCGCCTATATCGCGCAATTTCAAAGTTGAATGCATAAGATTACAGAGGTTGACGTTATACGCTTGTGCCCTTCTTACCACATTGAAAAGAATATTGCGTTGTTTTTTGCTTTGGAACAATATGCCGATATGTTGTGAACGTCTTGATCCGATAATGAGTATGTACTATGTGATATTATGATCGTTGCAGCCTATTGGAAAAATGGTATATTGATGATGCATTTTCGATAGAATCGTGTCAAGTGGTCTCGTGCCTAAACCAATATCTAGAGAAGACTACCGCTGCACAATTGCATACATGAAGAAATGAGTACATATTTTTAACGGTATTTCAAAATTCAGTAATAGCTTCTTCAGGGTTGCTTCAGTTTTAGGAAATCGGTAACAAAGGTTTTCCTTGTTAAAACTCTGACCGGAAAATATGCCCTTGTGAACTAAAGCCCTTTCTGCGTTGTATCCATACGAAATAGAAATGGTAACTACCCTTTTTAGGTCTTCTACCTTTACAATAATTAAGTTCTTTTTGGATGAAAAGCAGAGTATCAAGTGAAATTAGAAAATTTCAATTGCATTCCCTAACTCGGACATTTTTCCATAATTGTATATTTTGACAAGGCAAGACGTAGCATCCTTCCTGAGCGAGAACAATATCTATGAAAGACAATTTATCCTAATCACCCTTACACGAAGCCGATCCGAACTTGTTATTATTTATTACATGCACTAAGCAGTATAAATTTTAAACAATAATTTACCACAAATAACAAACAATAGCAGTTTGAGCTTTGAAAGGGAAAGCGCTTCACTTGGTGTGATCTAAAACTACATGTTTCATGTCTATATATATATATATATATATATATATATATATATATATATATATATATATATATATAGACGTCCAACTATCTACCTAGTACAATTGCGGGCTGTATCTACGTATAGACACAGCCTACACTTGTTCTATAGAAATCTATTATGTCATGCAGTCTACAAAAGCGTTCTACTGTGAATTGGATATCAAGTATTTCACATACACTGTTCCGTTTCCATTACTTCCTGCACTGCTATCACTACAGGGAATGGAGGTTTGCATTAACAAGACAAGAACAGCCGCCAATATAGGATAATACACGAAATAGCAAACTACACCTCGAGTTGTTCTAAGCGGCTATCTCTGGGTCTGGCAATGGACTGAGACCGTACGTCCGCCTCAGCTTGCCTGGCAAGTGCGTGAATCCGTAGAGCCGTCGCTGTAGATGAGCATATCTTTCTTCTTTTTTATTTGTTCTTTCTTCCTATCGACATCCGTTAGCAATTGCTAGCAACTTCCAAGGAGCTATTGGAAGACGACAGAACTGCTACGTTATGACGGCGAAAAGTCGTTAGGCAGTGGTCAGTCGAAATACAATTCTAGGAGCTGAACCGGTGCTTTTGCAGCCCACACTCATGCGTGGCAGAACGTTAAGCGAGCGTCGGCCACTACTGACTGATCGCTTCCTGGAATGCCTCATCATCAGCAACAATGGCAATGGCAAAGCCATGCAGTGCCGCTACAATTTCTTCACCTTATGAAAAAAATTTCCATTGGAGATCTTGCTCGCAAACCAGGTCGCATTTCGCAAAGAAATTGCTAGAGGAAAAGCCAGGCCACTAGCGCAGCTCGGGGGGCGAAGTCTGTATCTGTTTTTGTTACTACAAATGGGAGGCATAGGGACAGGTTGAAACGGGCACAGATAATCAAGGGCAGGTCTGCCTGTTGGGGCTGACCATGGCAGATTTCTAGGTCGAGTGGAAAGGGGAGATTCGAGGTTAGGACAACTAAGTAGCCATGACTATATACTAGCTGGAGTGCGGCAGCTGTGGTTGTCGTGGTAGAGATATAGCGAAAACAGAAGGGTAGCCCGCGAAAGGCCACACCAAAGGAGTCATCTGCGTAATGATTTGACTCCCTAGGAAGGCGCTGGGCAAAAAGCAGTTGTGGAATTTGCACGTTTAAGTATTTTTGAAATAACGTAGTATCCGCCTTCAAGTTGACTGTAAGGATATTGACTCTTCTATCTCGTTCCTTCAAAAGCTCAAGCAAAAATTCGGACGTTCCATATAACAAGCTTACTCGAAAGATCATGGTCAAAAAGCTATGGACAGATATATTGATATCAGAGATGAATACGCAAAGAGTAGACATTTCGGGCTAAAGAGAGGCGGTGTGGAAGAGGCAAAACTATTTTCTTAAGAAATGACAAACGTACTACCAGCTGGGTTGATCTAGCAAGCAAGCAAAATTTATCTATCGCCTTGATGCAGCTCTCGCGAAGGCATGGCCGCTTTTAAGTGGTAATAGACATCTAGCTAACTGTTTCGTTTTTCCTTTTTCGAGTTCAACCTTTCAGTTTGAAACTGCCCATATTAGAGCAGAATAATTATCAACTGCTCGATAATTATGCTAGTAAATTAACATTATTAACATAATATAACAAACACTTCGCAACTAGGACCTGAACTACGCATTTCTAGATAAGTAGCTAGTGTTTGTTATATACTCAGCTCTGACACTCTGGTCTTTCATACATTATAGCTTACTGCTCTTTGACGTGATCGGTTATGCAGTTCCGATTTCGCTAAAAACATAGTGCAAGATAGGATCCAAAGATATGACCGGGAATAAAGGATTTTATTCCAGGAAAATAGAACGTTGCTTATTTTGAAAGTATTTAAACGAACCTTTTTCTGAAAGAGTATGCTGTAAGCGACAATTACTCAAGGAGAAAAAATGGCCGTCAACTATATAGGTAGCATACAGATATGTTCTTTCATTTTCGATAAATATTTTTTACATTTACTTATTCCAGGTATCCGATACAAGGATGTCAACCATTTTACGCGGTCACGTAGGTATAAATGTAACGAGGTCTGGAGCTTGTGTTCCTGCGCTCATTACAATAGATCATAATGTCGCCGCTTGTTGGGCTGCGCGTACAAGCAACGATACTGTTAACTTTCTGTTTGCCGGCTTATTGATATCGGAGAGCACTTTTTTCTTTGGTGCTAATCTACGGTAACTTGTGCGCGATTCGCAAGGTTAAGAATACTCAACGCGACCTATCAAGCCGCATGCGTATCTACATAGGTCTCTGTAGTTTCTGTACAAATTCTGTCGTCATTTATAAGGTATCCGATGGGTATTTCGGACGAACTAGCGAAGGAGAACTGCGAGCGTGGCTGTGACCGCAAAGTACGTCATACTGGCGTAGCTGACGCGCCGAACTGCATCGCCTTCGTCATCATTTCACTCAGCTCGTTAACCAGCTACAAGCAGATCAGAATGTGACATCAATTTGGCCCAGTTTCACTAGCTCGACCCTAGCTGTAGATTAGCACGGCCTATCCCCACCGAATACTCCGCCAGCGATGGCGGAGGATAGCACCTGACAATGGATGAAGCCCCGTCGAATGAGGCTGATAGAGAGAACTCGTACCTATAATCGTCTATATAGAGAACTATGTTCCATACGTAGGTACTAGAGTGACCAACTCCTCTGTTAATATATGTAAATGAAAAGGAGAGTCGTTCGCGCTAACAGTAATAAGAAATGATAAGGAAAATTAAGATCTAGAGGAATAAGAGCTAGCCTGAATTTGGACATCAAAGAGAAGGAAGCGACGAGGCTTGACCTCCTCCACAGTTATCAATCTCTACCAACTTTTCCCAAACCAAGTGGCAAAGGAAAACGAAAATGTCTGACATTGGAAGCGACCACTTCGGGCTGAATGTTCCTGAAGAGGCCTCTCTTGGGAGACGCCGCTCGTCCTCGGTGGGACGAAGGGACTCTCCTGCGACGCACCTCTCAATATCCGAATTTCCATCAGGCATATCAATGAGTCGTCGGCGCGCGGTGAACACCCTCGATCACAAGACTTGCGCATTGCTACACTCAAAACTGAAAGGATTCCATCTCGAAGACGTTGCGTAAGTAAAAACAATTTAGCTGACTAAAAATACAGATGTTTAGGTAGGGCAGTGTATGGCAAAATTTTTGCTACTTAAGCTAGGATTGGCCGCGTCTTTCGTATTTCAATTGCACTAACACCTATGATATGCGCCTTCCCGGAAAACAAAAATAGTTCTTTGTGAGCGTCTTGGTTTATACCACAGTTGTTTCTCAAGTTAACTTCCGGAGGAAACTATCCGAAAATAGTTTTAATCGCAAAATGAGGCTAGGTCGCGCTTCTATTTGGTGCTTATATTCTGTAGAGTAGAATTGTCACATCTAGATTATGACTTTTGAGCTATCTTACTGTTGTTTTCATATTCCGTAATGGTCAGCACTTAGTAACGTAGTATTATTACATTAGCTAGAAGCGGAATATTGCATCTGTTGTCTTTGGTAAAGATGTATTGCAGTTCTCATAACATTCACTAGTAAATTAGAATACAATATTTGAAGAAAACATGGTCCACGCAAGTATCAGCTCTCAGACGGCGATTGGGCACCTTTTATAGACTGAGTTGTTGAAAAACATCACATCTACTATATCATTCTGCTGCTCTATAGCAAAAAATTCATTACTGCTACTGTGAAGAAAGTATTGGTAATTAGTTTATCTTTAATTAACTAAACGTGTATATAGCATGGAATATAATTTAATTTTTTAAAACGTTTTAATATGTATTTTGTACAATATTTTACTGCTTTGATAGAAAGACGTTAGCTTCTAGAAAAATATCTCTTCCGTAATCTGCTTTAGAACTGCTGTGTAAATCAAAGAAACTACAAAAACTTTAGTTAAAAATTCCAAGTTGAAGGCATGTTTCAAAAGTTATTGGGATAATTGTCGCAGAAGTCATGTTTTAACGTTTCTTTAACCTTAATACTCTGGCATAGCAGGGCCACGAGATCTACCTAAACTCGTAATCAGCTAACATAATTATGGGCTTGGTTGGATTAATCCACCATTGAAAATTACGTGGTTGTCTGTACACGATTTGCTTGATTGGTAGGCAACAACGTTACTGATGCGCCGTCCCGAGAAATTTTGCATAAGGAAAAAAGTTTTTTCTTTTTTAATTATTTTGCTATTTTTAGAAATCCACTCACAGTCATACTGTGACGAAACGAACTTCAAGCAGTCTATAAAGCAAACATATTAAAGTAATACTGATAAACAATTTTTTACGGAAACGTTTCCTATGAACCACCTTATCAAGGGGAAGGAGGAAATTTTAGGTCACCTATAATGTGAACGCCATTGGTCGTTTGCGAGAAATGAAAACGATAGTGAATTTCATGATTATTAATAATAGGCCTTCCAATAAAAAATTCACCGTTCAAAGTTGGAAATTATCTACAACCCAATTATTTAAAAAAAGCTCTTTTGCGATGGCAAGCAGCGCGTAGTTTTTCGCAGTATCAGTTAGCCAGCGATCTCTTGGTTGTCAGATAGAAGCTTAGACCCTTAATTCAGAGTGCTTTCCATGGACTTGCCTCCAATTTACACACTCACGTCATAGTTTCATAGGAGCTATAGACTAGCTGATGACATCTTTCCAAAAACCAAAGCCAGATGAATATTTTCAATGCTGAGTGTGCTTGAATCAAAAATGTACATTACTTCCCATCCAATGCACTAACGGCTTCCTGTCGAATACAAGTTAGATAAATATATTCGTAGCGGAAAGATACGTGAGTCGTCATGGCAGCACCCTTCTAAATCGGATCGGGGGGTTTGAAGGATTCTGCCATGCATAAACACATCTGTTGCAGTGCCGGATCAACCAATTCTGATTCCGCTATGTATCACGAAAAGGTTGGACGTAATTATTATAAGAAAGAATTATTAATAACCTAATTGGGTTATACCTTAAAATATGCTGTATTTGTCGATAAATAGGAAAAAAAATAAATTAATTAATTAATAAATCGATGTTGGCCACATTGCCATACCATAAACATTTAAGCAACACAAAACTGCGAAATGAACTGAAATGAATGCAACTAATCAACGTTGCTTGCTATAAATAAAAATAAAAAACCTACAAATTTTGATTATAAACGATGTGGCATCGGAACTACAGAGAACAAGATGAAGTAGTGTATATAATGTTAGTTAGCTTTTATGATAGGTGAACGGCCTCGAACAATGTTCGTGCATTCATAAACAAATAGTAATTGTTTGTTCTATAAATGATACATGGTTGTTATTTCGCGTTTATAGTGTAGAATGTTGTTTGCTTGTTTTGTTTTTAATTTAAGTTAATTTAATCACACCGATTATTATTGCTATCTCTAAACGTGGCTGGCCTAGAAACCTGCATTCGAAATTAGAGACATATCGAAAAAGGAAGCAGAGCAGCCCTTGCTTCTTTTTCACGATAAAATCAAACCTTAATGGAAACCTCGAGAATACTGAACAGTTCGCGCGAATAAAAGCCAGGTTCTCGGCAAAGTAATTCGGTTGCCAAGGTTAGATCCATCAGCCTGTTAAAAATGTCAAACGAGTCGTGAACGGTGCTTCACGCGTTCGTGCAGGTATATCAATGGAGCCTTTCGAAATAGCTGGATATTTTTATCGACACGTTTTTTAAAGCATAAAACTATGCCTCGGACAATGAGCGTTTCTAAACTAAGTCACTATCCTGATTATTAATTTGAAAGTTTCTAAGCCGTTATTGATACTTATACGGACGTCCTTGTACACCGGGCTCGTTCTTGATGCAAGAGCATGCCCATTACTAATACAGTTCTCTAATTAGAACGAAATGATGTAGACGATTGCGCTATGAAGGTCTTGCTAATTGCTGAAGGCAACAGATCTACTCAACATGAATTGTTTATTTGGAAACTATACATTGAACTATTGGACCTTTAAAGAGATAAACGTCCTGTATATTCTTGGCCAATCAGTCCTGGCGCATTTGCAATCTTGATCATGACATCTATCGCTAGATGTGCTAGTAAAACGTCTTTTTGCAAGAAAGCAGTTACTCATAGACGCATTGGATACATGACCATATTCCGCAATAAATCCTCGATCTTTTCGTTCAGATAATTAGTTCTGCGAGTGATCGACGCCTCGCTATCATCACTCAGTATTCCATGATCCCACGCGACCAAGGGGTCAAGACGCCTTCGTGTCAGAGTATCACATTTTAGCTAATACCACCGTCGGAAACAACGCTTAGGAACAAGCCATTATCCACTACTGAGCTCCATCAGCCTTCCAGCACCCGCTATGTTTAAAATATGATAATGGGTTACTAAGTCCCAGGAAAATAGTACCATAGACACTATCTAACAAAGCGAGATAAAATCAAATTTAAGCTAGCATTGATTTCATGTCATACCCCTACAGAGTGTTGTCCACGCGAAAAAGCAACTTGGCCAATTTTCTGCTTTATATGTAGCCGATATTACTGGTCCATGCTTTTAGATTCTGAATGTCCTTTGATGCAAGGTATAACAACAAACAGGAACAAGCGGTTGTGCGATATGCCAAAAGACCTGGTCGTTTGACTGGACACTCTGCTTCAACACAAGCTGCAACGAAATTCACTAGATGCTTTTTTTATACCTGATTCAGGTACATTAACGTGCAGATATAAATAATGCTTTTAGTTTTCATGTATGCAAACGAGAAGCTTAAGTTATTCAAATTATTATAAATCATATTTTGCCATAGTACAGATGTAGTTTATTTGCATTCTTATAGTTTGTTGCGGTACGATAGGTTTGTTAGAAAGCACCATGAATACCTTTCTCTATCATAGAACCTATGATAGCGACAAAGCCTCCTACTGATACGCCGTATCGTAGCTAACCATTTCAAGGAACAGGTGTTATTACAGCTATTGAAAAGAATAATGAACGATCGCTAAGTTACTACAGGTGAATAGCTTACATAAAAAATCAACAAGACGCTAACCAATACGATCCATTGTTCCGATAGTATTCTTCGCTAGCCAGAAACGTTTTGCTTAAACGTATCTGCCACCACAGATCAGAACCGAGGAGGAAAACTGCGTGAGATCACTATGAACGAACCTCCCCATACTTAACTATTAGTTCTATCAGCTTCTTGCCAAAATCGCCGACTTCCGTCATAACTTAACCCGTATGACCGTTCAACCTAGCTTTCTGTAATTTTTTTCTCTTTTTTTTTTTTTGTGAAATGTTTGTACATACAAACATCTCAGCGATTAGATGAAGTCACTAATGAATCGCTGAAAGCACAAAAAAAAAACTATCGAACAATATGCCGAAGGAATTCGTGAGAGCGTATACAATACCTATGAGACAAGGAGAATCGGAACACCTTAAAGCGGTTTTGCCCAACGTCTGCTTGCCAACATCTTGCCAATGTTTATGTGTGTACCACGACGAATATATCACAAGCTACAAGTCATTTTGACACATCGGCATTGCACAACTATGCTTCGTACTGCTAATGCGGATTTCAGCTAGCTTATTGTTTCCATATGGAGCGACAGTAGATAGACATTCGCTGTTCTTGGCTGCCATCTGTCAAAATGATTTTATAATCATAAAAAAGTACAGTCTGAGCTTTGTGCTTTATGTATTGTATTAGAACAGAAGACAAATTAGCTGTTCTTCTAAATAATAAACAATGTCATTCATAGTGTTGGTGAAGCTCCTAAATTATATTATCTCCAATGCGTTGGCTTTGGCAAAAATATATGGGTATCCAAAGAATCGTATCGTCTATCAAATCTCGAAATTTTGCTGTTGTTATCAGTTTTTAAGCAAAATAAATCGCATTGTTATGCGTCCGAAATGTGGCTCGTCAAAGAAGCAGGCTCATTTTCGATTGTATCGCACCCGATATATACACACATACTTAGTGGTCCTTTTAGACTCGGACAAGCAAGGCATATTTCATTTAAAATGAATGTTACCCAGATGTGGCATAGCATTCAGGCTTAAAATTGAGGCTTAATATAGCATTTTGTGGAACCCCTGCGTTTATAGCTCCCAAGGGTTCAGCTCACCATATCATCCCAATATGCTCATAATTTGATTATAGGATTATATATTATAAAACACAAATAAGCTTCCGTACCGCTGTTGTGACCGACCGGTCGTTTGATGCGAACTATTGGTCTTTATAATGCCTAAACCGTTGACAGCATAACGCTTAGCAGAGTATGCACATGCCTAGCTTTGATCCCTGCTGCAACTCCCTGGAGAACGCTTCTGCGCGACGCTAACTGGAAGTACCTATTCTGTGCTATCAGCAGTTCCCAGTAATTCGTGAGAGCATTTGTCATCGCATGCTCTGTGTGAGCATCAGAAATCGTTTATGAAGGAACTTTGGAACAAACGGTTTTTTTGCACTATTATGAAGTGTCATTTAATGCGCAGTTACCTCAAATTTATTTATTAGTTTACATATTAATTTGTCAATGCGTTTGCCCCCAACGAGGTAATAGGTCGAAATTTTTAAAGAAGCGAACTTGTAGAAGTTAGCTTTTTCTTATATCCATTTTCTAAAACTCGTCAACCGCTTAAGAGGTTGTCAGTTTGAAACACTTGCTTGCGTTTGAACGATGACAACAGTCAGGAAGGCGGCTACGAACGGCAAGACTACGCTAGGATAAAAGATAGGGAACGCTACGCCCGCCATACAACCTATAATATTAGCTAACTGAAAAACTGGGCCATTGGAGTGACACTTAAAATGGATGATCTCTGTTTTTAATTCCCTAGCATAACAGATTGTTATATAAACAACCGGAACTTTCGTTTGTAAGAGAATTCTACAATTTTTTTTCAAATTATAGAATTTTCAACCGTCTTTGAAACAGAGCTTTATTAATACATCTGAGGTAACACTGGAAGTCTTATTCGTTTAGAGAATCTGAGTGTTCGTCTAACGATTCGAAGGTACAACATCATTTTCAGATCGGTGTGTTATTGGGGTTGTCGAAAGGCTGAGTCTCAATCTGATCTGAGACGAGTACTACTAAATCATTAATTTTTTTCATATTGTAAAGGTTACCTAAGCTCTATTTAGCTGCTAGTACACCTTCTACAGATCAAACTGACTGTTTCCAACAGAAAGTGTAACCCGACGATAAGATAGGCGGAACTAATGCATATGAAAATACACAGTTGATCTGTTTTCTTCAGACCGCAGTTCCTCACTTCTCGTGGTTTATGGGTAACAGTCATTATGCGCTTAATCGACATTTTCCAATCAGTCAGCCTACATACTGCAAATCCGCGCGAATGTATTAAGGGAGTATTTACTACGTGCCATGTTCCGTAGGGTGTCCCCAGTGTCATTCCTTTATTTCTATCATATTGTAGTAAAACTGCACACCGATGAACAGTACGACGGTCAAAATCTGCGCAAGGCTCGGAATCGTTCATCTTTCATTTTTGCGCAGTTCTGGATCCACGATATCAAGCGAAATTCGTTCGTGTGTTAGGGTCGGTTTGGTTGAAGCTTTTGAATAACCTACGGAGGTAAAAGACACCAATGACAATACTAGTAGCAATTAGAATAAGACTGCTACCAAACGACCGTTCGTGCAGGCTCTAACTGACTGGTGGGCGCTAGCCTATCGCTGCCTGCCTGTGGCTGGGCGCCTGCTGCGCGCCTGGCTGCTTAGCTCTTTGGCCGTGGCCTCACGGTTCAGACGCACTGAACAAGGTCGAAGTGGCGGTAAGTTGTCGGTGTCCAATCGTGATAACAGTGAGCGAACCGCCAAGGACCTCTTGCCGCCGATAGTACACAACGCACGTGCGGGTCAGGCCGGCCGTTATTTAGCCAACTAGCTAGCGAACTGCTACAGTTGCAAACTACCAACGGCGAGTGCTTGCTGACGCCACTATAATATGCGGCGCGCTTTCAGGTGTTGTAGGGGAACTCCTATAACACCTGAAAATCTGGTTTGGGTGAGCAGACGAACTCGAATTAGCCCGGCCCCATTTACCCAGTGCACCATCCATCGAGCAAACGCGTTCCCTTCCCCCATTCTCTCACACACACTATCAATTTTTCCTATTTTGTATCTCTCTCTAGCCCCTCTCTCTTTTTATCAGCCTAAACAGCACATCACGCAGCAGACTTGCTTGCCTGCCGGCTGCTCCCCCCCCCCCCCCCCCCCGGGCAACCCCCAAGGCTTGTAGAGCACTCAGTTCTGTTATCCCTTTTTCCGACCCTTTCCCCTGTCTCTTTGAATTGGGGCACAGTGGAGCCAAAAGGGATGTGCCGTAAGCCGAGAAAGCTATTTGAAGCCCCAAGAGGAGGACCCCGTACGTACAGGGATGTAGGGGTCACGGAGTTCGCTTCGCCTTGACTTAGCGCTTCATGTAGTCAATCAGCAGGCAGAGTGCTGGTTTGCCGTGCTGCTCCACGAACGATGGAATGGCGGGCCCACCGAGCGACGGCCCGTGCCTCGGTCGAACTGGCAGACGGCGGACAAAGACGACGGCAAGTGAAAGCAGCGCCGTCTGGTGCACGTCGGACGAACTCGAATAAAAGCAGGTCCGGAGAGGGGCGCCCCCCAGCGGGCACGTGGCGCCTCTCTGGCGGAGCTTCCCTGGGCCCTCCCGAGCAGAACGCTACGTTGTGTATAGCCCTCTGCCTATATTTGTAATGGTGGTGGTGGTGCTGGTGATGCTGCTGCTGCTGCCGCCGTTAGCTAGCTGCTGGCTGTGCTCGCAGCGCTCTGAATGTTGGCTCACTGCCTCTTTGGCTGGGCTAGGCAGACAGGACAGCATAGGGCTGAGTCCGTGGCCGTGGTCGTTGGCCGCTGTGGCCGTGGCTGGCTGGCATTGCCGCATAGGACGAAGCCGTGAAGAAGCGGTGAAGCAGGCTGCTACTGGAGTGGGCTGCTATTGCGGCAGAGCAAGCAGCAGCGAGGAGCGCCACAGCGGGCGGACGGAGGAGCGCCTGCTGCCCCGTGTCAACGAAACCAGCGACCACAGAGTGGTAATAGTTGTGCAGAGGGGTGCTGTGACTACTGCACTCCAAGTTATTGTTCTAAGTGTGTCTGTGTGTATTGTCGAAGTGACGACGGACGCGCGAAGAGGACCAACGCCGTTGTCGCAGCCGTTGTAGCGGCCGTGACGGGCATCGGCAAAGCGACGGCAACAAACGTAACACTGCTACATCACGCGTTTGGACGCGAGTTCGCAAACTCGTGAAAGAGTGTACGAGGCTCGGGCTGCGCGGAGACCCCTTGGCGATCCTCTGCAGTGGGTATATGTGACCCCCGATGACCCTAACACCACGAGAATTACTAGTAGCAGCAGAGGTGGCCGTATCAATCGAAGACGAAGAAGAAACGGCAAGCGTAGTTACGGTAGCAGAACGACAATGGCGCACTGTGCTGCCCCTATTTGCCTCGTCTTGTGCGCGATAAGCTGAACGCCGTCCATGGGCCCGGGTTGAAGGGTTGGAGCCGTAAAGCGCCCGCCTACTGCTTGCTTTACGGATCGCTATCCGGCAGCGCTGCTCAACATTTCTCCATCATTATCATCATCGCCATCAAAACATGCTCATACAAACACATACAACAATCGCATCATCTCTTCCAGGACGTCTTTTCCAGATCGTTCGCTTGAGTCGTGTTGATCATCGGACGAGCAGCATGAAGCTGGATGGAACCTGAGCTTGCCTAGCTATCTCGGCTCTAACAGATCATCCCTCTCGCAACAGGGAGCAAAAAGGCTCGATCCTGCTCTTTACACTATGCCTTTTGGTATTATAGGAAATAATATTGTAGTACAACAAGTGACTGATGACAATTTCCACCACATCTAACCGGAGTGCGTACTTACTTCTACTACTGCTACTTCGGCGACGACGCACAACGCATATCTTAGGCGAGCTTCACTCCGACGGCCACAGCGTAATGAGTAGAGAGAGCATATATATTGATCATTGTGCGAACAATCGCGCATGTCTGTGTTGTGGTCTGTTGGGTCCAGCTTAGTCCAACGACTATGGCGAATTCTATAGGGCAGCAAGCGATCCGTTTAAACCACACCAAGGCGTGGATCGTTGGGGGGTGCTCCTTGCGCAGTCCTGCATCACAACGTTAGCCTCTATTTCAGTCAATCAATCAGTGAATCAGTGAGAAGTCAGTCAGTCCAACCGTCTCTGTATACCTTTTGTATACAGCGAGACAAAGCAACGATAGGCTTGCGGCCAAATGAACGATCGAGGGGAATAGCGTAGCTGGTTCAGGGGAGCAGCCGCGGCCTCGTCTCTCGGAGCCGCCTCATTTGCGGCAGCGGAACGTGAGCCAATGACTTCAAACAAACAGAGTAACACATGACACTCTACCATACATCGAAAATCAACACAGTCTCTATACCAGCCCCTTTAGTGATGCGGTGTCAGGCAAAAAAAAACCGAACAGAAAAAACAGAATTCAAATAGGAAATGTTCAATTGAACCGTAGCGTGATTACTAGTATATTAAGTGGAAAATAGAAAAGCCAGCACAACGAGAGACGCATGTAGCCTCCTAACGAAAACAGCTCAAGCCGCCATCATTTCTGGAAGACGGATGCATATATCTGAAATAGAATTATAATGATGCTGTTACTGCAGATCAAATCAGATGCAAGTTTACTGGCAAAATAGTGTATCGGTTCTATCAGTCGATAGACCCCGTATGACCATTAAGTGGAGGACCTTCTAATGGTGGCGTAGGACCCCACCGTCTGCGGACGACGCAGACGGCCACATAAACACAAACGCTTAGACAAACGAAAAGAAAGCATCTTTTGTATGCATACACACATAAACATACACACATATTTAAACTCTCAAAAAGATCGAATGCCTCTGGAATAGGTTTGCCCTGCCGAACTATTTGGTGACCGGCTAAATAAGGCTAACGCGCTTTTCTAAAAGGCCAGCAGGGACAAGCAGAGAGGGTGAAGCCCGTCAGACATAAAAGAAGATCATCAGCTCGACGAAAACTCTCTTGCTTCATGTCCTGGTGGTTATCTTCAATAACCACCAACTATCCATTCAACGATCCAGAAACAGCCATTAACAGTCGGCGAGGTATTAATTGACCCTGATATCTTCCGACAGACAGTTCCGGACCATGCCAGTTCTTCTCGATTTCGGCATCGAGAACGTGGCCCTTTTTGAGGCTACCCACGTAAATAGACCCGCATCAGTGTTTTAGCAATAACAGCAGCAGCATCGGCACCAGAAATCACCGCGCGTTGACAATTTTCGAGCTACGCTCGGCCTGTCGGTGGTTGATAATCTGTGATTTCCAATTAGCGTTATTACCAATATCATCATTATTATAATTATCACCATTCTTGTGCCGCTCGTTTATTGCGCACGTGAAATATTTGTGTGGAAGGGTAAATGACTTAGTTGTGACGGAGGGCCCCGAATCAGGATTATTTCGAATTTGATTTTTTGTGAATTGTGCGCGTCTGCATCTGCTTCCATCGCGACCATTTGATTAATTTATCTATTGATCGAATCAAGCAACCAGAATTAGCACTCCCTCTCACTAATATTGCTAATTATTGCTATCCACCAGCTCTACGGCTACCACTAGTATTGTTACTACTACAAATAATAAATAAAGAATAACAATAACAAAACTGTATCGTATCATCAGGCTTCGACTCCGATTGGTGGTGCCTCAGCTGGTTCAGATGCTGATATACTTGGTCATCTCTCTCTCTGCTCATGGACATCAGCATACGAACTACTGGTAAAAATAACCGTAGAGTGAAAGGCGATTTCCCTGGAACATATGGTCGACACTAATTGTCTTTTTATTGTCACCCATAAATACCACTACAGTAAAGTAAAGCTGCTACTAGTCCAATTCGACAATTAGTCAGATCCTTCTATTAGGAAGAATCGTTTGGTCGTACAGCAGACGTTGGAGTTAGTTACTAATAGAAGAGCGGAGGAGAACTTAAAGCAAATCGAAGAGGCAAACATCAAAGGGGTCGTAGCGTTCTACGATTCAGAGGAAGCGAAACTTTAATATATATCGCGACATCTTATGCCGATCAACCAATCGCTAACCAACGGCTGATCGGCGTGGAGCTGCCCGACCGGCTAGGAAGCGCTTTCATATAGAGAAAACGCGCAATTCAACGAAATGACGAGGCCAGTTCGTCCTAGAAGCGTGTTACTACTGTTACTATTATTACTAGAAAAAGACGGATACGATACGAATCGAAGAGACGATCTAAAGGAAGACAGCATAACGCCGCAAGATGATGGCTCCGCAAGGCAAGCAGACACCGAACTGCTGAAGCGGTTGGTGCAACTGCACATACAAAAAGTCGGCAGCGGAAGCAGGCGCAGCCAGTGTAGCAACGGCGTCCGTCGACTTTGGCGTTGCTGACGCTGGCCGTATCGTTTCCAAACAAAGAAAAATAAATAGACAAGGCGAGAAGGAGAGTCAACGCACAGCAGACACACACATACGCACCCATCCATACATAAACACACACACAAACGGCTATATGCGTCCACCGTTACTATAGTGGACTTGTGCTAAACACAAAAGCAGTAACAGAATAGAAGGACAAAAAACAGAGGAAATCTGCCATAAACGTGGTAGCCAAATGATACAAAATAACTGAGGCGGAGTCTCTAGCTGCGGACGACGAATCTAGGAGGACGCAACGACTCTCAATAAAGAACAACTTAGAGAAGGAGGAGAGCAGACAAGCGGGCAAAAAAGATGAGATAGCGAGCTGGAAAGCTGTAAATGAAAACGATCCTCTACCAATAAAACAACTAAACTCAATTGAGCACGCTGCATAGACATAAAGCGCGCTCCGAAAGCAGGAAAGGAACAACACCACGCTACGAGCTAATAAACCTAACAAACAGGAGAGTCCGGAACAGAACGATAGACCATACGAAGCAAACGAAAGGGGATACAAAGAGAAGAACCGGAAAAACCATCTAGCGAAGACAATGCTATTGTCGCAGACCGTCTCCTCAAGCAGGTTGCAGCCGGAACCACACAGTATGGCAGTACAAATCAGCTAGCACTAGATTCATTTTGCAAAAGAGGAAAGCACACGACACGGAAATTAGGACGAAAAAGAAACAAGGGCACACGAGGAAAAAGCGTCATGAGCCGATATGTACTGTTAGTATCGATTAGAGCTAAAACGTCTTCTCGAGCCAGCAACGATCGCAATCGTTGGCCCAGGCAGGACCTACCAACAACTCTGTTGCATTGGCCGCACAGATTGTCTCCCAAAAGCTAGGTTCTCCCTATTACCATCACCTTCTGCCAGATCGCCCGAGGTGATTTGTGAGCCTCCAAGAACCGAGGTTAAGCGACGAGCGCCAACGTGCTTCGAACATCAACTGAGACTGAGGTCGACGCAAAAACGAGTGAGTAAAAAAATCCTGTGTGTGAACTAACAGCTCGCAATACCCCCCCCCCCCCCCCCAACAGTAGACATCTTGCAGAGAAGAGAGAAATCTGAGACGCGCTGAATAACATAGGCCACCTCACGTAAAAAAGAAATGAGAGGCTATGTCGAACCAGCGACAGTTAGTGACACGATAGGAAAAGAAAGAGGAGGGCTGCCCACTCTCTGCCCCTATTATGGCCTGGCTGGGTTGGCTTGATACGAAGCGAGCGTAGGGTACTACCGATGGGCCTAAAGTTATTTCGTGCCGACGGCTTCATAGTTACTTCTACACACACATATATATATATATATAAATGTGTGTGTGTATAGAGAAGGCGAATGAGATAGAGAAGCTGGTGGTAAGTGTGTATCGATGCACGAGGCCACGCATGGAGTGGCCTCGCATACCCGCCGCTATGCCACAACTATTGGAAGTGTGGCCTGCTGCAGCGTATAGGGAATGGGTTGCCGTGCTTCACACAGAGAGCTGTAAGGCGGCGGCGGCAGAGTGCCTCGCTCGTGTGCAGACGGGCGTTGACGGTCTAAGGGATCGCGGTGATGATATTAGTAGCAAGCGATAGAAGCGAAGGTGATGGATATTTGTGGGACTTGCTATGCTGGTACACCTCGGCTATGTTGTATTATTGAGAGGGTGATTGGGTGCGGTTAGATGATCTCCGGTTGCCATTCTGACTGTACGGCTGCGCGATCAGGCCAGTAGGACGGGTTTGCCTGCGCGGATCTGTTGGGCCTGTCCCTATCCCCCGCAGTATGGCTCTATACCACCATTTGGTCGGATCCGGCGTAGTTGGAGCAAGGAACGAGATTGAGAATGCCAGAAACAGGAAAATCATTGGCGGGACTGAGAAGAGGCGGTAATGCTGCTGCTGACGGAAGGGCTAGAGGTACACTTGCTGAAGTCGGGGGCACAAGTGAGAGAGACAGACAGGTTTAGCAAAGGGTAAACGTAACGGTTCACGGCCCCAGTGAGTAGGCGCCTTTTGGCAGACGATGTAGGAATCCCGAGAAAAGTGAAGGTGCCGAATAACAACATTTGCAGCTGCTGCTGCTGCTGCTGTTGGCGATGTGCTTAATCAGACGGCGCTCGACTACATTGCGGCTGAACGAACAGCGCGCATGGCATAGACATCGCTGTCGTGCAAACATATAATACTGCTATTCACAGCTAGAACTCTATTACTACTACTACTACTCCTATAACGGGGGAAAGGATTGAGAGCACACGATTCATTCATTTCTTGGCCAACCGACAGCTACGTTGCCTCTTTTCTAGTTACGCAAAGCAATCAAAAGGATCTTTGTGGGTGAGTCTGACGGCGGAGGGATTTCTAGAATCGACTGGGTGGTCCTGAAGAAGGCACCGGTCAAGCGTGATTTGCATTGGTTCACAGGATGATGACAACGGGTGAGGCTAGTTGAAATGCCTGTTGTAGTATCTGCCGGCAAAGTTGCCAATAGCAGTGGCACTGTGCTACAACCAGTTTGTAATAACGAGGGGATAATTTGGGATCCGACCTTTCGGGGAGCAGGGGAATAAGTAAAAAAGGTGCCGCTCAGTTGCCGCTAAGTTCCTCGGTTCTCCTTTTTTTCAGCCGCGGTTTCAGTGCAACTAAGGCCAACCCAGTGTTCTTGGACGCCCTTCTTGAAGCCTTGAAAAACCGTTTCGGAGCGTTTAGGTTTAGCTGCCTCTGTGTCAGTGATACTACTGACCTACATCTTCTCGGAAGTTCCATTCGAAAGTGATTTGTCGCTGTTCCTTTACCTCTCGGTGGCCACTTTCTTTGTCCCCGCAAATGTTCCATGTTGGTTGTTCGTTTACTTCGTCTACCATTGTATACGTGCTAGAGTAGTAGCATTGTTATTATCCTGTTTTATTTCAAGTGTTGTTGTTTTTTTTAGTGCGGTACTGTATTTGGAACGATTAAGGCTTTAGAGAACTTAAATGTAGAAAGGCTCGATGCGTCTCAAGGTCAAGCGACAATGTGAGAGCGTTGACTCTACTGTAATGGTTCCCGCACAAATTTGGGTAGGGGCTGAGTCAGCTAAAGGATACAGGCAGTCAGTCGTCTGACGATCAATTGAATGAATGATTTCGATGCCAACGGGCATCGTTTGATAACATCTAACGAATTAAATGTACCACTTGTGCACCCGTCATTTGGAGATCATTGATCCGCGAACTGAAGTGGGTTCAGCTCACTAGGGTGTGCGAAATGTAGTGCATTACAATCACCGTCTCTGTTTCCGACCAAATAGCATAAAGGTAAGCTATATAAAATAGCCAAATGTTTTATTCGCGTATCGTCGAGTTTCTATGGAACGACAAGGAAACAAGATAACCAACTCCAGTTCCACCTATCTCCAGGCTACTTTTTCAAAGGAACTGATAGCAAGTTACATACTATTAGAGTTATTATACTGAGTCATGTTAGATGATCGCTTTAGACCCATACGGGCCACACAGGACACTATATGTTTAGCACGTATGAAAGCGGACGCCGTCGATGCCATTTCTATATGGGATATTGAAAAACCTAGCTTACCTTAGAATACAATTCAACTTAGTAGGCACGCATACATGTGTACATCTGTCAAGTTAAAAAGAAGCATTGTAGTTTCGTATCGCATATCGTTGTTATCAACAAAAAATTTCGACGATGGCCATATTGCGGATAATCGTTGTCATACATCGGAATTGATTATGAATAATTATCTACGTCAAAATCGTGCGTAATCATAATAGTTACACAGATTTCGTTCTAGTTAAGTTGCCTTTAGAGAATGGTACGCACAGTGATCCCTCTATCTTCCTTTCTCTCTTTAGAAGCAAACGGCAATTCGCCGATACCTAAGTTCCACCTCTAGCTCACGGGATCAACGATATAGGTACCCTTTTTTTCAATTAATTGCGACTATTACATTCGGATATATAATAGAAGAGCCGTTGAGAAATATACTCTTATATATTTTCTCTTTTACTCGTACCGGTTGTTTTAAGAGAGAACACTAAACAAATTTGGACCCACATGGCCGCATTGTCTCTTATATGATTAGTTTATAGTTTAGATTCACCTGAAGTCTGTCACCTAGGATAGTTAGACTGGATCGTTCGCAGATCATCAATGAATTAGCTGCAGCGGGCGCAGTAGATCAGTTCCAATTTTGGAAAAGAAAAATTTTGTGTAGGATTTTTCTACTTGAAAACAGCTGCTACACAAGTCTGTTGCTGTCCATTTTCTGATTATCGATCGTAGTACCCACTTCGCTGTCGACAACCCCTTTGCAAACTTGCCAGAAAAAGAAAAGGTACAGGATGAGCAAAAATGTCCTAAGAATGACGAGGTCGTGCGCAGGCAATCAGGGTGGATCAAATTTGACTCTGAGGCTGCCCGTGGGTTGACTAACGGGCTGATTAGTAGCTGCGGATTGAGACAGTCACCACTTCACAATGAGAGTCGTGTAGAGCGCACAAGGCCAGGCTGAACCGTTCATTTAGTGGCTCGCGGCTCAAACCTCCTGAAGTAATTTTCTTCTACCGGCGGGAACGATGGTGACAGACTTCGCATCGGGTTCGGCTGGCTCCGGGTTGGCGGTACACTCCCACTGGTCGATTGGCCCGCCGTTCGGCGTATCGCCTGTTTTGACGGGCACAGCGCACGCAGCAGAACGAAGAGATCTTGAAGGATAGCATCCATTTTACTCCTTTGTCCTTTGTAGGGCCTGCGCGCCTCATTTTATTCTTTGTTATAGGCTTGTAGCAACGGCGCAATATAGCCATTGCGGCGGCGGCTGCCCCGGCGGTGGTGGCTAGGCCTCTTCATTCATCGTATTAGATCGTCCAATGTCCAAACGTTTTCGTTCAGTCAACTGTTCGGTGAGAAAACGATGCTTTCCGCAGCTTTTCACACACCCTCTGCATTTCGTTCGTTCAATCTCGTACTCCCGTCCCGTCTAACCGACCGTGTGGCTAATATAGTTCCTTTTCTCTTTGGCGGGCGTCCTACCGAACGTCCGCTTGTTTTGTTCATCTGCCGTTATCGAGAAGGAAACGAACCGGTTTCTGCACTGACTGGCAACGTCTCTTTTTCTCGATTACGAATAACCCCGTTCCACTTCTAAAATAGGTTTCCCCTTCGGCTGCCGTACTAGCTGGAACGATACCATGGCAGGAGACTCCACTTGAAACAGCGAAGTACGTCATGACAAACATCACCATTGTCCCGCCACAGCTATCGCCATCGCACGCAGCCGGTGCGCCCTCATTAGCATCTGTGTGCTGCTGGCAGTGATTTGTTGATAGCCGTGATGTGAAGTTCCACGTGGTCTACAAATTCCGTTGGTTGTAGTTTTGTTCTGGTCCCCGATTTGAACATGTTTTTGGGCACATTGTTGCACAGAAAAATCGAAACTGAACATTTTGTGCCATGAAGTCTTACAAAGCCGAAATAACCTCAATCAGCAGCCTGATTTGTGTCATTCGCTTTTCAGTTTCTACTTTGGAAGTCGATTTAACCGCTTATTTTCATCGCTGGCTGATCTGCGTGCCCTTCATCGTCACACTTGCCTAACGCAGCTTCGACTTTAAAGTAAGTCGTTCGGCAACTACTTCTTCAATTGCTGTGGCAACGGCATGTGGACCACCGCTTACGCCAAAGGCTATGTTCTAGGAGATGATTAGCTGAAGCCCGGCGATGAAGTCAAAGAAAGTGCCTTACCCGCTTCATAGCGATGGAGGCTGTGATGGCGGTTCAAAATGGCAGTAGCAGGGTGACAGTTAGCCGGCCAGTGCAGTTGTACGACAGCGGCGGTTACCTTCTCCTGTACTCAGGGTGGCGGGAGAGGACTCCCTCGTTTATGTCCCTTTTACACTCGCTAACTGGCTGCTTGCCTACATGCTATGACGCGCGCCACCGGTATCCTTTACAAAACTGCAGCCACTATAGCCGCAATACGATGGGACGGCCGTCATGAACTAGCCAAGGGGAAACGGCATACGATCGCTAAACGGGAGCGAGCACGGAAAAGTGGGTTAATGGACTCGCTCAGATCCAAACAAACCCATTGCTGTTTAGAGGCAGCACTGTCAGTACTGTAAAGAAACACACGTACTGCGCAGGTAATATGTTTGTACGTTGTGGATGAGTTTGTTCAGACGGAGGAAGGAAGAGACCCAGAGAGCACAGACTGGAGAAAATTGTGGTATCAAGAAAAGTGTCAAGGTTAGCACTGACTGGGATTAGCGGCGATAAGAACTATCTCAGATTTGCAGTTCATAAAGAATCACACTTGTCCAACTCACCCTGATGGTGTATGATAAGTTGGGTTATTTGGCCATATCTGGTCAAGCACTGTAAGCGGCAGCACAAACATCTGTCTCATGAAGTATGTCGCTGGCTTTTCGGGAACCTAATACTTTAGGCCCTTGGTCTATAAGCGACCAGTCCCTCTGCAGTCGTCACATGTTTGGCTCCGTCACGGTCAGCATGCATCAAGACAAATGCCGAAGTGCGCAGAGCAGAATACAGACGACAAATATACTGTACCTGATTTTATAAATCGGCTACTGAAGTCTAATTAAAGCTAATGGATGACCCGTTGGATAACTATGAAGATCAGCAGAGAGACAAAACTAACGGAACAATGTTGTTTACTTAACGGCGACAGCTGAACGAACTTTGCGTTATGAACGGTGGACAATAAATAATAGAAGGATCAGCCCGCACAACCAGGAAGGTTCTTCTCAGAGAAAATTCTGAGAGAATTCTATGCAGGGTATCGGAGTTTTTAGCGTACACCTTTTTAGGGATGTAAGAGAAAGCATGTTTGCTCTGAACTAGATGCTTAATTTTTAGCTTATAACATCCATATTATCCTATACTTATCTGTAAATATCGGACCGCGTAAAAGTCGGCGAGTTATGAAATGTGAGTACGCGAGAACAATAGCAGGGATCCTTAGGGCTCGACAGAAAGGGTTTCTAGGATGGCAATGGCGTGACCGAGCTCGTCGGCGTGGATTGAATATCCGTGATGACCGTGGATCGCGTAAAGTGAATCTACTCAGCACAGATTAATGGAGTCATAATTCAAACTGCAGCGAGATATGTCTCTCTGGGCTACTCGACGAGACTTTGAAGGATGGGGCTTTTGGTTGAACTGAAGATGAGCTGTACTCTGCTTGGATCGCAGCGCAGGAATGGAATAACGAACATGTGTGAACAACGGCGAGAACAAGGCAAAAAAAAAGCCGGTGATACAAAGGCTGGAGAAAACAACACACCATAGGCGGCACTCTAGCGCTTAGTTGATGGCCTGTTGATGAGAAAAAAGATACTGAATAGGCTCGGGCTTCTCCTTTGAGCAATCGAACGAACATGAAAGGATGACAGCGTGAAATTGTTTAACAGATATATCGATGTGCCCAGATACAATAGTATGAAAAAGGATAGTAGAGGAAAGCATTTTAACGGCCGTCTAGGCACAGGTACAATGTATAACGTTAATTTAGAAGCGACCGTGGTCTCAATGTATTATGCGAAGAGAATCGTAGAGATGAGAACAGGAAATTTGACTTTACGCGACAACTTTTGTGCCGATTGGTGTGAATATGCTTGTTTTGAAACGTATGCAATCCGTGTCTTCAGGCTGGATAGGTAGGCCACCATTTAAACGGATGCTATGGAAATTCTCCATTTTATTGATCGTCTGTTTTGGTATAGTTAAGTAGAAACAGACAATTCGATTGAAAACGTAAAAAAAAAAATACGTTTTTTTCTATACTTTTTTTAGTAATACCTATTCGTAACATTGTTTTTTTTTAATAGAAAATTGAGTTCCTCGTGCTCTGAGTCTTGGACTATTACACAAAGTAGTGGGTACGCAGTGTAGAACCTTTTAAACTTTTTTGCTGGCGTATTAACATTTCAGTTTAAACGGAATCATGGAACTTAATATCTAGTAGGACAACGACTGAACCTATCGATCGTAGCTGCTGGTATTGGTGTGGATCTGGCCGTGGCTAAGTTAGCGTTGATATGTGTAGAAAAAGCGGGTTGACGATATGTTGTTTTATTAATGGAGCTCATTGGCTCTAACTTTCGGTTTTATTGTTTACTAATCGTTTCAAGTTTATCCGCTCTTTCGGCTGAGGCCTCCGGAGGCGGCCCAGGAAGCCGCTACGGTGCGAGGCCATCAGATTCGCCTCTTCAGAGCCCTGGGGCAGTGGGTAAGTAATAACATTCTTTGCCCGATATTTCCCCGTCCTCTTTACGGTTAGTCACAGATCCCTCTTGCGATGTTCGCTTGCTATTTTTTGTTGAAAACACATGCGTATTTAACAAATAAACCTTTTATTGCTCATTTTAACAATGAATATGATTTAGCAACTGGAGAGATAATTTATCGAATTTCATTTATTCACCTTTGCCAATTGTAGTAGTCAATAGTCTTATGCATATAGATCAAATATCCCGACATCAGAGTTAGTGTAGAGAAACCTTTAAAGCCTTTTGTCAGCTTAAAAAATTACCAGATATCGCCAAAAAGCAACAAGCAACATAATATCTATCACATTTTCCCTCGCATCTGGGGAATCTATATAGGTTCCGTTAGGCTTATAGAAATATAGTTTTCTGCAGAGTTTATAATGGAACCCATGTACGGCAAGGCCAATAATGACGTGTCTATTTAGCCGTTTCGAGACCTTCCACTCGTTGTCTCTAATTGTACTCGCAACAATCTTCTCGAACTTTAAAACCCAGTTCTTAAGGTACGTCAAAGCGACGACGTATACCTTCGGACAGCAGTGGCGAATCGCCTAGAAGATTTTCGAAGTAACTTCGGATCACTACGTGTAGTTCCGTTGCTTTTTTGAAAGAGGACGCTTTGATACGCTTTAATCGTTCGAGATTTTCCACAGGAAGACTCTTCCTAAGTGGTGCGGAACCTATACGTCGTAATTGAAGCTACCTTGAGGTAGAATAAGCTGAGAGCGGTTGCGAGGGACAGGCAAAGTGGCGCTTTGAAACTTTAGCTGCGGCCGGAGAAAGCAACCCTAAGTATGGCAACGGGTTAACATAGGCAAGAGAGGATATAGCGACGCACAAGGTGTCAGTGGCCGCTGTTCTGCTTCCTCTTCGAAACCTCATCGCCTAGGTTAGGTTGACAGTCAGTCCCAAATCCGTAATTGCCCTGTGAAGCCGGGCTAGAATTTGCTGCACTTGGAGCATCTTCGACTCGCATTGTGTATACAAGGTGGCTTCGACAAACTCCCTCGAGCTGCTTATTTCATTAGGAAGGTTCTGTCTATCCAACCTCTAGTCACGACCGTCCGTGTTCGGGTCGACACATTTAGTAAACTAGATTCGTATGAGATCTCTAATGCTGGCCATGTGGATTCTTTTTTTGATAGTACCTAGTCACAGCCGTGTCTGCATACGACGTTCCTGCTTACCAACGCAGGGTAATGAAATTAAGTCGTTAAAAATATCATCATATTTCAGAAGTACATCGCGGATCGATCTCTTATACCATCACGTGGTCACCTGTACAGCTGCTATTGATGTACGGATTATTGTGGCCTAGCAGGGAAGTCATGCAGTGTTGCAAAAAATAGCAACGTGCCATATTAGAGAAAAATGCTACTGGACGGTCTTGGATCTCTATTTCGAGCCGCGCTGTGAATTTGTTGAACACGGACTTCTCTGAAGACGAATAATTGACAACATTGTCTCAAACAGTCCCTCCTATTACGTTTTGAAGCTTAGAACGTAACATCTCCAGACACCTAAAAAATTATGAATTTCACCCAATGAAACGTCGCGCTATTTCTGATGTTTCGGCCTGTTTTTGAGCTTGTTGTTACTAGGCTATTGTTATTACTAGGCTAAAACCAAAAATACTTGGAGTAACCTTTAGAATGGCTCATAAGCTCGTATTCTTACATGAATATCTATTTGTTTTAACAACAGCAATAACTTAACACATCTGAAATCACGAAAGCGATCTGAGAGGATTTGATCCAGATGGAAAGACACAAAACTCATCTGTTAAGTTGCTTCTGTCTTGCACAAACAGCATAAGCTAGCTATATTTTAGCTATTGGATCTCAGCTAAATAACCTTTTAACGATTTTCTTCGGCGCTCCCTTCGTCTCCCTTTATCTGACTCACCTGTTTCTATTGTTGATATTGAATAAGGCTTGTTGTTTGTTACGCTCGCAGGCGTAGGCCAGTTCGACATGACTAAAAAGAAGAAGGGAGCGGCGCGTGAGCCCGGGGAGAAAGGTCCCACGGCGCTCTTCTTATTATCAGAAGACAACCCGTTACGAAGATGTACACGCTTTCTCATCGAGTGGCCACCCTTTGAATTTATGGTGCTCGTCACCATTATCGCCAACTGTGTAGTTCTCGCCCTCGAAGAACATCTGCCTAAGGGAGACCGAACGCCACTTGCTCAGAAACTAGTAAGATCAAGCTTAACTCTGTTGTCTCGAAAACCTATTTTATCCAATACATTTGCATGTAAATAAAACTTAAGTAAGCGCGATCAATGTTGCATTTACTTAATAAGTCTGTTACACATATTATCTTTGTACATCTGTTTAAGGTACTATACTGTACCTTAGTCAGACGATTTTTCGATTTTATCCGCTTTATGCAATAGTGCTAGTCACATATTTATGGTTGCCAATACCCGGAAACGTAAGAAGCTCATTGTTCCAAAGGGCGTTATGTTTGAAAATGGACTAATCAACGAATTTCAATGTAGATATTATAAATACAAACTAATTTGCGTCTGCTCTTACAGGAAGAAACAGAACCATACTTTTTAGCAATTTTCTGTGTTGAAGCATCATTAAAGATTTTAGCGTTAGGACTTATACTGCACAGCGGGTCGTACCTAAGAAGCGTTTGGAATATGATGGACTTCGTTGTTGTTGCATCAGGGTATGTTCCAGGCCGTTACTGATTGATATATGAAATTGCAAGTGTTTATGCCCTTGGCATAGTTCACGATACCGTAAGGTTGGCAACGTAATTTTCGGATTCAAATAATTCTATTTTTTTTCTCAATCTACCGTATAAGAGTAGTAAGTATAAACATACCTGTATGTAATTGACCATGTTTTAGGCTTGTTACGATTGTTATACCGGACAACATGGACTTAGATTTAAGAACATTACGGGCGATCAGGGTTCTTCGGCCCCTGAAACTGGTGTCGGGTATCCCAAGTGAGTGGACCATTAGTATTTCATATACTATCTATAACGCCTATATGGATTCAATGAAGCCTAGCTTGAGATTTTGTCAAAAAACGTTTTACTTGTCTTATTGAATCAAAGAATCTCTCGTTTTCACTTTGCATATGCTTCCAATGGCAGAGAAAATGGTCCTATTTGATACCAATTTCTATTCGACTCAGGTCCATAGGGGAAGGTTGCACATATAGTCTTGGTTAACAGTTGTGCTATCTGTTGACAACAGGTTTACAAGTTGTGTTGTCGTCAATCATCAAAGCAATGGCACCTCTGCTCCAGATCGGTTTGTTGGTATTGTTCGCGATTGTCATCTTTGCCATCATCGGTCTGGAGTTCTACAGTGGAATTCTTCACAAAAGTTGTTACAGCTTAGAAGATCCAAGTGAGATTTTGCTCTTTCCGCACATCTAATATATGGTTATTCTTTAGTTTTCCATCTAAAGGAAGTTAGTGCATTTTTACAAAGTGTATTATCCTTATCGAGCCGGTTACGCCCTTCATTGAATACTGGGTGAGCCTCAAATTGCCCTTGTGGCGCTTGCATGCCTCATTCAAGTAACTCAGTTAAGTGGAAATTATTTTTTTAGTTAGGATATTGGGTATTTCGGATACGGACATTTCAAGTGTTCGAGTTACCTTCGTCGAATCAAGCAATTGACAATGTTTCATTGTATGAGTTGGGCTGTAATTTTATACCATAGTATTATATATATATATATATATATTACAGAACAAATCGTACTACGTTGACCTTGCTTCGTTTCCGTGCAGTGCGTGCCTTCGGTACGCTTCGGTACGGTTTACCTTCGGTAGCTACACGAACTAAAGCCCGCCACAAGTGTGTGGCTGCAAACAGTTTCGTCGGCTACTGATATTTATTACGTTATTTGCATTGTATGGTGCTGCTTGATACAACACTGCGCGTAGTAAGAACCGATAGACTAGATCACTACAGCATAGGTCCCTTATTGAGTAGTTTATTGAGCCGTATGTATTCTCCGATCGGTTTCGTCAATCAGATCCAGTATGCCGAAGATCAAAAAGCATTTTTGTTACATCTCTAGTGACTTACCAATGGATAACGTCGTACATTATAGAAGCAAAATAGAATATCGCTCATAGAACGCTGAACAACTGCATTTTTTCGTTCGGTTAATTTCGAAATGGCTTGCTTTTCTAAGTGTCAATCAATCTCTCACCGGTCTCGCTGGCATAACAACAATATCTTGTTGATATATATGGAAAATATAAATGGTGTGTCTCTACAAGATGAAAGTAAACAACAATTTTGTACACGAAAGAGCTATTTTTGGTATAATTTTTTTCTATAATTCAGGTCCATTTCAGCGTAACAATAATTCCCAGACTTTCGTCGATATGTGTATTGTTGAATTGCAGCGGATATCGTTCCTGAGGGCGAACAGGAAACGCCGTGTTATTCATACGTAATTGCCTCCAACGTACCAAATGGTGCATTCAAATGTGACAATAGCAGTTCGTTCTGCAAAGAAGGCTGGAATGGTCCTAACTACGGAATCACGTCCTTTGACAACATATTCTTTGCTATGTTGACTGTATTTCAGTGTATTACCATGGAAGGTGCGTACATAAATCGATATGCTTTCTCAATGTTACGAACGAAAGCGCTTAATTTTGTTTGCCATAATGAAGCTGAACTATCTTAAAGTAAACTCAATGATCTTAGCCGTCCTCGTCCTGAAGTTGTATTTGTCACGTCTTCGAAGGATCTTCAAAAAGAGATGAAACAAAACCATTATGTGATGATCTAACTAGCATGCTTTATGAATTCGGCCAGTTTATATAAGTTCACAGCCTTACAGAGCTCATTGCTGAACACGACCTGGATGTTCTTGGTCCACAAATTATCCACTAATTCATTCATTAGCCCAACTTCGGCCACCACATTAATCAGAACACATATATTAGTTAATATGAAAGTTTTCCAATAGCACCCTAATAAATAAAATATACTACTCCGTGCGGTTGTGCAGGATGGACGCAAATGCTGTATTGGACGAACGATGCAATGGGCAATGCCTTCAACTGGATCTACTTCGTGCCACTCATTATAATAGGGTCATTTTTCATGCTCAATCTGGTTCTCGGTGTACTCAGTGGAGAATTCGCAAAAGAAAGAGAAAAAGTCGAAAACCGTCAAGCTTTCCTCCGCATCCGAAGGCAGCAACAGCTGGAAAGGGAACTTGACGGATATGTGGAGTGGATATGCAAAGCCGGTACGTCTCGATTTTCGTCGAACAATTGACGGACTATCAGTTTATATTGCCTTGATACATTGCAAACCCATACCTAAAAGTAATGTCTCACAAAAGACGTCTGTGAATCTACAACAAAGAGATTAACCGATAAGAAAAGCTTGTCTCACCGTGACTATTACCTAGGGGCTGACACAAAGGAGATGCTTTTTTTCAGAGGAAGTTATCCTGGCTGAAAAACGCACCACTGAGGAAGAGAGACTGTACATCCTTGAAGGTAAGCATCCAAATCTTCTAACGCTTCCACGTCACGTTAGCGAAAGTCCTTCTTGTCCGTACCCATTTCTACTCCGCAGTGCAATTGAAAAACACTATTATTTAAAAACTCGTAGCCTGTTAGTGTATGTTCGCCTTCATATAGTTAGCATTAAAACAAATGATCATGCCTCTCTTCGGGCGCACACAGCCCGGCGCAGGTTCGCCGCCAAACGCGACAAAATGAAAAATATGCGCGGAAAATCCACTGATGAGGAAGAAGAGGAAGAAGACGAGGAAGACGCTGAAGATGAAGGTAATCCATCTTCAATCAATTCTATTATTGTAAATAACTAACAATAGTGAAAAGACTTAGTTGGCTCTAATCGCTGTTATCAGCGATAAAATAGCTGACGTTTAGTTGCTCATTTATAAAAGACTAATATAGAAGTATATTATTGTATCAGTCACTTACAAACTGTAATCGACCGAGGTCGAAGCTCCTTGATCGCTATTCCTCTACTCATCGTTGAGCCAGGACGTCGTTATTCGATGTAATACATTTTTATTTTTCGATGGATAACGTTTCCATCACTTACTCAATCATGCATAGCTTGAAAATTGCGGTGTAACATAAACGTTCAATCTATTTTTGAAAAACAATCAGACCGGAATATCAGACACTGCCGTTATTGCTCGAACATATACAAAAGTCAGTATCTAATTTGGGCTGGTTCACGTATCAGTGTACCGTTACGAAAGAAACCTGGAGCAAATAATAATCACTAGCCGACCGCTTTTACACTCCTCACGTTTTATTGAACTATTGTATCCACTAATGTCTAGCACTGACAACAATAAATGGGTCGACGCTTCGTAACGACGCGTTCACTTGGGCTCAATTTCTGAGGATCATGTGAAGCTCTGAAGTTCGTACCTTGCCCCATCAGTATCATCATCATCATCATCATAGAAGAACACTGCCGTGAAACTACTGTCTAGATATTCACAGTAGATTCTTACAAACATAATGTTTTTAGCACCGGTAGTGTATATACCCAGAAACGAAAAGAGATAAAACAGAGTCTGTTGAAATCGTATCTAGCAGGCCAAGGAAAAGCCAGGCCGAAATCACCGCTCTCTGGGTTTGTTAACATGCTACTTTATATTCTAACCGGAATTTTTCTTCACTACGTTTTACAGAACGTTTGACTGCCACTATAGATACTATTATATATACCGTATAGCAATATCCGATAGAAATTTCGATATATACCGATAGAAATATCGATTCAAGCTAGCGGGACGATGATGACGTCGGCTTAGGTTATGTTCTTCTTGTTGCCGGCGCACAACAATGATTTTATCTATCAGCCTATATTTAGCTAGTCACCGTTTAGCCAGGCCATTGGGCACGAGCTACTGCACTCACTAATTTTCAATCTTCTATCCACACTTGATTGATTCACTTGTGTTTCATCTGCTCCACCCTTCGGATTTCGACCCGCTGCGGCCAACACAGAATCCGAAACAGGAGAAGGTAAACAACAGACCGCGAATTTCTCACTGGCTCATGTATCTATATACAATAGTATCGATCCCACCGGCTTCTTTCCTCTGCCCTTTTTCTTCTATGGTATCTGATTGAAATGACCATATTCTTTCTCCGTTTTCGCGTACTCATCCTACCTCCATTTACCACTACCCAAACCTTTATTATTTAGTAACTCATACGTGTATCCGAAGTAGTGGAGTGGTTTCTTTCTTATGGAAAAGAAGATAACGGGTTCGCCCGCATGTACGGCCACCTGTTCGTTTCCTCCTTTTAGTTATCACACCGCCATAATCCCACAAATCCGCCACTTTCCATGCTCGGCGTAATTCTATGATTCATTGAGTGTGTCATACTTGGTTCCCGTCCTCACGGCAGGATAATATATTATCTTAATTGTTTGCCTTCCTCGTGACCTATGTCTACTTTTCAGTTTCTCCAATACGAATGTTTCGATGTGTCATTGACCCGTCTGATGTAAACTTTTCGTCATTTTTTATGTAATGTTATTCTTCCTATACGTCTATATCCATCAAACTTCTTATTGGCCTTAACGATATCTAAGTAAATCTACCATGAGTATCGCGGCACAGTTACCCGTTCAGGTGCACTGCCCTGCGCCTTGTCTTTGTTGTTTGCTCCAGTGATAATGGTAATGACAATGATACGTTTATTTAATTGCCTCTATTCGATCAATCTACGTATATACCAACAGATGTCCCTAAAGGTTATCGAAATCTGGCTCTTTGTTTTTTCCTGTTCTAGTTACAATTTTCTGCGCGAGATTTTGTTTCCTCCCCCTACACATGTTTACAGCCATCTTGCTATCATCCTACATCGGATTTTTCGCATATGGCTCGGGAATTTATTCCGTCAGTTATATTTTTCTCTGAGGCTCATTTTAATGCGACGCAGAGTAGTCCCTTGCAGGTCACTACGTGTGCGCCTACCTATTATCTGCCAATTACCTGTATTGTCGTTGTATCATTGTAATTTGGTGTCTCAGCGTATTGTTGTTGTTGTTGTTGTTGTTATCGTTTGTTATACTTACTTATTACGACTGTTGTTACTCTGATTCTCGTCAACGCCATCGCTGAATTTTCCTTTTCGTCATATTTTCCGTTGATGTTTTCCTGCTTCTTCCCAACAGAATACAGTTATCTATAATTATAAATGTTCATCCCGTTGTTACCCACCAACATTATGTTTTAGCATCTATATATATATATATGCATCTTTACGTGAAAATGTATTCCATCAAAGTTCAACCTGATTCGTTTTCCCTTGCAAACAGAGCCCTCTGTTCCACTGTTCCGTTCGCTACAGCCCCGCGCTTCTGACCCACCTCTTCCTTTCGGAAGTTCGTATCCATTTGTTCGCACGCTTTATAGAAGATGTAATCGGATTTCCATTATAATCACCTAAACTTCTATTACGGCACCCAACTTCGGTCCTTCTTTTCATCTGCGGTGCGCCAGTAGTTCCGTTTCCATAGTCAACTATCCATCCATCCATCTATCCACGTTTCCCTATTCCATCCGATCTTGCTTCTCCGCCGTCCACTAATTCATCGTTCCTTCGTTTCATGTTCTCGTAGCTGCCAAATTGATGATCGTGTGCTATACATATGACAAGCCTTTTATTCCCTGCCCTTACTCTCCTATTACATGGCAGGTGCATTTTTATTTGTAGTTATCAGCGTCGTCGTAAGAGTTGCACTAAGTTAACCTAGCGAACCTTCTCTAGCCACCATTTGAGAAGTTGTATCTAGCGTTCTATCTAGTATTTAGAACAGTAGTATCGTAACTTGCTGATATTCGAACTTGTATCGTAACGTGATGCCATTTTATTTTTATGAGTTTCAAATTAAACCACGCGATATTCTGTGTTCAAGATGAATTTGCTGCTAGGACAGATACTGAATGTGGGCTTGCCCAAGCCGCGCACCCCCCTGCGCAGCAAGTGGCATTGCTCCACCGTTTATGTACTTTAGATGATGACAATGATCAAGCATAACTAAAATATAATCGTACCATTGTTGAGTCAGTGCATCATTACTACAGGCTGTGAATAATCGTATTTTACCGCGAACAGCTTCCGGTATTGTTGAGGGAGCTGATGCACTCTGCCTGAACAATCTGATCACCATCCAGCTCTGTCTACGATTGATGAAGGATTAAAAAAAGCAAGCCTGAGCTTCGATTTCCTTGATAGATCTTTGAAAACTATCCATTAACATCTTTACCGCGTATCATCATTCGACTCCAAAGATAGCTCAATGACTGAATCAGCAAGCAGTAATGATACTGACAATCTTAGAAATTGTGCCAGATGCTATTTTGTAGCTTTAGTAATATTCGTATTGATTTATCTTCGTCGAGTGCTCCCCTCATCCGTAGTCATAATCGCTAACGTGTGACGGCATTTCAACACAGTTTTCAACATGCTAGAGAGCATTTGCCATAGTAATATTACATAGTAACTTACAATGTTATTTATCTAGAGTAATTATAAAAGACAGAAAATAATACAACAGATAATCATATTTAAATCACTTCATTAAATCAGCATGTCTTCTGAGCGTATTGCTCAACATGAATAGTCGACATTGACATATTTAGCAAAAGACATTTAGATGAGCATTATTTAACACATACGTAAAGGAGACACCGTCGGTATCCGCTCGTATCTTCTTACACCCAACAAAGCTTAAAAGAAAAGCTCTGAAATAAAGGAAAAATGCTTTTAGTTTTGAGAGGTGTCTCTATCTATTGGACATATCCCGCACAAGTTTACACCCTCTAGCGGGAGCAAGTCTTCGATGTTGTACCGAATAAGTTATTCCAAGCACATGCTCATATAGTTAGAATCGATGAAGGCGCTGAAAAATAGAGAAGGGCCCTACTTTAATTCAGACCAATTAAAGTTAGAACCAATTCTATTTAAGTCAGAATCTAAAAGAAAAAAAGTAAAGGCGAATCCCGTTAGACATGAAGACCTGTTGAAAATATAGCCAGAACATTCTAGCTGCGTTAAATATTTGAAACCTTTAAAACCGGCCCTCTACTACGCTAAAATTGATTCTTAGTTCCTTACACCCTGACCATTTGATCGCTTGGTTTGACACGTTTACTCTTGGCAAAGTCCCGTACAGTGACCAAATAGGCCATGGTGTTTATTCATTGCCTTATTTATTTTTTTTGGGGACACCTGGCTACTAATTCTGATCGTCTTATTCAAAGTTCGTTATATATTACCCCCCTTGGTCTGAAGTTGATGCCTGACGGCGGTGCGGGATGTAGAACTTGAAACATTTTCTCCCGACATTTACACACAATGTACGAATGAACCATTTAATAACTAAACTATCGAGGATCACGATAATGATTGTGCTGATGAACCATGGCCTTGGCGTTGGTTGAACTCTTCTTGTACTTCGGCTCTGTTCGCTGACTCGACCACCACGTGACCACTCGATCTCATCATCGGCGTCCAACAATTATCTGGTCCGATCTCGTCTGACGTCGTCTCGTTCGTCTTCTATGATGGATGGCCGATTGTTAACGATGTTCCGTTCTGACGTACGCTTTCGGCCACCTTTCTGCTCCATCTCTTCCACCACCGATCGTGCTTCACACGTTTCCTGCCCGCGCATCGATCCGTCCACGATCAACAAAAAATGCTGGTGGCCATGCAGACCAAACGTCTAGGAAAGGTGACTGACTTGCCTCTGGCGCCCGGTTGGGACAAAGCCGAACTGGACTCTGTCGCAAGACAGAGGCCGGCGGCCATATATATATATATATATATACACATATATATATATATATGTATATATATCGCTTGTACTAAACAGAGAGAAAATTTGCGATAACAATGAGACAGACAACAGTCAGACGAACAGACGTACAATTCATACGTACTAGCAATAATCCAAAAAGCTGTTAAATTATCTACATATATATTTACCTACTATCTTCTTGCTTTAGCCATCTTCTGTTAAACGCTACCCCTGTTATTAGACGGGACTGTGACTGAAATGAAAGTTTTGTCACCCCTGCACCGAATCTGACTGGGATGATGGTTGATGCTGCCACTTCTACGGCTGAGCTACAAGCCACGCTGTGGACTGTGCACATGACTGTTGATTGTTAATCGTTAGATGATGTGACTGTTGCCATAGTCCATAGCAAGAGGAACGATGCAATACGGTTGAATCCTGTATTGCAACTGTATCGGGCCACTTGAATGACGATGTTGGCTGCGTGCTCCCTGGATAAGATTTGTTAAAATGAAAAAAAAAAAAAACAGCGAGAGAAAAAGTAAAGTAAATTATCATAAGAACAAATAAAGCGAGTAACCTGAATTGAATTGTGAATGATGTTAGAACGATAAAGCTGAAGTTACCGATAATGACCTCGAGGAATGCTCGAAGGTATCGTGAGGTTTTAGCAGAACACCATCCAATAGAAGATCGGAGTACCATCGTACTCGAATGTATACTGCCTTTTGTATGCTAACGCCATGAAATGTGGAAATCCATGCTTCAAATTTGCTCATAATATATTTCTCTCTGTATAATATGATGCTTGTATCGTACTGCATGTTATAGGATGTCTGTACCTACCCTGTTTGAGTTCGTATTTGTGGTCTTCTGCATTGTCTCTATACGTGCCTGTCTCTGCATTATGAGATAATATTAATTGATAAATTATAGCTTATCTGATGGCTGCTATCTGTTATGATATTTTCTGGCCTGTACATAGAAAAAGTTGTGGCCTAATTGCCTTGAGATGAGGCCAAGAGTACTGCATTGCTGGAATGGTAGCTCGATACCGAACCGATTCCAGAGCAACAATTAACTTTCCACTTTCTTTTAAGGATCCTTCCTAAAAACAAATTCCAACAACCGCGGTGCTTTCGGGCGCGCAGAAAAGCGCTTTCGGTAGGTATCGCGTACAGCGTAATTATCTATCTACCATTATAAACTGTATTATTAAGCGTGCAGTTTATGAAAAAAAGTTCTCTAGTGACAATTTATAATCTATCAGCGTTTACCTCTGAGCTGTGAAGTGGATTCACGCGTTGTTCGATGGTGTTCGCCTCTTGCGAAAACGTTCAATGCTTGTAGGTCTCACTGCGTAATTACTCTTATTTATTTTGCACGCGATACGTGATTGTGATCAATTGGCCATCAGATTCATGATCCGACGCGTTGTCAAAACGCAGCCCTTCTACTGGACCGTGATCGTGCTTGTATTTCTGAACACCGCCTGTGTGGCCGTAGAACACCATAAGCAGCCGGAGTGGCTTGAGACCTTTCTAAAATATGCGGAGTATGTCTTCCTGGGATTGTTTATATCAGAGATGTTAATTAAGGTATACGCGCTTGGACCCCACATCTACTTCGCCTCGTCCTTCAACCGATTTGACTGTGTGGTCATCGCGGGCAGCATTTTTGAGGTAAATAAATCGATCAAAATGTTTGATCGCTAATATAAAATGCAATAAGACGATCGAAATTTCGGTAGTTAGGTTGAGCCGAGTCAAATCTGGAAAATTTACAAAAGAAATTCTATTGTTTTGTGCAGAGCTCCATATACAATCGAGCAAAGCCGATTGATTGTGGTGGCTTCAGCACACTTCAACTATAAACCCTTTCGAAATCATGTGGGGATACTGAATCATCGGCAAATGCCGTACCACTCAGAAACATTATCTAATCTACATGTGTAGACAATGATGGCGCTAGTAATTTCACTGTGATTTGCTATGACAGAAATTCTATTTTGAAATTGTTTCTCCTCGCCGTCATCTGTGTAAACCTTTGTATTTATCATGCTAACCATTGCACATAGCCTTCTATAAAAATTTGATCCGTCGCCTTCTCTTGTTGGCCGTCGCTTCTCTATCGTACACTATTGTCACTGTCCGACAATGACATCATCGCAGCGTCCTCATCACCATGTCGTTTGTCATTTAGGTGATCTGGTCGTCCTTCAAAGAAGGATCATTCGGTCTCTCTGTGCTGCGCGCCCTGCGTCTGCTCCGAATATTCAAATTCACCAAATACTGGTCTTCCCTCCGTAACCTGGTCATATCACTTATGAATTCGATGCGGTCCATCATCTCCCTGCTGTTTCTGCTGTTCTTGTTCATACTGATCTTCGCCTTGCTCGGCATGCAGCTGTTCGGTGGAGTCTTCAACTTCGCCGACGGCACCCCGCCAGCCAACTTCAATACCTTCGCGATCGCTTTGCTCACCGTGTTTCAAGTCAGTATCAACTCAGCTACAACGTAATATCGACATGAATGTTCCACGATTCTATCGCGAAAAAGAAGAACACAGAAAATTGAGTTTTCTCACTCTTCTATGTCGGTTGTATTCGTCGCTTTTCACACTGAAAATCATAGTATTATACCAAATGAATGAATAGCCCCAAAGCGGAAGACATGCGCATCATACAGAGGTGTTGGAATCGGCTCTCTATCTAATCGTAAAAATTGACTGTCACCAATTCGCAGATCTTGACCGGTGAAGATTGGAATGAAGTGATGTACAGAGGGATCCAGAGTCAAGGCGGAATAAACGGCGGAATGATCTACTCATTGTATTTTATCATTTTGGTCATGTTCGGTAACTACACACTACTGAACGTATTTCTGGCCATCGCCGTCGACAATTTGGCCAACGCCCAGGAGTTGACAGCCGCCGAAGAAGAGGACGCGATGGAGCAGCAAAAGCTTGCTAAGGAAGAACTAGAAAAAGAGATGGCCGACCTTCAGAGGCAGAACGGGCCTCAGGTCAACATCTGTCCCCCCTCCCCATCGCAGGCCTCGAATTCGGCTCAGGGTAAAAGCAGGTACGTAGCAATTAAACAGTAACTTCTAGTATGAAAGGGTAGAAGAGTAGATTTCGATGACATATATATACGGTTAGGTGATTTCATTGATTGTTCGCATTAGCTTGATCTGCGATACGTGACCAGCAATGATTGGATAAGGAGATGAAGTTATTCGTTGTTTTGCTATCTAACATACTGATTTTTTATTTACTTCGCAGTGACCAAGAAACTAATCCTGGTGAGTTCTCTTTACGGTTAAATTTCACGTTTGAGGTTAGTTTGTTGTACATATATCAGCTCGCTGGTGATCAGACGTAATAATTAGTTATTTCGAATTGAACCATTTTGTCTTTTTTTAACTGATATTTCAGAAGGAGGAGACGAGGATGAGGAGGCAACAGGCCCAAAACCAATGCTACCGTATTCGTCCATGTTTATCTGTTCTCCAACAAATCCGTACGTGATGGTGACATCCTTTCATAGCTTGAGTGCAGATAGCACCTTAAGTCATCGGGCTAGCATACCTTAAAATAAAACTTGCTTATTACTAGATATAATGACTTCGATACATTCCCTAAGAATATATGTTCTGAATCTAACTTGCAATGTTCAGATCAACTTGTTTAGGAATTAACAATACGTCAATATGATACAACATTTTTTCTCCGTACAAATTGTATTTTGCTTGTCGTTGGAGAAACCCGAAGCGACCCCTGGTCTCTATAATGACCTGTTGGAGACCATATGGCTTGGCCATCATTCATTCACTCAGTGCGTGCCTCGCGTCGATCGTTTCGATACTTTCAGAGTTCGGCGAGCAGCTCACTTCGTGGTAAATCTCGCCTACTTCGATCTGTTCATCATGATTACAATCTCAATGAGCTCAATAGCTCTTGCAGCCGAAGATCCCGTCGAGGAAGAATCGGCCTCGAACAAGATTCTAAACTATTTCGATTACGCGTTCACCGGCGTATTCACGGTGGAAATGATATTAAAAGTCGTGGACCAAGGGGTGATCTTGCATCCGGGCTCGTATTGTCGAGACCTGTGGAACATCCTAGACTCCGTCGTTGTCATATGCGCACTTATTGCATTCGCGTTTGCGTAAGTTTCATAATATGATGGCGCAGTGGGTGGGCGCGTTTGTTTGGGCTGCTTAAGTTACGCGGTGGTCTTCGAACTCAAGCGTGTATACAGTGCGTTACGTGCTGGGAGCCAGCCGTCTAATCGGGCGCCTAACGACTGTGTCAGACGTTGAACTCAAAACATTTAGCTTCAACTTAGCAATTCTACAATATATAAGGATTTCACTAAATTATAGATTGTCGAGCAGGGGAGTAATTTAGGCTACAGTCTCTCTCCCAAATAAATGATCAATATATACAGACACCCTAGACTGCTAGAAATGACAGATACATATCTTTTTTTCCGCTGATCTTATCGGCTTGCCCTGTGGAATTCTGTAGCCATACAGTGCGTCCTCTAGCGGCATTGGTGCGAGAGTCTTGATAAGAACTTAACAAAAATACCCGCGCCGTGTGTGTGCATTTAATTGCTTATTGTTTTTCAGCGGGAGTTCAACCGGACAAAATTTGAGTACGATCAAATCACTCCGAGTCCTGAGAGTCTTGCGACCATTAAAAACAATTAAACGAGTGCCTAAACTGAAGGCTGTATTCGATTGCGTTGTGACTTCACTAAAAAACGTATTCAATATACTCATTGTGTACATTCTCTTCCAATTCATCTTCGCCGTAATCGCCGTGCAGCTATTCAATGGCAAATTTTTCTTCTGCTCTGACCACACTATGCTATACAAGAAAGACTGCCAGTAAGTGGGAAAGACACAATAAGAATTATATGCACTTATTTATTTATAATTATATTACACTCGTATCTGGTATTTTTTCGAAATATATAGTTATTTTCGATCTCGTCGTTTGAGTCGTTGACAAAATGGCTTTCATTAAAGTAACTATGGTAATAAGTTTGGGCAGCCTTAGTTTGTTTACTTCGGATGTTTTATCATGATACCTGTGATTTTAGGGGTGAATATTTCGAGTTCAGCGATGCTCGAAAGCCGCCCAAGGTGATGAAGCGGTTGTGGAAGCGTCAGGACTTTCATTATGACGATATATCGGCTGCCATGTTGACCCTGTTCACGGTGCAGACCGGCGAAGGCTGGCCCCAGGTGAGCGCTATTCCAGTGACCGGATGGCTATTATAGAAAAAAACCAACGAAGAATCTATTTTTCGTTGATAGTAAAGTATAGTAAGCATTGGAGTAGGTCAGCCTCCTATAGAACACTAGTAATGGCAAAGTAATGATAAAAACTAATGACATGCACATGTCTCACCTCCTCAAATACTTGACATTTCAGGTACTACAAAACTCGATGGACTCGACGGACGAGGACAAGGGCCCCGTGCCTCGATATCGAATTGAGATGTCTATATTCTATATCGTGTTCTTCATCGTGTTTCCGTTCTTTTTTGTAAATATATTCGTTGCGTTGATTATCATCACATTTCAAGAACAAGGCGAAAAGGAACTTGAAGAAGGAGAAATAGACAAAAACCAGGTTCGTTCAATGGTGCCGTATAAATAGGATACTTGTGAATGATACCGGCTTGCCTTTACTTGTGCCTTATTTTTTGTCTCCGTCCAAAAACGGCGTATATATAGTATCACCAAAAGAAACACAGGAGAAATTACTTCGGTCTGGTAAGAGAGGTATTGCCGTTTGTCACTTGCCATATACGTTTAGAAGCTTATTTATCCCGGTCTAATAAAGATGCACGTTACGTATTTCGTTTCAGAAATCGTGCATCGATTTTTCGATTCATGCCAAACCTCTTCAACGGTATATGCCCAAGAACAAAACCACCTTCAAATACAAAGTCTGGAAAGTTGTCGCTTCAACGCCTTTTGAATATTTTATCCTACTACTGATTGTGCTCAACACTGTTCTACTTATGATGAAAGTAAGTATGCATGACGTATGCTATGAGTCACCGATCGATCCGATCATTTCCTTTTTGCTGTTAAAATCTATACGTTTTTTTTTCAAGAATGTAGTGCGTTTTATTAGATAAAACCACAGTTACCCGTATGCCTAATGCAGCACCTCAATGTTATCTTCTATGCGGCGCCACCGCTGAATCTCTACGTATCTCGAGAGCACTAGAAACCGTTACATTACGAACTACGACGTAGGATTCGCAAAACGTATTGACGTGTGTTAAGCATCCACTATGCTGCCGGACTCGACCTATCTATCGTATTATTCCCCATCTCCAAGCATGCAGATACAGTAACAAGCATGACAATTTACCCACTTTATCGAACATGGCCGATGTTTAGCTTGATGTTGATGCGTTTCCGTTCACAGTTCCACAATCAACCACCACAACTCACGCGAGTTCTGCATTATCTCAACGCAACATTCACAGGCCTATTCACCGTTGAGTCACTTCTAAAACTTGTTGCCTTTGGAATCCGGGTGAGCAACAGTGTCAGCATACGATTCTGTCTTAAAGGTCCAAGGTGCACTGATCGTTTCTAGACCTACAGCTAGCACACACGTGATCACCTAGGCTGTTTCCTTCTGGATCCTATTAAACTGCCCACTTAATCAAGTGGAAGGTGCCACTAGCTGTCAGACATGGTGAAAAATTCTTGCAATAAAGCTGCGGGATCATCGTATGATTTCTGTGCGAAACACTATCTTGCATTGTGTCTTTTGTTGATTGAGAACATTTTTCTCGATTTTACTATGTACAGCTGTTAGTAGGCACATGAAAGATCAGAACAAAACCTCTCGAGTTTTAGCGTCAACTAGCTACATTTATAAACACATCAATTTTCGGCTTAGTTTTTTTTAGTTTCGAATAAAACATTTTTTTCGGCGATCAGAACAGGTTCCTAATTAAACTAAATAATGTTCTTCATTTGTAGAACTTCTTCAAGGATTCCTGGAATACATTTGATCTGATCACTGTGATCGGGTCGATTATCGACGTACTCGTTGTCGAGTACGGAGTAAGTATTGATTTTATTACATGCGTATGGTTTTCTGCTATTATATTGGTTGTTTGTATTACAAATCGAGATAGCTATTAGAAAAATAGGTGCTAATGCTTTATCAATGGTGCATATGCTCTGGCAGGGCTGCAGGTATATTTTTCGAAACTAGATATACAATGTTAATAGTTATTACGCAATGAACAAACCTGCCATCAAGATTACATATGCGTTATTGTTTCAATACGAATCAATGTATACTACAATTTCTAATGGCTTTTACGTAAAAACTTTTCGCTTGTTAGGTTCCGGTTTTCAGGTCAAGCTTTACTGCGTGTATGCGAACTATATGAGGGTCTACTATACTTGGCTGTTAGTTATTATAAAAACTATTTCCGTGCGCCTAAAGATGTTTGCTACCATCTATTTTCAATGAAATACAATCCGCCAGCATCGACTATTTGCAGCTCTTTGGGATGTGGCAGTGGTTAGACGGGGGCTAAGGCCTCAGAAAACTATGTAGACATCGACTGCGAAAGAATCTTAGGCTTCATGTTTATACTTAGAAGATTAAAATTTAGCGAAAAGTGTATCTCGGTTTGACTCTCGGCCTTGAAATCCTCTATTTATTTTGTAAGTGAACTACGCAAGAGATCCTTCAAACTTTAAATTGCTAATGAATTTTAACGTTTGTATTGACTCTAGTTCTCATCCAAGGCAGTAAAAAAGTGACACAGTCATAAAAAAAATTCAAATTATGAGAACAACTAACTTGACAGAAGCCCTTTATGAACCTGGATGCTAGACTTCAGACTCCGCTTGAATATGTAGGATGCGGAGAAGTTTGGGGGTCGATGTTAGGCTGCCTCCCTTAATAAAACTGCTATAAAAAATTGCGCACCTAGCGTACAATATATTACCCGGTCGAAATCTTGCGAACCATGATGCGTAAATGCACTTCTCGGATGAAGGACATCTCAAAGCAGCGTTTGTGAACAAAGCGCACCTCCTTCCACTTGCGACCGAAAATTTAGGGTACAGAAGAACTGTTTTCATTAAGCAAATTGACCGGAAAAAATCTTACTTGCAGGTAAACACAGCCAAAAAGCTGCAGCTTTAACAAAGAAATCCGGCAAACCCATAGTTAAGAGTGGCCTGGTAAAAAAATTAAGGGTAGAATTTCAGGTTACTCAGAGTTACGAGACCTGAAAAGAACTGATTTCAATGAAAGATTTGTTTGGGCTGTGACAGATTTGAATCGGCCTAATACATCGCGTACCACATATAACAGATGTAAATTTCTCGGACGGCGCTAACAAAAGGAACTCATTTCATAGTTTTCAAACGTATGCAATAGCAAGGATATGATCACATTTCGTAGACAGAAGTGAGCAGTGATTCAGCTTTAAATGCGATTTCGCTGAAAAATATAACGTGAGATTACAGTCGTAACTGGTGGATACCTTTCATAATTTAGGTGCCTTAGATTACATAACAAAAAAAGAAGAGCGACCGATGCTTTATAAGGACGATGGGCTTCAAATCAATGAGAAAATCTGATTGACGAATGGATCGTGCTCTGGTACTAGTATTCGTCAAATTTCTGTTTAGGCCATATGTTGTGTTTAATGCGTATCACCGCAATTTGGCGGTATTTCTATGGAATTCAAGTTAATAGTTACGAGCGGACCTAGCCCACATCTACTAAGTCGGATGTGAGCGGGGTCTTAGCCAGGATCAGATGAGAAAGCTTTTGAAAAGTTGTCTCGAAACTCAAACAATCTGTGTCCTTTTCCTATCGTTCTTCCATTACATGTAAAAGCAGTCTGGACAAAAGGCTATCGCCAATTCCGACATGGAGCAAACTCCACACCCAACTCCCCGAAATTCCCTTCGTCAGCAAGATGCTGAGGTGCGAAACCAGCGATCCCTTCGAAGTAACCCTTACCAAAAATTAGACCACCAAACCCACATTGCCATTGCTATCATTTCCACCAATACCATTACCATTGTTGCCGATGATCCCATTGAGTTCATCATTGACATGATTGTTGTCTGGAATGACCCTGCCCAAGCTGTTTGTCAATGGTCGTGCTACCATCCACTTACTTACCGCATCTTTTTTAAGTCTTCAAGCGCTTTATACTGAAGCGTTGTTCGCCATACATTGTCTTCCCGTGTCCCCTGTGCCTCCTCCCTACTATAATCACTTCGGCCATTAGAAATCAATGAAAAATTATTCAGTTGCCACATCGAGTTCATTTGTCTGCGGACTCGACGTTTTTTACGTTTAGTCACAATCCAGTAATTACCCACACACGTAGGACTGAGAAGTGACCTATCGATTAGCCAGAAGCACCAAGCGTCCAGCGTTGCTGCCGATCAGTGCTTTGAGCTAACCGTAATTAGTTTCTAGTTGATTGATGATATGTTCCTTGACGCGTAGAATGTGTAAACGACTGCCAGTAATAAGTTTCGACTTAATTACTATTGCATACGGTTATATATGACGGGCTAATAGAAGAGCGATATTCGTTAGGACTGTCATTTTTTCGCGCAAATATTGTTTGATACATGAAGAGTTAGTTGCTAGTCTGATACTTTCAAGTTTGGTATAAACGCGCGCGCGTGCGTGCGTGCGTGCGTGCGTGCGACTGGGCTATGTAATGCGTGATGCATAGAAACCAATCGACATCGTTTGCAAGACTAGAATATAATATACACATAGCTAGTCATAAGCCACTGATGAAAATACTAATCGAAGACTGCTGTAGGCTAACGAACAAACAATTTTGCTGCCTCGCCGTAGCTGACTTGTGCTGAATGTCTACCATCATGTATATATATATATATATATACATGTAGATGTACATATACACAAACACGTATGTTGACTTGTTAGTTTGCAAGCGATTCGGATATTTCGCCGATCGTTGGCATTGAAGCTGTAACCTTACCGCATCACGGATTGCTGTTACCGGGAGAAGCTGCCCTGCCTTAGCTTTGTTTTTGTGTGTCTCTGTTAATTTCGTCGAGAAACTATTGAAGCATTTTTTTTTGACAAGAACAAAAAGTGTTTTCGCGTATTGCATGGTCGGTCGCGTCTTTCGTTACTTAAGACATTTGATTTGCGTATCTCAACCAGTTACAGAAATAGCTTGGACTATAGTGAATGCCAGTTGTTGTTGTTGTTGTTGTATAGCGTATACGTTTGAAGGGTCGATCGAAGGTATCCTTACGTCTCGAAATTAACTGTGATCCAAAATTTTCCAAATGTGCGCTAGATTAAGGATTTCGTTGCATCTATGCTAGAGTACAGCCAGCCAGGTCACTGACTGACGATACCCTTTTCATATTCACCTAAACAAGACCACCGCGTTATAATTAGATTCGACTGTCCATACGTGAACAATGCAAGTACTATCGCGGTCAGAGCATACGTCAGATAGACTTAGACTGAAAATGTTTGCTCTCAAATTCTTTCTTTGTTTTTTTTGTTTGTTTCTCCGAATGGACACTTACGCACCAAATTCGCGCCCTCCTGGAATGATAGATCCTTAGATAGTCCTTAATTGATTCATATGCATCCGTTTACATCCTAAAACATACTAAATAAGAATAACAATGTTCAGTCTACTTACGTAAATTGTCCTCATCTTTCAGATAAGTTTCTTCAATGTCGGATTTCTCCGCCTATTCAGGGCGGCCCGTCTCATTAAGCTACTGAGACAAGGTTATACTATTCGGATACTGCTGTGGACATTTATACAGTCTTTCAAAGTAAGTGGCATACGATAATCTAAGCACACGATAGCGCATAAGACGTTATGAATTTTTGTGATGTATGCGTACCCAATTAAAACGAGACCAGATTAAACATCATGTTGTTTTCGATAATCCTTTATGTGTCTGATAAAACTATTAAATTGCGTGTGAACATGTCCTGAAAGGTACCTTGCAAAAAAGCCACTGCTGGTCTGATTCTTCAGGACGCCTCGTAATCGCTAGTTATGTACAAGGTGTACATTTTTTTTTATTTCACATCTAAGAAAATTTCCATTTTTAATCATCAAAAAGTTGACCATATGATCCGATATGGCCACCAAGGGAAAATGACAAGGACCATTGAATCGATAGGTTTATATAATACATTATAATTCGCCACGTTTGGAGTGATGCTTTAAGGTACGGTAGCATTCAGTCGTCGACAATTCCGTTGAACCGGATACCGGTGAACTCAACAAAGTGTTTAAATGTTTGTTCTATATACTTCGACCTTATTTTGTTCCGCTAATATTTAGAAAAAATTGAGAAAAAAAAATGTTCGGTTTATATTTAGGATCGTTTCAATTTCAACGTCGTCTAAATGTATCATAATTAGGACAAGCTAAAAAGAACGACTCTTTTCGAAGAAAGAAAGAAGTATTTCGAAAACCTTAGGACTCGGCTGTTCAGCGCCCATAGAACTGAGATCTTGTATCAATCATATTTTTGCTTAACCATGCTAACCAACCCGTATATTGAATTCCAGGCACTGCCTTACGTCTGCCTTCTTATTGCCATGTTATTTTTCATCTATGCCATTATCGGCATGCAGGTAAGTCGTAATGAATAGACTTGTAACCTGCAGCATTTCAGCGACGGAACATAACAGAACAGAACAGATAGCGACTTCGCAGTTAAAGCAGTAGACTGCGGCGTAGTACTAGAGGGTTGCCGCAAAAAGCGGATTTACGGATCTCGATTACTGAATCCGATAGACTGTTAGCCGCAAACTATCAAATTTAGTCTTTATAATTATTAATTTACTGAAGGGAGAGTGGACGACAATATCAGTATGGATTAAAAACAATTTTCAGCAGATATTTAAAGGTGATCAGCACTGCACAGGCAGTATTGAAGGGTGCAAGATGACGGACTTAAACCCAGTCTAATGAAATCCAATATACTCTTCGAAGTGTCATTGTTAATCCCGAACGTTGGCATCAATCTGAATGTATACGTTAATCTTCTCAGGTCTTCGGTAATGTGAAGTTCGACCCAGACAATGAGATCAATCGTCACAACAACTTTCAGAACTTCTTCCAAGCGTTGATATTGCTATTTCGGTGAGTTCGCATTGGCCTTTGGCTTTAAAGGCCATTTTCTATTGAAGGCCATACACGACCCAGCACGACTTCATATGGTCCGGGAGCATTCTGAAGTTTGGAAATCTTCGAAGAGGTCATCTAGGACGCTCTTCCGAAGATCGCCTTTGGACAGAGTGCACTTTGGATAGACCGAACTGCTGCTCTAGAGGGGCCTTGCAGCGGACTAGCCGTACCTCGTCGGACCTGGAGTATCACACCTCTATTCACACATGGCCTCTTGCTGAACAACTCCGTCCACACTTTCCTTGCAGTTCCTTTATCATTGCTTGCCGTTGTTTCCGACTATTTTTCGTAGGTTCTCTATTGGTAGCTGCAGTAGAATTTCGACAAGTTCGACATAGCTAGATTGATGAGCGTATTAGCGCGAATATTATTTTTCTATCGCGCTTCGGTAGCTATCGAAATTGTTGGTTTCGTCGTAGGTTTATATAAGCAGGTTGCTCATCCTGGTCTGCGCAGACGCGAATTCGAAATTATGTTCGTCCTATTTCGAAACACTTTATGTTGTGTAAAACGGTATTTGATGTAAAACACTGAGAAAATGACTCGCCGAACACTCCATTTTGCGATTCATCAAAAGATAAATATCTAAGTGAAAGCCACGACGAAAATGAACAATTGTAGACTTTCAACTTTTCAACTTACACGCTCAGTTTTCGTAGTGATGTCCCAACGTAGAGCAGTAGCCGATACGAAATATGGCTTCGTCGAATCTTGCCAGCAATAAGTCTGTAGAGTTGATTGGCATTTGGGAAAAATTTTGTGCATCATGGTCGCGGCTAAGGTTCAGACTCTTGTGGGGCTTTTACAACAGAGGGACGAGTATAGGTCCATTCGGCACCGTAGTTTCTAGTTTAGGGGTGCCCTCTAGCAGATATTCGGGTATTTTAGTAGATAGTGAGGACACATCAGTAGAATCTGGTCACTAAATGACTCTAAAAGTGATTTTATATTACAGTTCTCGTAGAGGTCAAAAGACAACTTGTAGCGATAGACGTAGTCACCAGTAGTAGCGATTGTAGCAAACGTAGCAAGAGTCTAGTCCGCTCATCAGTGAGCACCGTAGCCTGTAGAGATTGCAGAGATATCGTAGTGTACGCAAATCGTAGGAAGACATTTTGAATAGTTTAGATTAGTCTAGACTAGAACTCGTGGTAGTAGCGGTAGCTGTAGCCATAACGGTAACGCGCTCTCTTTCGGCATCTTCTTCGTAGGTTTTCGGTAATATCCAGCTTGCTCCCGAGACCCAAATTACAAGGCACAATAACTTCAGAAACTTCTTTCAAGGATTGATGCTATTATTCAGGCAAGTTAGGGGGTCTCTTCATCAAGCGGCGGTACAATTACCGGCCGTTGCCATTTGCATAAAAAAAAACAAAAATTTACGCAGAAACCGGTTAAAAATTGGCAACAATACCAACATTGCCTACAACAGCTACGAGACCAGATCTCTATTGCCTTCTTCAGCCCGCCCACTATATAACCATTAGCACTTTGAGCTATCGTTATATTTCGTTGATGAAATCAATTATGTTATACTGCATGCATACGACCGCATATGGTGGCTACCGTTTTACGAAACAATGTAATTGCATTAAATAGACGATGCTATCATACATTAACTAGATCTCGCAACGTGGCGATTGTATTCCTAGGGATGAGATGAACTTTTGATCTCCGATCGCGTCTACTTGTGTTCCTATTGCATCTTTCATTTTTACAATGTTCAATGGCTGCATGGCTTCGTTATTGCATACGACGATTTCGTGTTACCGTAAACATTAGTTCGTACGAAAGTCTTACGCGTATGATACGTAGACTAACAATGTCGTTTATATCCCATAAACGAAACGTTATGGTCTTGCCGCTTCTCTTCGGACCGGGGAATTCGCCTGCGAACGTGCAAATGTTCGTCGCTGGCCGATTTGTACGAATATGCGCAAAAAAACAAAATAATACACAGATGTGCTACGGGAGAGGCGTGGCAGGCCATAATGTTGGCCTGCATCAAGGGGCGTCCATGCGACCCGTTAACCAAGAAAGAGACCAACGAGTGCGGGTCAAACATCGCATACGCCTATTTCGTGTCGTTCATCTTCTTCTGTTCATTTTTGGTAAGGGCCAACAGCAGACCGTTTTATGCGCATTTTTCTGATTTCCTTAATTTCGTTTGTCCTAATTCGCTCGTGTTGACAATGATACGATTAAGAACTCTCAACAACACCGACTGCAGCGGCCTCTTGCACTATATTCAAACGCCATTCAATAGACATAACTGGTCCATAAACTAAACTGCGTACGTTCTTATTGTTTTATCATGTTTTGCCTAAACAGCTTCATGGAACCACTTAAAAAACAAGTTACTGCTAATACGACTGCCGCGGAAAAACAAAAAAAAAAATAATAATTTTGGCTTTCTAAAGACTTCGGTGTATTACCTCTACCTTGTTTAATTGTGATAATGATAGCTTCTACAATTGCCAGCCTAAGCGAAAGCTTTCACGGAAAAGAGCGACTTTGTAGAGAAAGTAGTGGCCTTCCAACAATGAAAATGTTACTATAGATAAGTAATCAACTCAGCATTCGTGTTTTCATCTTGCGTTTATAGTTATCGGCCTTTGCCGCTAACTGAGACAGAGTTTTAAGCTTAAGTACCATTTCAAAACCATCGACTTGATTGATATATATATATATATATATATATATAGATATATATATATATATATATATATATATATATATATAGATAGATAGATAGTATAGTTCATAAACTTTGTATAAAAACAAGACTAAACACGATCCTTTAGTGCGGTCGTTTAGTTCCCATTTAGAGCTAATATGCTTGCATACAGAAAAGAAGAATGTTCGCATATTTTACGACATGAGACAATTGTATTGTAAAAAGCAGGTCGAATTATCGTAAATATCTATTTACGTACCTAAAGCCTCAATAGTATGAGTTGCGCTCGAACATATTATATAGTATTTTTTTAGTAAAAATTGCTTACTATACTACGGTATTACGGACTGGCAGCATAATTTCGAAACAAATGCTAATATTATATGTAGACTAACGTCCGATTACTATTCAGATGCTGAATCTATTCGTGGCTGTGATCATGGACAACTTCGATTACTTGACAAGAGACTCGTCTATTCTCGGAGCCCATCACCTCGACGAGTTCATTCGAGTGTGGGCCGAGTACGATCCAAACGCCACGTGAGTAAATTTTATTTTAAACAATTTCTACGAAAGCTTATTGGACATAAAGCAAGCTCCCAACATTGGCATAATATATTACGATGCATATAACAGCTCTACAAATAGCAACAAATAAACTACATTTCGAAACTATTATGCGACATTTCCATTTCCCTTCATTCCCTTCATTGAAGTGTAATACGAGTATGTGGTCAGAGTCAAAGCCTACTGATAATACTATATTTATCGATTTTTTTAGGGGGTACATCCATTATACCGAGATGTACGACATGCTGAGGAACATGGAGCCACCCCTTGGTTTTGGAAACAAATGCCCTTACAGGCTGGCTTACAAGAAACTGATTCGTATGAACATGCCGTTAACAGAGGAGGGCAAAGTCAACTTTACCTCAACGCTGTTTGCGCTGATTCGGGAAAACCTGTCGATAAAAATGCGACCCGCTGAAGAAATGGATATGGCAGATAAAGAGTTGCGAGTCACCATTCAGAAGCTTTGGCCACTTCAAGCTGAGAAGGTCACTGACAAACTAGTCCCCCCAGACTCAGGTGCGTTCGAAAATACTTTGAAAGGAAGATAGTTATTTGTCTAGCTAACTCAAATGATTCACTCGCGTGGTAAGTTTTTTTCAGCGAACATTTTGTGACAATTATTTCTTCTTTCCTCAGAGCTGCGTACAGGGAAATTAACAGTAGGCAAAGTCTATGGCGGCCTTCTGATTCTGGAGAACTGGCGAGCTCACAGGTTTCAAGTATTTCCGGGAGCGGGATTATTCAAGGTGAGAATTACGTACCTTGACCCAGCTTTTACCCCATATCAAAGCTCATGTTCACTACATTCAACTAACGCGCTGGTATCACTAAATTTAATTAATGATTGAATATATGTGAATAATTGCCGATCACACAGACTAATCTAGATTGTACCAGAATAGTGCAAACAAACACACGTACACAGACACGCCTCAGTGTACAGTCGTCTCAGTTTAAAGAAGATCGTCTTATAAATAATTCACTAATATTGCAAAAGGGTTCCGTGTTCCCGCCAACAGTTTGCTGTAAGCCGGCTAAAGAGTACTAGAAGAAGTTCGAATTTGATAATTGCAATGGCCAGTCGGAGCTCATATATATCTACTTATATGGCAGTGCCCTGCAACTCTTGTCTCCCCTGTTATTTGAACTACGGCTAACGTACTCAGTTTCGTTTCAACGATCTGTGGATCACTCGTTTTAAATATTGCAGCAACGTATTTTCTGCTGCGCAAAATACATATTAGCTAATATATCCGCGCAAATCCTGCGTTTTTTTTCGTACGGCATAACAAACGGCTTCAGGACAACGCCGCAACTGTCCAATATTGTCTCAATGATACGTGCACATGTGATAGTTTAAAGTTTATCGGCTAGAAATCCAAACGGTCAGCCCGTGTCTCACCTCTGTATCTCAACCATAACACCACCATTCGGCCATGACAACGTCACTCTACGTCGTTAGCGTTTTGCGACCCATCCTTCGTCACACACGCCCTGGCATCATGTTGGCGGAAAAGATCCCGTCACAAAGTTTTTTTTAACTTTTTTCTTTCATTTTCCACTCGGGTGTTGCAGCTCGTGCAGCCTGCCATACGAACGCATTTTGCTAAACAATAAATCTATTATATTTTTTTTTCGTTCGAAAGTAAGCAGGCTTCGATATATGGATGTTTGAGACGCTATAAACGCGCATGTCCAGTGTCCTATATTAAGATTAAGGCGCTACTGAGGCATTTCGGTAAAAGCGGAAAACGGAATGAAAAAAAAGCGCGATTGTTGAAAAGGCTGCCTGAGCATGATTTACGAAATATAAATTTTTAGAAATTCTAATTAAGACAAAAACAATGCATCACATTGGTACCATCCGACATCGATGAGGAAGATTTGCGGGCGTCTTTACAGAAGAGTGTCTGCCAGTCTAAGCGACATTTTGCCGTGAAGATGGACCCTAGCCACGATACCGTAACCTGCCTTCTTCGATCAATAGGTTCTCTTTGAAGTGGTGTCGTTTAAAGTAAATCGGCCCGCCGGTGCTGCCAGTATTTTACTGGTCACGGGGTGAAGCGCCTGCGCAGTAACAGATTTTTCTGGCGTCTCTATCTCAACATTAAGATGTGAATTCCTGCAGGTGGTAGACCTCACGCCAAACCTGAAGCACCAACTCTATCCATATCTAACTTGTGTATAGTAGTAAGGCGAAGGCCCGGTGTAGTGGAAAACGTTCGGGGAAGCTACGGCAATTGATCAATATCTCTAAGCAGTTTTGTTTAAACGAAGCTTCTCGCCAAAAAAGTTTTAATTAACACGATTAATTTGTCGTGCCTTACGACAACGCGAGACCCAATTCCACAAACATCTCCTCAAGGAGTTACAGGGATTATTCTTTACAACGCTCCCTAAAAATAGATACTGGGCCTTTATATCGAATCAAATAGGAGGCGAAAATTTAACGAGTCAGACCGACCTCATAACCAGCTAAGCAATATTTTCACAAACTACTTTGCCCAACTTCAGTGGAACACATTTAAAAATATTGTCAAAAAACCCGTATTATAGAACAGGCTACACTACGGATTAATATTGTACTAAAAAGATACCAAATGGTAGTGGGAACGTTTCCGCCAACCTAATATTAATTAAATTAGCTAATGTGATTTGAACATACCCTAATAGAATATTTCATAGCGTTAAAAAGTTTAACGAGCTTGTAAGTAAATCCTGCAAATAACCAAAGTAGGGCGTCCTCTGTATTTGCGGTTTTCGTCTTCTATATGATACATTTGTCGCTTAACCTATCGTCATGTTTGCCTTCGACCTATGACCTCTCTGTGGCCATCGTTGCGAGCGCTGGCGAAGACCCATATTGTTTGCTGACGAAGTCGCACTAAGGGAAGAGATACAGCCGTAATAACAAACTGTATTGCATTGGAATTGCATCCAAACGAATGTTATACATTTCCGTTGTCCTCGTTATTGCTCTATGGTATTGTCGCTCAACGTGAAATTGTTGTTGGTTAATTATCTAACAGTTTGACTTTTCTTACCGACGATTATTATTGTTATTACGCTCTGTCCAAGGTGGAACAAATGGAAGTAGCGGCAGCAACGCAGCAGCGGGCCAGCCACGCAGCTCAGACTCAGCAGCTCCAGTCAGGTAGGAAACTAAGTGCTAACTCTGCAAGTTCCATCTTAATCTTGACTAATTACAACAGCTAGACCGCTGCGTGTAGGTGCATTTGATCAAATTTACCAATCTTTACATTTGGACACAGATAATGTTCACTATTGTGCCTGAATGCTGAATAGGATCGGAGTCGGGCTGTTCGCACGGTGGCCCGTCGAGTCATCTCCACCCGGAGCGCAGTGTGAGAGGGCGGTCCCCGTCGCCGCGTCGCCGTGGCTCGTTGTCGCCTCCAGAACAACGCCCAGATGGACGTCGGTCCTCTTACTTGCGAAGGCGATCTCCGTCGCCTTCGCCTAGAAGGGGCTTAGCGGACGCAGTTAGCGATGTCGTCGACATGGTCAAGTATGAAACCTCTCGGAGAGGACGAGCTAGGGGTAAGTAAACTCTGAGAGATCACTTACTGCGTATATTTTTGCATTGCACAATTGGCATACATATTCTATTGCATCCAGTCGGTTTAAGCGGATCGGTATCCAATCGTTGACTCTATTTTGCCTTCGTTTTCTTTCGTTTCTTCTTTCACTGCGGTTCTGCTCGCCAATAATAACTTCAAGCCCAATTACACGGAGATGAGTACTTCTCGTCACCACGTCGGTTCGAAAGATCCCCCAGTCGACATCGTCATGGCCAACGGCACCACTGTCATGGTACAAGCAGTAGGCATACTAGCCCCGAATACCGAACAACTCCTCTCAATAGAAGATCCCGCCCACCATCGCCTGGTAGTCCTCAGGCTTTATCCCAACATCATTCAGCGTTAGCGCATCACCATAGAAAACAACACTATAGGACCCACACACAAAGTCACTACTACGGTAAGGGCCACTAGCAGAAATATCTGCCTAGAGGAGACAACATGGGAAACTGTATTGAAATAAAATCGTGACTGGGTCTTAGCTAAATCGCAGGTCAAGACTTCATGCTTACAAATTTAGCTTCCGCAATGAGCATTAGCTAAATATGTCAGCTTGGTTTTTGATCGAAGCAACTTCTTTCGATTGATTTTTTGCGCGCTATGCAGTAAACATGCGCATTTTATCAATAATTTTGTTTTTTTTGAAAAAACTGAAGTTGTTCAATAACTTTATTCAATCCTTTTATTACTGTCGTTATTGGATCGCCATGTCTGTATGATCGTTTGTCGGTTCTGTGATCATCTCGACTACGGAATGGACAGGAACCACCGGCGGGGACCGGAAGTCGCGGTCGCCAAGCCCCGCGACATCCGCCCAGAGTTTGCCGGTAGCACCGGGTATCTTCGCATTGGGCAGCGTTCGACGAGGACGTCGATTGCCACCCACGCCCAATAAACCCTCCACCCTATTGCTGCTTAGGTCGGCCAACGTAGATAACGTTGCGACGAACTATCAACTTCCATCTGTGGCGCTTTCACCAACGTTGGCGCACTATCGCCACGCCGGATCGATAAACTTCCCAAAGGTCAGCGCTTCTCCAACGCGTTCGACCCCATCCCACGTGACAACATGGAGTAGACATGAGCCCTATCCTAGCTACCGATCAGCAAGCACGCAGCCGCCATTCTATGGGGACCTGCGTCATCTGCCGCCAACTCAGCAGCTGCCGAATGGGTGCAAGCCAGGTGAGAATTTGATTAAGCGAGACAACTGACAATCCCCTCAAGACTCACATGGTAACGCATAGCACAACCTAAAAATATAAGCAACCCTTTAAATGTGAGATAAATCTAGGGCATGCTGTAAAGTTAAGCAAAGGGAAGATGTCTTTTTCGTAACAAGACAATTTCTATCTGATTAAACTTGACCTTAAAAATAAGTTTATCACTCGTAGATTAGGTCAGCGGCGTATGGAGACGTTCAAGGAAATAAAATATCGTCCCTACACTCCTTGTAACATCCGATGCCCCATAGGGGGTGTTCCGCAAGGTGCTGATATATATTTAAGAATCTCAACTTATAAAACATGCGACCAAATACAGGTTATATATATGGAGTGGGCAAGCTATTATTGATGTCTTTCTGTTGCCATTTCTTTTGGGCTCCGGACATCAGGAGACCCTCTAGGATCGAGTGCGGGATTCTGGGGAGGGCACACCACCCACAAACCAAGGGACACCATCATCGCCGTGCACACCCCGCGCGGCTATAACGGCTCCGATGACGAATGGTGCTGACCCGAGGACAGCGAAGAGGGAACGCTGCTCTGCCCGTTAGACCAGTTACTGTTTGAGGTCAGATCGCCGTCGGATCCGGAAGAAGTTTTCACAAACGACAGTTTCTCCTGATTCCGCATAGACAACTGACCACATCAGCAAACGACAACATCATCGCTATGGGAAACGCCCCGCATGGGACCAGGCCACTCGCATGGGGGCGATTCTCCGTGGAAGAGGACCATCTGTAAGCTCCCGACAAGCACGAAGAAGCAAGAGAAAAAAAAGAAAGCAATTAAACATATAAACCGAGACTATCTATTGATCTCTGTGTGTTTTGTGCTACTACTACCAATGCTACTAATAACTGCAAATCAATTCTCTATAAAACCGCTCTTTCTACTGTAACTAATTCTACCTCCTACAGCCATCTCCTACTGCTACATCAACGTGGACAACAGTGTTAATAAACGGTGATATTATACACAAAAGTGACTAATGGACACCATTCACTCTTGACAGACCAACCAAACTAAGGACATAACGTATTCGCCATGATAGATGATGAAACAAATAATAACATCATGAGTATGAAAGGTGATACAATGACGATGTAATGAATGAAGTTATGATTCAAGTTCCGAGTACGCCAACTACTTCTTGTCGCGAATTTCCACCAGCATCACATCTCTCATCAACACGGTTATATATATATGTGCTGTACTGATAATGTTACGAATAGTCATGACGATAACATCACTAAGCCATTTTTTTTACATAACGCGTTTGGTAATCTATGTAGACAATAAAAGGAAAAATAACATAAACCACGACTGCCGCACCTATTCGAATGGCGTGGCGCTCCTCTGACTGCTGTTGATATTATGACAATGAATAATGCAAAACAGAAAGAGGATACGAGAGGGACAAGTTCTATAGTGTTAGGTGATGACGATGTCTCGAAGGGCGTGGACGACTCTTCGTTCTTGTCCTGCGTGCACTATGGTCTCACGGCCTTCGGGGATTTTGACTTAAAGCCCGTCCTCGCAGTGTCCTCGAGCCGTATTTTCTAGCAAGTGATACAAGACCAAGGTACCTTATAAGTGTTAAAATTATGTATTTTCAAGCTACAGAAAATGGTAAGAGTAACAATAATAGTAAGTAAATAGGTGATCGACCATCATGCAAGTAACGCTATTTATTGTATCTAAGTAGTATTCCTAATATCATAATAATGAAAGTAATAAGAAAAGAAAAAGTATTGAAATAAGCTGCTTTGCTATAAAGACAGCACACTCTTGCCTCTCCATACACTAGCTACTGTGGAGAACTAGGGCACATAGTGACATTACTTATATATGATCTCTATTATCGTATGCTGATCTCGATCATATACCGCTATCACGAACAATTCGTGTACTTATCATTAAGAACTCGAGCAGCATATAATATCAATAATTCTATTAAAACAATATTAGTGTTATTACTAAATAAGCATTAGAACAACAATGACTAATAACGATGACATTACAACTACTTTATCAACAAACACTATCCTATCCTCTTTTTTCTTTTTTTCAAATACCCGACCGTGATTACCTTGTCGACTATTACTACTCCGTCCTGCCAAACCGAGAGAACAGGTCGGACGTCTCTGCAAGCAGCTACTGCACGACTACGACACGTAGTTCACAGTTAGAGTCAAGCAGAATCAGATATGGATTTCGTCTGAGAAAAATGCTTTGTCGGCTTTTTGTGAAACAGCTGACAACCCTCAGATCGTTGACCGGTGCTCTGATAGTTCTCACAGTATATACTAGCAACGTAATATACACTGGCCAGTGCTGTTGGAACGAGAGCATTGTGTAACACTCTGATTTTCTCGGAATGAGGTTTGAACTCTGATGCACGTCAGCTGCAATCAGGGGCCAGAGTGCTCGACAATTAGTAGTCTCCAATTTCCAATAAGGAGAATGATTGTATGAGAAAAGTGAAGAATATGTGATAATCGTGTCGTCACACACAGAATACCATTATCTCTAGTCGTACGAATTGTACTACTACTGAACATAACAACAATGGATGACTGAGTTATTACTATGATGGTTGGTCGTATACAAAATAATGCCAATAAATGATATATATGAATATATATATATCACTGCCAGTTAGTGCGTATGGAAGATTATAATAAACAATAGGAATTTGCAAGCGTGGGTGACAAAGAATGAAATCGATGCTGTGTGGAAAAATTTCCAGGACGTAGATCATAGGAAAGTTGGAAGATGCACGAGTTGAAGCCGATAACGCGCAATACCAATAATATTAATAATTGATAGGTAAAAAAATACTCTATCAATTAAATAATTCAACTAAGGTGAGAAAAAGAATGAACCCAAAAAAAAAAAAAAAAAAAAAGCCTAAACGGTCGTAAGAGCTATTAGAACTAACTACTTATCAAAAGCAAGATGGCCTCATGAGTGCGGACGGCACAAATATACACAAACAAACACTGCATATTAAAATGTGAGCGAACTCTAAATATGGACGCTTCACTTAGAGGAATCACGGCCGGGTATTTTTCCCTCTATCGAATAACTTGTAGGTTGAACTGCCGTATTGGAGGCAAGCTTCTCGCGGAAATATACAAGCTAATTAACATCAAACGCAGAACCAAACCGCAACATAACAGGTGAACGCGATACAAATCAACAAAATACTGATTGACTCCTAATTAATGTAGAACAAAAAAAGAATAAGCTTAGTACACAATAGCAATGAGCACCTCGGCAACAATGTCAAGATATATTCGATGACTATGACAAAATGGAGAACATTTGCTTCGGCCAAGCTGTTGCGTGCAATTCCTCAACAGAAAATTATAGCGGCAGTAAATTATCTGTCACAAAAATACTCTAATTATATTGAAACTCCTTCTTTTTTGAATGCACAATATACTCTTCAATCAAGGCTTCCCTTTGGTCAACTTTAACGCCTCGCTGGCAAAGGCTTTGCAACAAGCGACGAAAGTTTAGAATAGTCGATGTGTTGACTATAACGCCAAATGTTGACATAAATGGCAAAAAAATACCATAAAAAAATACTATTACCAATACATACATCAAATTTTAACCTAGAAACTAATTAGAGTCATTGCATAAAATGTCCGTGTACACAGCGTATAGCGTATCTAGCGCATGGACGACAGTCTCAATCGTAGTAGCAAATTTAGCCTATTCGGCTCGACGTAGGCGGCTTACCCTGTTTCTTTCTGACCATTACGTTTGCCTGTGTCCTGAGTCTCTTCGGAACAGGACGAAACATTCGTGCAATTTCATTCTATTGGTATAAAATGCGTTAATAAATGAGGATTGCGACGCACACAGCTATCGCTTCGCTTTGGGGTGCCAGACCATCAGCATCCTAGACACAACGGAATAGGCTTAAACAGGCCAATCAAACACGACGATACAACAATAGAAGTTTTTATTCTTCTGACATCAGCAAGAATATTATAGTGAACGATACCAAATATCACAATCACAACAATAAACATCTAATTAAATTAAACAAGTATGTGTCAAGCAATTACCAATAACCATCGTGTATTTATAACGATCAACAACAACAGCTGGAGCATTACAACTTGTCAGAATACCATAATTTCCGAGGAGAATAACAGACATTGAAAAACAAAGGTCAAATAAACCTTGAACAGCTAAAAGTCAGTCATAATCCTGCTCATGAATAGAATAGACCTAACTAACGCGGAATTGGCTATGAATTCAACGACAATTCGAAATAAAGGCCTCAACAACAAAAATCTAAATACAATAACCCTTTAGAGAATGCGGATAAACAATGAGACAAGGGCACACCAAGCAATCAGACCAAACATACCCTCATAAAGGAGCCATCTTCAAATCGACGAAGACAGATCAAGATGATGAAGAGTTTGCTGAAGAATACGGTCGTTCAGGCGCCAAATACAGTTTGCCAATACTACTACTTCTATAACGGTTTGGCGACGGCCTCAACACCGTACTCCTTTTTACCGTCGCCAGTCGCAGCGTCCGCCAGGTGTTCTCAATCCTTTCTCACCCGGCACCTAACCGAGCGTGTCTCGAACCCTTAAGCGAACAAAATGGTTGCTTTTCTACATAGTTGATTTGTATATGAACGCGTGTGTTGTATCACAACGGAGACAAAGATGAGTGCTTACACTTTACTACAACGATCTTTCTGAATCCGACGGCGCTCGAAGGATCGAGGCTCGCGTGGTTGCCTAATCTTTACTTCGGGCAGTAGACGCTGCGAGGCGCCCATCATCGTTCCGACTACTCTGCTATCTTTATGCAGGAAGCGAGCATTAGATGTTTCCTGCCGGTCCATACCGTACAGAGTCTCGAGGGTTGATGTCGGTGACTCGTTCAGAGCTCCGACACTACCACTGAGACTTCCGAACATTTGTCCAATAGCGACGACGACGACGACGACGACTTCACTCAAAGAAAAGTGTGAGTTTGCTTCGAAGCAAACAGTCGACCGGCAGGAAATATCTCTGGCCCGCTCTCTGAACTACTATCTCTGATCTCTGACTCTATTACTGTTTCTTCCACATTTCTCTTCGAACAGTTACGAACTTCTGCTATCTAACTTTACTAACTCATTCTCAGCTCTCAACTATTCAATACTCACCAAACAATCAACTGACGCAGATGTCAGTTAATCTAATATACCTACTCGTTCTGTCATAAATTCATTCTACCTCGATCTTTTCATACGCGTACCAGTGCCTATTGTATTGATGATGCTGGCTACTGGAAAACGCAGAGAAGAATCTCCGGCATTTCAAAAAACTATAATAACAATAACAATGATAGCAGCAACAATAGTTAACAAATATCACCCAAT